>NC_085861.1:21621104-21676104 GCF_034702125.1 Engraulis encrasicolus | reverse complement strand
ATAGTTGCAGTACCCCTTTTGACCATTTCCTGCACAGTGTCCCTTTAATTATGTCATGGCTGGATTATGTTTCAACCTCAACAGTCTTCATCAGATTATCTCAGATTGTCTCCCACCCATGTCATTGGCACTCAAGGGGGCAATATCCTTGCCTTAAAACAACTAAAGTGGCTTTGGATTAAGTGTCTGCTAAATTCAATATGCTGTGAGCTTAATATGATATTTATCATCCTATGATGAACATAATAGTAACACACAACTAACAAACAAAATAAAAACAAACTTTGGCAAAACTTTGATATAGTATTCGAGGCACTCTGTCAACATTGTCCCAGGTTATGTAGAGCTAACCTGATTTTCATCATCTGGCTGCGTTCAGCAACTACATGCGAGGGCGTTCCATTCCCTGACACACGTAAACGGAACGGCATACCAGAGGGCAAGAGTCAGGTTAGTATAGAGCATGCACCTAGGGCCGCTGACAGATTTTGCCAGGCCCGGGACAAGGTATTCTAGTGCTAGCGGCACATGGGAAAATTGAAAAAAAAAAAAAAAGTATGCAGCCACTATGGACTGGTGGACCGACGTGTAGGCTAGATTTACACAGAGACGGTGCAAACATCCTATTCAGCACAGAGAAAAAGCACATGGCAACATTTTCCTGCTTATTTGCACCCATTCAATAAGGAGAAACAAGCCAACTAAATATTTAACGTGCACCATAAGCCTTGCCTGGCTCTTGCCCTAAATGTAGTTCCGCGCAGTTTCGTGAGCTGTGTTGTGCACCACCAGGGGGCTCCAGAGCTACACACACACACGCAGAGGTCTGGTCGGAGCCAGGCTACCATAAGCCCAAAAAAAGTGTTTCCCTTTATATTGCGGTATGTTTGGGTGCGACTGCCCCTGGGGGCCTTGTTGCTCATATTCAGGCCCTCCCAGTGATGCAGTCCTGTTCTTCCAGCAGCCAGCCAAACATGCAATGCCGCTCTTCTCATCCCTGGGGCACATACTAGCTACCCACCCAAATGGCGCGTAGCCCACTAATTACAGGTACACAGAATACTAGAAGAATCTTAACTATCTCCGTCACTAGCCTTCAAAAAGGCCACATGTCACCTGTGTGACATCCAGTAGAGCAGTAGTGGTTCCCAACCCTTTTTCGCCAAGGGCCGCATTTTGTCATCTCATATTTCTGGGGACCCCATACACATATTTTGTTATATCAATTTGTAAAATGTATCAATATTCTTTTTACACTCCTAGACATTTCAGCCGACCCCATTTGAATCCCAGTCGAACCCATATGGGGTCCCGACCTCAAGGTTGAAGAAAAGGTGTGTGCAGCCTGGCAGCAGCTGGATCTCTTGTAACCACTGAAAATAAGACCGAAACAATGTCGATTCTGGTTGTTTTTACATAGTGATAGGTTTTGAATGTCTTAGTGAAGTATGGGCTTGTAGAAGTATGCTCAAAAGCACATCACCACGAAAACGAATAAATACATAAGAAAAGCACAACATTATTTGAACAAGCCTTTATTCAGTCTGATAATAAAATAAACTTCTCCACTAAACTCATAAGATTGAATTTCAACCAAAAGAAAAGACATGCAAGTACTGTACGTACTGCATCTAGAGCACAGAGAAGATGGCACGTGTGCTCTCCTCACTGCACCCCCAATACCTTCCATGCCACTCATCAGCCACTCAAGCCATTAACCACCACACAGACATTTGCAAAGTATTTAACACTTTATTCCAAACAAGGCAGCTCAATGAATATAAAGTGAAAAAAAGCATGACAGATGTGACAAAACATGGACAGGAAAGAAGAGGAAAGAAAGTTGGATGAGCTCTCGGGAGTATTTCTTTCATTACATTACATTTAATCAATATGACACAAGTGGGAGTGAGGTTGGTGTGTGATACCCTCACGCGCGTAATTACCTACGGCACTCAGCCGTATATCCTCATGACCACGAGTAATCCATGAGTGCCTTGCTCAAGGGCACTTCAGCCATGGAGTGAGGTAGGTTTTGGAAGGGTGGTGTGGGTGAGTTTGTTTCATAACAACTTGACACTGGAAGGCGACTTTATTTGTTGTTCTTATGGCTCTGTTAGAGTTAACACACAGAACATTAACACTGAATAATTAACACCGAAAATTATACTGGGTGTTACATGAGACTTTCAGAGTCCAACAATATCTAACATTATCTACTTAAGCACTGTCACAGGGTCACCCTTAGTTCATAGACAGGGAAGTACACAATATTGCACTTTGCATGATATAGAAAATGTATGAGAATTTTTTTTGGTTTGTTTATCATACACCAACAAAAGATGACACCATCTTATCATCTGTTTGCTGAACAGATATTGGCTTGTTTGGGAACTTACTGCTCTTGGTTTTGTGTGTGTTGTTGTGTAAAATGACCCAACGCTGGCTGTGGCCTCCATCATGAACACAATTTCCTGGAAAAGGGCAAAATGTACTGCATGTTAGTGCTACAGGTATTTTTATACACTAATAAACAGGGTGCGATTTGTAGGGGAGGTGGGTTTTTTTAGCAACAGAGATACCCCTATAGTTTGGATCAATATTTCAAATTCGGAGTAAACATGAATAAACCCAGATAGAGTGCTTACATTACAGCACTGTGGGGAGTCAAATCAACAGGGAAGACACACGTCAGTGTAGCCCCATAATGCATGCCATATCATCTGAGGCACACTGTCATTGAAAGGTTAATTACCGTACTACTACAGTTATAAGTAATGCACTTATACGTTAAGTAATGCACTACGTCTCAGTCATTTTGGTTACAAGAAATGTACAACACTGTTTTAACAGATTAAATTCCTGCAGATGGCCCGTGTAATTTCATCACACACACACACACACGTACACGCACACACACACGTACACACACACACACACACACACACACACACACACACACACACACACACACACACACAAACACACACACACACACACACACACACACACACACACACACACACACACACACACACTTCCAGAGTCCTTACATTCCTTCCGGCTTGTTTTTGTCCACAAACGCGCAGATTGCCTGGTCTCTGTCCAGCAGCTGCTGTTTTAGCTTCTGAATGTCTTCCTGGGCCTTCACCTTCTCAGCCTCCTGGGCCCCTGGACATACGGTAGAAGGAGAGTGAGAGGGAGGTGGTGGAAGTAATGGTGGTGGTGGTGTGTGTGTGTGTTTGTGGGTGTGGGTGTTAGGGGTTGGTGTATCATATGCTATCACACGTCTCAATAGATCGTGAATAAAACAGAGACGTGTGTATGTGTGTGCACATGCTTGTGTACGTGTGTGCGTGGACACACACACACACACACACACACACACACACACACACACACACACACACACACACACACACACACACACACAAAGAGATGGTTGACAGGAGCGGAACTGCATCAGATCCAAAATGTTTTATTCTGCATCAAGAATCCCTAATGATGTCATGAGGGTATTTACCTTTCAATTCCTGCAAAGTGCCCGAAATCTGTGTTTTCTTCTGCTGTCCTTTCTTCTGTAAAAACATAAACATTCTTCTTATCAATGAAACTGGCAAGAAACCAGTGGAACAATATAGACTTGTGCAGTGGTCTCCAATCACTTCTCCGCAAGGGCCAAATTATGTAGCGCAAATGAGGCTGATGGCCCAAAAAAATCGCCCGACAGTATGGCCACAGATGGCACATGTATGTTTTCCTTTGTTCCAACCTCATGGTGGGCCAAATGTTTCCCATGCCCGGGCCTGATCTGGCCCGCGGGCCGCCTTTTGGAGACCATTGGACTGGTGAAAGCCCAACTGGGGAACTCCAACTCTAATTGTCATTGTGATACAGCATTAGCCTGATCCTGACCATCCCATAATACTACCGTTTCATTTCGTATTTATGGTCTGGAAGTTGTGTGATCTGACGCGATTGCAGGAAGCGGGAAGTTTGCACTCAGTTATGGCTTGAAATGATTGGACAGCTCTCACCCAATTGCCGACAGTTACTCAACAACAACATAGCGCAGACCAGAGCCATTGGCACAGACGTTTTCGTCATTGTCACGAGCATCCTCACCCTTTCTCCCCCACGTGGGACGCTTATTCGCTCATTGGCTGTTTTCTCATTAGATTAGATGGGGGGCGTTGCGATCAAAATCCCACCGATCTGGCACTCCACAGAAGAGCAAGGCCAGACTACCGTAGTGGAGCCAATCCTTTGGCGAAAGTACGTAGGATAGCTCGCGACGCTAATACAGCACTCCACAGCTAAGTGTACACTGCACATATCGAAATTGTGTTTATGCCTCACTTATGCAAGGGGGCAGCCCCCAATGGCGCCCGAAATGAACTCCTGTGAATGCACTCCACGATAGACCACCAGAGCACTTTACTTGACGCCGGTGTTATAGGTATGACATTGTCATAGCAGTGCAGTGTCGTAACAGTCATGGACATGTCTTAAACATTATGTCCATGTCATTAAAAAAATTCTGACTGTTAAGTGACATTCGTTTTTTGGCGAACCGTAACAATGTCAAGTCAACTTTTTATGCCCATAAAACTTTTATGACATTGACATATTATGACTTATGGCAGGAAAAGCATAGCAAACGAAATAAATCATTGAATAAATGGAATAATTAATTTAGGCCTTCACCAAAATATAGCAAAATAAGCTTAAAGGTGCACTGTGTAATATTTTTTAGTAGTTTATTTCCCTAATTCATGCTGCCATTCACAAATGTTACCTTTTTCTTGAATACTTACCATCACCACCATCAAATTCGAAGTATATTATGACTGGGAAAATAAAACTTTTCATACATGAAAAGCGAGATCTTCTCCATTGTCCGCAATTTTGAATTTCCAGGAATAGACATTTTCTCTGCAAAATGTTCTCTATTTTGGTCATTCTAGTAAATCTTAGTTTATTATTTAGTAAATATTTATGGAAATTGGAAATTTGGCAGTAGACAGTTTCAATGAGCAGCATAGTTGCAATACCTACTTTGGTCATCATTCTACACTGTGCACCTTTAACAATATTGCCTTTAGTTAACCCCTTAGCGCGGAGCATATGTTATAACCTTACTGTCAACAAAATTGTATGGCTATGTCTTAATCTGTTATTTGAAGCTCTTGGTAATATCATAGCAATGTTGTTATTATGTGGTTGAGTATTTTCAGCAAATAGTGAATAGGCCCGCCGGCGACCCGATCTGCACTAAAAGGCTACAAACTGCTTTATTATACTCCATCTCTGAACATTGATACTATTATTGTTATTATGTTATATATCCCAGTGTAACCCTGCCTCACAGACCTATGGATAGACCTTGAAAAATAGTGAACAGGGGGCCCTTGACTGGAATATACCGGTATATGGGGGGTCTTGTCATTGTGACGGAGGTCATCTTGTACCTGTTCACCCCCCTCAGGGATCGAACCTGCCACCTCGTCAACTACAACGGTCTGGCAATAGGAGATGCCAAATTTAATTTAACCCATTGACGCCTAAGGCACCTCCAAAAAAGGGTGCTGAGGGGGGGGGAGTGGGGGGGGGGGGGGGCGGGGGGGTGGGGGGTGGGGGGGGGGGGGGCGGGGGGGGGGGGGGGGCTGTGGCGGAGCACGCCCACCCACTTGCACTTGCATGCTTGCGCATGCCCACCCACAGGGACCCCGGTTCGAGTCCGGCCGGGGTCATTTCCCGATCCTCCCCTGTCTCTCTGTCCCATTCGCTTCCTGTCGCCATCTTCGACTGTCCAGTCAACTAGGCATGAAAGCCCCCAAAAATATAAATGAATGCCTGAGCCTGAATGCCTGAGACCTTTTTCAGAAAATCTGCCCTCAGCCTATAAATGCCTAAATATCTCAGCCTCTGAAGCACATAAAAACATGCAATAAGTTGCATTTAAACGCTAAGACCCTCATCTTTCATTAAGTGGGCTTGTAGAGCAAGTCCCGCTTATAGTAATCCCTAAGTATTATGCTTGCTTGCTTGCTTCTCTTGCGCAGGGCTGTAAAAATAGAAAATGGATCTCCTCCTAAGCCTTTCGAGATAGAGACACCGTTCAAACACTAAAACGACCAGCTCGGCTTGGAGATCATTTGTTCCGATATAGCGTGTCCGTGTCTCTTGACGTTTTTCCGTTTTTGTCGATTTTGTGCAAGTTTGGGTACCCATTGAAAACAATGGTAGAACCTTCAGAGACAGAGTTCCGTCCACTCTATAGATCAGAGTGTAGGAGGCTTTTTCGTTCATAAAACATCAACAGTTTCACATAGAAGTTTAGTTGACGCGTTGTTAGCGAGCTCTAGAAGATGACTCTAAACGGTGAAAAGATCATGTCCCAACTCCCATTACTTTTTAAATGGCAGGTGTGTAAAACCCCCCAATGGCTGAGTCCTATTCATTTTTGAAATGTCTCTCTGAAGAGGTCAGATCATCTGCAACACTGTTTAATATATACATTTCATTCAAGGACTGTTAGAAAGATCACACGTATGACTGTCAATCTGTGAGCAGGACATGTGCCAATTCTTTTTAGTTTTTTAACAACAGCGATCTAAAAACTAGAAACTGTTTTGATTCTGCCCTCTGCCTTAGAGCACAATACTAACTGCCATACAGACAATCAGAACAGGTGCTGCCAATAAAAGGTTCCATCTCAACTGTCACTTTCTCTCAACATTCTATTCTTAACCAGCACCTGCAACTACCATTCTAGAAGTCTATTGTTCAGCTCTTCAATGCAATGTGATATTGTCTTTCTGGAATATTTATGACAGCCAGCTGCTTGGCTCAATGGTAAAGGTGCTGGATCAGAGATATGGAGGTTGTGAGTTCGAATAACACCCGTTCCCATGTTGATTTTCAAAATTATATCATATGCAGTGCTCCTTAGCCAACTTCAAATAGCATATATGTCATTTAGTATCAATTGCAAAGGTGCTGGATTAGAGATATGGAGGTTGTGAGTTTGAATCCCACTCAGACCTATGTTGATTTTCAAAATTATATCATATGCAGTGTTCCTTAGCCAACTTAAAATAGCATGTATGTCATTTAGTATCAATGGCAAAGGTGCTGAATTAGAGATATGGAGGTTGTGAGTTCGAATCCCACTCGGACCCATGTTGATTTTCAAAATTATATCATTATGCAGTGTTCCTTGGCCAACTTAACACATTCACTCCCAAGTCACGTAAAAATTAGTTTTTGCCTTCCAAACAGTAAAATTACGTTTTTACGGGGTTTTTTTTAAATTGGATTCTGAATCTACACATTCTAATGCACAGTCTGTGTGATTTCCGTAATAATGTGATGAACAGAACTGACATAGATCATGAAAACACCTACAAAGTCAAAACACCTACAGTACAAAGTCAGGATCTGGATATTTCATCATCTGTGCATTTTATTACACACAGTATTTGAGTTTTATCTATAGCGAATCAAACCACTTCCTGATCACGTCATGTCTCAAATTACTTCACTTACTACTTAAGCTAGCCTGTTCCTAAACATAAGATGGAAGAATAAGGAGTTTTGCTGTCATAAAGATAGGTGTAAAATGGAAGGTTGTAATGAAAAACCGCATGTAACACAGCAGGAAGTAACCTAATTTTGGGTGAGTACTTTGGCACGTCTACTTTTATCTACAGAACGAAAACTGCCAGTCAAGTGACATTAGCTAGCTAGCATTTCAGATGATGTGGCTCTGAACAATAGCCTGACCAGGTGATTTTTGCATCGAAATAGTTTACTTGGAAGCTACTGGAGTTGTTCTTCGGACGTGAAAATGCATTTAGACCCGCAATTTAAACTCGGAGAGTCAAAGAGCGCACCCGTGTAAAAAAAGGCTTTATCTCCGTTCGAATAGTGAAAAACGCTATTTCTACCTAAACCACTGCTCACTTAGACTTGAATAATTTCGTAATGGAATATGCTAGAAACTAACTGTAAAAACATGCAGACAGCTGAGAATTTGGGCTTTCGAACAAGCCCTGGCATGTGTCTGTGGGTTGACGACAAAATATTCAGTGGCTGTTCAAAAAATGACAAAAAATGATTAATGGGATAAATGGCTGGGAGTCTACAGCTAAAATTCCAAAAAACGGCTGAATGTGTTAAAATAGCATGTATGTCATTTAGTTTATTCCCAAAACGTGGAGCTACAACACTTTCAAGATGGCTGAATCCAATATGGCTGAATTGTTTGGCCCAGAACTTCTGACTGGGTGGATGGATTGTTCCCACATTTCTTTTAGCTTTGTTTTCTCAATAGTAGTTTGTTTTTAATTTAGGTATAGAGATATCAAAAATAAAACTGCTCTGCTCTGCCCCAAAAGGCAAGCCTGCTTCCAGCATTTTCTGCGAGAATGCAATCTAGTTAGAATGTGCATTCATCCCAAACAAACAAAGATTTTTCAAAAAAATGTCTCAAATCTCATGAGCCTGAATGTTGCGTAATGCAGCTCCAGGCACCAGGGCCAATGTTGCGCAACGCAACATCCAGCATCAATGGGTTAACACACAGTTAGAGAGTACTCTGGGACCAAATAATAATCTGAAAGATGTCCTAAAGCCATACAATACCTTCTCAGGTCTGCAGGCCAGGAGGCCTCTCTCTGCCTCGTCCCTGCTCTTAGCCAACTCGACCTGCTGCTGGTTCAGTTCAGCTTCGCTCTTCTTGAGTTCATTGATCTCCGCCTGGATGGCACCCATCTTCAACTTGGTGTTGCTGATCTCCTCTTCCATCTGGCTCTTTCGCTCCCTGGCCTGATGGATGCGTGCGATGCTGGATCGGATGGACAACTCCTGGATGACACCCTGACATACCGTGGTGACCAGCCATGCTAAGGACAGCAAGCCCACGACCAGGAGGCCTTTCATCCTCAACAAACAGGTAGCAGACCAGACAGGAGAGAGGCTAAACTTCTCCGTGTGATGGAGAGGGAGAGTCAATCCAAGGCAGGCCCTGCTAGGGTAAATTCAGATACGAGTTGGCTAAGGCTAGTTGGTGACAATCTTTCCTTCTCTCTCTCTCTTTTCTGCAAGCAGTCCATCCTATGCACTGACGCTGATATGTGGAACTCTCCTCCCTGTGATCATCCCCTCCCCAGCAGGAACAACCTGCTAGACAGGCAGTGGCGGTCCTACAATGAGTTGCGCCCCTGGCGCATAGCATTCTTAGTCCCCAACCCGCCTCTCCTGCTTTGCCTCTCTGGGCCATGCCCAGGTCATTGACCTGGGGTCAAAAGCCAAGTCGTCCTCTTGCCAGCTGGACCCCATGCCCACCACCCTGGTTACCTTCGCCAAGACAAAGTCGGCGAAGGTTATGTTTTGACCGCTGTGTATTTATTACCTTCGCCAGAAGGTTATGTTTTGCCCGCCGTGTATTTATTTATTTATTTATTTATTTATTTATTTATTTGTGAATATGTCTGTTTGTTTGTTTGTACTTCGTCTAACTCAGTCAAAACTGACCCGATTTTCATTAAATTTGGTGGGATGATTGGTCATGACCCAAGGAAGAATCGATTAGTTTTTGGGAGTGATTGGGTCAAAGGTCAAAGGTCAAGGTCAAAATGTTTGTTTGTACTTCGTATAACTCAGACAGAACTGAGCCGATTTTTATGAAATTTAGTGGGATGATTGGTCATGACCCAAGGAACAATTGATTAGTTTTTGGGAGTGATTGGGTCAAAGGTCAAAGGTCAAGGTCACGAAAAGGTCAAAAAGGTAAATTGAGCCGATTTTCATGAAATTTAGTGGGATGATTGGTCATGACTCAAGGAACAATCGATTACTTTTTGGGAGTGATTGGGTCAATCTCACGAAAAGGTCAAAAACATAAATTGAGCCGATTTTTATGACATTTAGTGGGATGGTTGGTCATGACCCAAGGAACAACCGATTACTTTTTGGGAGTGATTGGGTCAAAGGTCAAGGTGAAGGTCACGAAAAGGTCAAAAACGTAATGTTACGATATTCCGGTCCGATTTAAATGAAACTAACACCAAAATTTGGAGAATGTTATGCCCCACACTTTGAAGATGGCCAGAAAAAAATAAGTGGCGTAGGCGAAGGTTTGCGCTCTACCGAGTGCCCATTCTAGTTTGTTAATATGTTTGTTTGTTTGTTTGTTTGTACTTCGTATAACTCAGACAGAACTGAGCCGATTTTTATGAAATTTAGTGGGATGATTGGTCATGACCCAAGGAACAATCGATTAGTTTTTGGGAGTGATTGGGTCAAAGGTCAAGGTCAAGGTCTCGAAAAGGTCAAAAACGTAAATTGAGCCGATTTTTATGAAATTTAGTGGGATGATTGGTCATGACCCAAGGAACAATCGATTACTTTTTGGGAGTGATTGGGTCAAAGGTCAAGGTCACAAAAAGGTCAAAAACGTTTTTCTTTGCCAAGCACTATATGCCAGAACAACGTGTGCATGCTGAATTGAATAAGAGGTCAAGACTGGGCCAAAAATGTAATATTACGATATTCCAGTCCGATTTAAATGAAACTAACACCAAAATTTGGAGAATGTTACGCCCCACACTCTGAAGATGGGCAGAAAAAAATAAGTGGCGTAGGCGAAGATTTGCGCTCTACCGAGTGCCCGTTCTAGTTAAAGCCTGTCTTCCTGCCCTCTGCCACAACATGGAAAGGGCAGTGGCGGCCCAACTCCAGCAGCATATGTTCCACCATGAGGTATTTGAACCCCTGCAATCTGGTTTCAGAGCCAGCACAGAGACTGCACTTGTCAAAATCACCAACAACCTCCTAACTGCTGCTGACAATGGCCACATCACCATCCTCATCCTCCTGGACCTCTCAGCAGCATTTGGCACAGTGTCTCATTCCATCCTTCTTAAACGGCTCTCAGAGTTCAATGGATTAACTGGCACAGCACTTGACTGGTTTCATTCATATCTATCCAACCGGCAACAATATGTCACTCTCAAAGACTCTCGCTCCACCACAGTTACCATCAGCCACGACATTCCACAAGAATAGATGCTTGGCCCCCTTCTCTTCACCATCTACATGCTGGGTCGTATCCCCCCTGGGTCGTATCATCCGCTCCCATGGTTTTAGTTTCCACTGCTACGCCGACAACACACAGTTATACATCAGCACCAAACCCTCTCCTCTGACACCACCCCACCACCCCTCTCGTTCAGTGCCTGCAAGACATCAAAACCTGGATGACATACAATCTTCTCAAACTGATCAGCAATAAAACTGAGCTCATGATGGTGGCACCAGCAATGCTGTAAAGGAAGATTGGAGATCTCTACCTGGGTATCGATGGATGCACCATCACCCCATTTCCTGAAGTCCGTAACCTGGGTGTCATCTTGGATTCATCGCTTTCACTTCAGTCCCACATCAAAAAAGTCACCAAATCGGCATTCTATCATCTCAGAAACATCTCCAAACACAGGCCTTCAATTTCTAAGACAGTTACAGAGACGCTCACTCAATGGCATCCTGCTTGGTCTACCCAACAAAGCCCTAGACAGACTGCAATATGTCCAGAACTCTGCTGCCAGGATCATCACAGGCACTAGACCCTGACTGCACATCACCCCATACTCAAGCAGCTTCACTGTCTCCCCATCAAGTCACGCATTGTCAACAAAGACCTCCTCCTAACCTTCAAGTCCCTCCATGGTCTGGCACCCCACTACCTCACAGACCTCCTTCACCCCTATGGCCCCTCAAGATCCCTGCGGTCCTCTTCCAAGGGCCAGCTGGTCGACCCTTCACTGGCCATGTTGAAACAACACCTTAAGACACATCTCTTCCTGGAGGCTTATGGCTGCTAGTTCCACAAGCACATTCACTTACATGCACTCACAAACACACTCATGCACTGACATACACACACACTCACATTTTCCTACACGATACCTTGGCGCTATATAAAACGAAAGTATTATTATTAATATTATTAATAATAATAATAATAATAACCCATGCCTGCAGTTCACCTAGGGGTGCTCTCCAGAGAGCACAGCCCATAACACTGGAGGCTAATCCTCAAAATTGTCCTTTCTATCAGGTGAAACCTGAAAATATTACAGTGTTTTTTGAGAGACCGATATGGATTTACACCAAATGTACAAGAACCTGGGAGTTATATCCTTCTGATTTCCTACAGTTAGTTTGGCATTTGATTGCTAACAAAATTGCTTTACGGCTTTCGCGATAACAGCAACGCAGCCAGTCTACAAAGCCAACCCGCGGTGTGAGGAGTCACTCGTAACGTAATATTGACAATAAAGGCATATTTTATAAAGATCAAGCAAGTAAAAAATTCAAACTATGTGCTGTCTGGAAGGATAATTTAGCCCGCCTTTAGGAACATTTAAGCGGCATCTGTGGCAGGGTTGCCAGATGAGGCTGATGATTTCCAGCCCAAAAAATGCTCAAAACCCGCCTAGGAGCGGGTTTTTCTGATAAATGCCATTTTTTCCCCGCACACGGCCATCCTAAGCAGCCCAATTGGGCGGGAACCAGCCCAATCTGGCAACACTGATCTGTGGTGGAGCTCCATAAGACCCCATTCATTCTGACTGGCCTCTGCGCTCCTCCGTCGTCCCCCATAGAGTGCAGTACCACCTGGAAAAAGTTGCGATTTTGCTCTCTCGTCATACCCATAAAATCTCTCTGGTCAGACAAAGTCTCGAAGAGGTTTGAAAGTCGATGCCAGCCCCTGGCAATTGCCCAATTGGCCCGCACCCAACAGCATCGGCCCTTGCGGACTGTCAGCCCACCAGGAAATGCGCCGTATGCCAGATTACCACTCCAGACCTGCCTGCAAGCATGAACTCACCTTAGTCAGCTTAACACTAATGCTTTTCTTATACTTAACTCCAACTCCCATTGTCATTGTGACACCGCACTCCACAGCACACAAGTGAACACTGCACACTGCACACAACGAAATTGCAGTTATGCCTCACCCGTGCAAGGGGGCAGCCCTCAATGGCATCCTAAGGAAGCAGTGCGGCCGGACGGTACCATGCTCAGGGTACCTCAGTCATGGAGGAGGATGGGGGAGAGCACTGGTTAATTACTCCCCCCACCAACCTGGCGGGTCGGGAGTCGAACTGGCAACCTTTGGGCTACAAGTTTGACGGCCTAACCGCTTACCGATGACTGCCATGCTTTTCTTATACTTCAGACATGTACAAGTGTTTCATCTTTTGCCTGACATGCATCAACGGTATAACTTCCGTCTTCATCAGAGCTATTACACCAATGGAATGTTGACACAATCCAACTGCATCCTGTATTATATATCATATAGCACCTATGGCACCTTATAGCACCATCCACAATACCCCCCCAGCCCCCCCAACCCCAAACCTGTTCCATTGGAGCTACTATTGCTACTATTGCAATTGATTCAGTGAAACCATGCACCCCAAGGTAGGCCTATCAAAATGTATTTATTGGGCTACCTCGTGTAACCATCCACACAACTACGGCAGAATAAATAGACAGGCTATTGTGACTCCAAACGGGAAAAAAACTTGGATGACAATGCACCGGGGTGAAGCAGCCACGGTTCAAAACAAACACAGTATTGTGCTGAGACTCATTTTCACAGAGGCAATGTCATTAAGTGCCATTAGGCCATCGGCGTCGTTAGACCATTTTTACCCGGGCACGTGCCCTGTTATGGATCTGCGGTGCCAGGGTATAATGGGGCACTGATTTTTTGTAAAAAAAAAAAATTATTTATTAACTTTATACCTTTATTTTTTTATTATTTAAGTCTGACTCATCCGATAATCTACAGAATACATGCCTGCATGTTTTTATTTTCTTAAAATAGGTGTATACTAGGCCTACATCTAAGTTAAAATTTAAGTCTGACACGGACGCAGCCTGGCCTCAGAATCCACTTGCCGCCAGTAACGGCCACTCTCACTCGGAGCATGTTGCCGGACAGTTGCCTGTTGGCTAATACACAGAGCCATGCAGGAGTTTGTCAAACTATCTTTAAGAAACACGACAGGCCTACTAGTTCTCTGAGTAAAGACACACTAAAACATTGATTGTAATACATACCTGTATAGGGTGACCAAACGTCCGCATTTCCCAGGACATGTCCTGATTTTACGACCTGTCCTGGGCGTCCCGGGATATTTTATGAAATGATGGAAATGTCCTGGTTTTCATGTCAATGAAACATTAAAACTCATTTAGGTAACAAATAACACGCAGGTTTACTGGAGCCTGCATTTCAAATAAATTCGATGTCATCATGTCAGGGCCAGGGAACACAATTCAAACCCTTTCATTTTCCGTAGCCTGGTGTGCTTCTCACTTCAAGTCAAGTCAAGTCAAGTAGGTTTTATTGTCAATTTCTTTACATGCACTGGTCATACAAAGAATTTGAAATTACATTTCTTGCTTTCCCATACAGACATAGACTAATCTAGGTAAGGACATAGACAGTATAGACATAGACAGTACTTATACATGGACTTAAGACAGTATGGACATAGACAGTGCTCATACAGACATTTAAAGTGCAAGACTGGACAACAGAAGACTTGTAGAGGACATACATTAGGAGGTATTGTTGTGCTTTTGTGCTTTTCCTAAAAAGTCCTTTGTAGCGTTCTGACATGGTAATAGTAGCATTTTGAAGAAAAATAAATATTAAAAAGGTCTGTCAAGTACACCAGCAGCAGTGTGTGTGTGTGTGTGTGTGTGTGTGTGTGTGTGTGTGTGTGTGTGTGTGTGTGTGTGTGTGTGTGTGTGTGTGTGTGTGTGTGTGTGTGTGTGTGTATGTATGTGTGTGTATGTGTTTAGTGCAGGTAGAAGGTGCGGTGTGCGTCTGTGTGTGTGTCCGTGTGTCTGTGTGTGTGTGTGTGTGTGTCAGTGTGTGTCAGTGTGTGTATGTTTGGGTTTAGTGCAGAAAGTGCAGTGTGCTTGTGTGTGTGTGTGTGTGTGTGTGTGTGTGTGTGTGTGTGTGTGTGTGTGTGTGTGTGTGTGTGTGTGTGTGTGTGTGTGTGTGTGTGTGCATGTTTTGAGTTAGTGCAGGTTGAAAGTTCAGTCACAAGTATAGTAGTGCAGGTGGAATGTTCAGTCGCAGATATGGTGGTGGGGGATGGGGGGGGGTTTGTCAGTGGCCTTGCTGGCTAGAGGCTGACAGTGGAGGGAGAGTGGGTTGAGTGTTCAGCATCTTGATCGCTTGGTGCATTGTGCTGCTCGCCAGCCTGGTGGTACGGGAACGGAGGCGCCTGTACCTCTTTCCAGAGGGCAGGAGGCTGAACAGTTTGTGTGCAGGGTGGCTCGTGTCTTTGATGATCATCAGTGCTTTCCGGGTGAGGCGTGTGGTGTAAATGTCCTGCAGGGAGGGGAGTGGTACTCCAATGATCTTCTTCGCTGTGTTCACAACACGCTGGAGTGTCTTCCTGTTTTTCTCCGTGCAGCTTCCTCCCCACACTGTGATGCAGTTGGACACGACGCTCTCTATGGTTCCTCTGTAGAATGTTGTCATGATGGAGGGTGTAGCACTTGCCTTCTTTAGTTTGCGCAGGAAGTAGAGACGCTGATGGGCCTTCTTCGCCAGTGATGTAGTGTTGGTGGTCCAAGAGAGGTCGTCGCTGATGTGCACTCCAAGGAACTTGGTGCTGCTCACTCTCTCCACAGCATCGCCGTCGATGGTCAGTGGTGGCAGTTGTTTTTGGACCCTTTGGAAGTTGACAACAATCTCCTTGTAGCATGCGCCAAATTACGCACCTGACGTAGCAATACTAGGCAATAATATTGGCACGCCCGCGGTGGTAGCCTATAAAATTATAAACTCGAACCCATAGACTAGAGGAATGCTTCAACGGCACTGCATGGGCGCACTAGGTGTAAGAGCGTCTGTCCCGTGTCTCCTTTTCCAATTGAAGGAGCTATTAGACAGAAAACCATTCGAGCACTTGTGAACACAAACGTTCATTATCGGCGAGTTGTGGGGAAACTACAGGCACAAAGTGAGGCATCGCGGCTGAGTGCATTGTGCGCAAATCAGATATTTACCAGATAGCCTTAATAAAATAGCAGAAAAATTAAAAAGAAATCAACTACTAGATGAAGCTTAGATAAAACGATCCAATTTTTGGGAATAACAATATAGCAGATGAAAAAGGCTGAAGAAGATGAAATGTAATGACATAGAATTTGTGTAAACACCAGCACAGTAGGCCTATTGCATGTGTTATTCCAAGTCAGTGCATCCATGGCCCTTTCACATGATTATCGAATCCATGAACACATCCCAAGGCTACATTTTAGTGATGGTCAATCTGGGTTCATTAGTTATGGTCCAGTGCCACTAGGCTATTCCAAATTACCTGGGTTTACCTAAAGATCATGTCATTTGGAATATCGGCGCCTTAGGATTATAGGGTTCTATCTGACTTTTGACCAGTTCTGAGATATTGAGGTTTAAAGAGTTTGCACTCTGTAGATCAGAAGTGGCATATGGAATAGGTTTGTTTGATACACTAGACTTAAAGACACCTTCAATGAACTCTAAATCTGAAATATTAAAATCATCGAACATTTGGAAGTGGTGTTTTTTAAAACAGGTAAAATGTAGATAGAACCTTATTGCACTGAAATCGCAAAATGTTTTTAGGATTATAAGGTTCTATCTACCAAAACATCAAAATTAACAATAATTTCTGAACAAAACTCATAGATTACTAATAAAATAGTTGTAACAACACTGTTGAAAGAAAATTAAGTGGTATTTGGAGATTGCAGGCCACTGTATGTATTGCTGTACGATGCGATTTTGCACTGTATAATTGGGGCACTCTGTAGATCATAATTGGCATATGGAAAATGTTAATTTGATACACTAGACTTAAAGACACCTTAAATGAACTCTAAATCTGAAATATTTAAATAATTGAACATTTGGAAGTGGTGTTTTTTAAACAGGTAGAATGTAGATAGAACCTTGCCGCAAAATGTTTTTAGAATTATAGGGTTCTATCTACCAAAACATAGAAATTAACAATGATTTCTGAACAAAACTCTTAGATTACTAATACAATACAACTAATACAAATGTAACAACACTATTTAAATTATATTAATTGGTATTTGGAGATTTCAGGCCACTGTAGGCCTATATATACAGTATATGTATATATTGTATGTATTTATACAATACCCGTAGCTAGATAGAGATTAACCTAGATATTAGAAACCCTTGGTTATTAGGGGTTCAGGGGCTTGTTCCCTAAGAAAATGAGGGGAAAAAGTCAAATTTTAACACAATACCAGAATGGAGCCCAAAAATGTCGATTTTTTTTTTTCCATGGCCCAGTGTGGTGGAGAACCTATGTCCCAAGGGCCGTAATCATCTTATCCGGGCCCGATATACTTTTAATGTTATGCAGCTTCACATGAAATATGACATATTTTGTAAAGTATTCTTAGGAATTACATTTGCAATACAATTAAGTTGTATTTTCAGAGGACCTAGTGAAGGTGGGGTCTGTTGTGAAGGTGGCCGCCTTCAATATAGGCCTAAAGTGCAGGGGGAAATCCTGATTTGTGTTCATAGTACAGATGCAAAAGGTTCTCCACCCCTGGCCAAGTGGTTAAGGAGACTTTAAAGCAGATTGTTACAGGTTTGAAACCCACCCTACCACTCAGTGTCTCACTCCCTGGCTGAGATGCCCTTGTGCAAGGAATCTAACCTCTTACTTCTCCAGGGACTGTAGCCAATACTCTGTACCAATATCTTGTACTGTAAGTCCATTTGGATGAAAAGCATATGGTAAGTGTAGGCCTAATATTATGTAATTTACTGTAAAATACCAGGTGTAGATCTGTTAGCACTGCAAAACAATTCAAATATGCATTAGAGTTAAGTGAAATATTTTTGTATAGTATGGAGTTGTGTTTCTAAAATATTGCATACTGCAGTAAAACTGCACTATTGCTGCCAGACTATTCCAGGGCTGCATATAATACATTACCCACTTTTACCAGGTAGCCTACCTGTTTTTCACTTTCCAGGGATGAATAATGATATGCACAATGTTTTAAAAGTGATATTGAAACTGTAGCGTGGATGATGAGCTTTAGGGCCCCCTTGGTTCTTGCGGTCACTTGGCCTGGGTCAGTGTAATCTGTCATTGAGACCACTACATTATCTTAAATAGACCTAATAAAAGCTACACAATCTTAAATATGCTAAAAGCCTCCAGAAAATCTTAACTATACAGCCATCGGATTAAAGTAACAAAAAAAGCCCAATAGGATATGCAGCACCTGTTCCACAGGTGGCACCTGGGAAAGGTTAGCCATGGCATAATTAGATAGATAGGCCTAGATAGATAGGCCTAACGATATTTTATTGTAACGTTTGTCCCATTATTGGAGTGGGAACCAAAATGTGTCAAAAATAATAATAGTGAACCAAAGCCATTGTATATTAGTCAGATTACCATGCTGGTAGCCTCCACCATGCGCAACCAGCGAGCACTTTGGTCAAATACAAGCGCTGTCTATAGTCTTGAACACGTGCGTAAAGATTGCTGTCATTACTATTTTCCTACAGGGACTGCTTAGCTTGGTAAAATCAATTGTGATAGCATCTCATCGTAAAAGCTATGTGACAAGGTAGGCTTAATATTGATAGCCTAAATTTGGTCATGTCCATGATAGGCTACTTTATGAGCAATTCTGACCCAACGCAACGCAAAACCTAATGTTGCCTCACGTAAGCACAGCTAATTGGCAAGCATGGGATTAAGAATTGCCACGTTTGTTCTTTGAATGTGTTTCGACCTCAACTTTCTAACGTGGGCTACATCAGTGTCACTGTAAGTTGCAAGATCTGTCCAACTTGGTACATAGCTCCGCCTTTTGCTGATTAAATAAGCGGGGGTGCATTGGAGTCGCCATCCTTGCTTTGAATGGCAAACAGAAGCTCATATTTGCAACATTTTGCGAGGCAATGTTAGCACTGAGACCGGAGACATGCGTTGGTATCATAACAAATGAAAAAGCAGCTGATTGGCCGCTTTGCAAAGCTGCTACATTCAATTGCGTCAGATAGAACCCTATAATTCTAAGTTGAAGTGCAGTTTTGCAGATAGAACCTTATGGTTCTGAGGATTAAACGGTGAAAAATGCATAAAACTTTAAAAAACACATTCTAGGATGTAAAGCAGTGCTACTATAATATGACTATGGCAATAACTCAATTTCGACCAAAATGTCAGATAGAACCCTATAATCCTAAGGCGACGATATGTGGCACTGGATTCTAAACTGGTGAATTCAGGTTGTCCATCCATCACTGTATTGTGTAACATAAATTAGAATATCCATAAATCACTAAATAAATAAATATTACAAATAATAGCCCCCCCGCCAATGATCTCTGTCCATTCTTTAAAAAAAATAATTGCCCAAAATTTCGCTCGCATTTCTTTTTGGTGCCCTATTGTGCCCCTGTATAGTATTGAGTCTACTGTCGCCCCTGCATTAGGCCCTCTGTAGTAGTTCACATGTACAGTAAGAGAACATAGCATTCCAGAGGCACACACCTGTCAAATGTTAATCAACTGGCAAAAGCCATATGGGAACAATACCATGTAATAAGTCGCACCTTAGTGGTGTGGGAGGAATATCCGTATCATAAGTGGCGTACTTGTGTTCCATGTACACACTATCCTGTAGTTTTAATGAAGGGTTGCAAATTTCAGGGGACTGACTAATAAGGCCATGCATGAAGAGAAACAAGTTCCTGAAGAATACACCCTACAGCCAAACCAGTTCCATAGGAGCTACTATTGAATTGAAGTTAACAGGCCAATAAGTTCAAATACCTGCCCCTTCAAACTTTGAAGGGACAGGTATGTGAACTTATCTTACCCCAATAATAGGAACATGTAATGGGTCTACAAGGAGTACATATAAACCTTTTCTTCACTATGTGCACACTACTTCATACGTAGTTGAAATCTTATTGAAAACAATAATATTCTATAATATTCCAAAGGTCTTTTGATTGAATGTGTCTCTGCTGTTTCCTAACTAATATGCTTATGTTATAAATACAGTCTTAAACATTAAAACAAAACTAATCTTGAATATAAAAATCTTTCCGTATGTTTGGGAATATGTTTATTTCTTCTGGGGTCAAATTGACCCTGAGGATAATAGATGTTACTATCCTTGATAAACAAATTTGTTTTTCTTTTCAAATGTTGTAAATAACAGAAATTCATATTTAGGAAGTATATGAAGCAACTGAAATCCCAAAGATATCTGTTAACCTGTTTTAGATGAATCACTGATATTTTATCGCTATTTTGCACATTTTCGCCTAGTCATGGGTTCGTTTTTTGGTGTGTGGGGGTGCTAGGATATATTTTTAGGACTTTTATATCACCAACATTAAATATCTGAGACATAAGTGTGTCAAAGTTTTTGTTTCTACTGATTTTGTAGACATTTTAGTGGCTGTGGTGGTCAAATTGACCTCAAAGATCACAGATGTTAGGTTTAAGAGAATAATGGGTTAAGAATAATGATGAGAATAATGCCTTAAAACCTGTATGAGCCTGTACTGTGAGAAAAAGTAATTGCCCCCTGAACCTTATAACTTGTTGTACCACTTCCAGCAGCAACAATTTTAGTCAAGTGTTTACAAGAACTGACGAGCAGTCTTGCATATAGCACTAGCAATGGACGGATTTTTACCAACTCTTCTTTGCAGAATTGTTTTAATATCAGCTACAGTGGATGGATCTCTCTAGGTCGTCCTCAGACGAGCCTTCATCGTTGCTTCAGTCATCCCGATTCTCCATACATGTTTTCAGTTCGCTGGTACTCTGGGCCCCTGCGTCCTTCTTGAGTATGTCCACATAGGCCTATGTAAGTGTGGGACGTACTCCCACAGCACCAGTTTGTTGGCTGGCAGTTATGGGTACCTTTGGCAGTGCATGAAGACAAATGAATGGTTACAAATGGATGGCTGGACATTATCCTTCAGGATTTGTGTGTAAAGAGCCAAATTCATGCTTACTTCAATCATAGCTGGTCATCCATGTCCCGAGGCAGCAAAACAGCCCCAAAGCATGAAACTCCCACCACCATGTTTCACTGTTTACATGGCGCTCTTTTTATCAAATGCAGTGTTCATTTCACACCAGATGTTAAAGGACGCTCTCCTTTCAAAAAGTTTAACTTTTGTAACATCTGTCTCCATAATATTTTCTCAGAAGCTTTGTATGCATTGTCGATATGTTTTTAGCAAATTTGAGACAAGCCTTGATGCTTTCCTTGTCAGATTTGGTTTTGGCTTTGGAACTCTGATATGCATGCAATGTTTGCCTAGTCGCTATCTTATGGTTGAGTCATGAACCCTTTGATTTTATGGGGTTATTAACACCTCCTGTTGGTAAGATGTTGTTTTGTGTTCCTTTCTGAACTCTTGGATCCACCGTCACTGTCTTCTTTTGGTAATTTTGCTCCAATGATTTAGAAATGACTTTGTGACCTTATACAATCTGAGATATGTCAATCATTTTTTTTAATATAATCCGCTCCTGAATGTTGATGGATCACCTTACCTTACCTTCCTTACCTTACCTTTCCTTTCCGATAACATTTGTTCCCACTCAAAATTAATTTTACTCTATGGTCAATGTAACATTTTCACAGTTAATTTGTTGTAAATACACTACAATCTCCATTCTCCACTTATTTTAAAAAGAATGATTTGGTTCCAGAGGAAAACTGTCTGTGTGTAAACGAAAGGCACAAACAAAGGGAAAGGGCTTCATTTTTTTAAATGTGTAGGCCTAAACAGCATGTTGGAGTTGGGACATTTTCCCGGTGGTCCGGCAGTCATGAGGGCTGATGCTGGGTTTTTTTGTGCTTGTTTATTTCAACTTTTCCAGTAGAGACCCCGTAGAGACCTTAGATGAGCCCATGGTAATTATATGGGGGTAGGAGAAAGGGGCTGATGTATGCCGAAAACGCCTAGGCCAGTTTGTGGTCCCAGTCCAGCCCTGACAGTATTCAACACGATGGGAAAAAAGAGACTTTATAGAGAGCTATTGGACATGCAGGAGCACATACTGTATGTCTGATACATAATAATGTTATTTTTTATTAATAATATGTTTTATTAATAATATATTTATATGTTTAGTTCAAGCTGCACATTGAAGACTGGTCAAACGCAATTTAAAACTTCTGTGTTAACTCTGTTACGTAGATTTTTAACAATAAAGTTTGACTTGACTTGACTTGAATAAATTCAATACATTAAAATTTGAGTATTTTAACTCTTGTCTTGCGTGGAAGAGCTTTATGTAAGCTGTACAACTCTCTTAACAGTGTGGAAAGGACTGAAGGCTGAAACCATTTAAATGCAAAAATATCAAATGAACTTTTGGCATCTGTTTATTTTCCTGAGAACAAACAACAATAAAAAACAGACGACATAACATACAACCATACAACAAAGAGGTGTGGTGGATTATGGGTGTGTTTCCACATTTGCGCAGCTGGTGATTTTGTAGAGAGTGACAGCTATAATCCACATAACTTCCTGGAAAAAAGCAAACAAAAAATAGATGTTAGTGCATTATAATTAAACAAGTGCCTCTTGTAGGCTACTGTATCTGCACAATGTATATAATTCACAGCACAGCTGCACTGGACACTCAACTCAAATTCAACTTCTGTTGAACCTGAAGACATGAAAAAAGCATTGCGATCGCTAGTGGTTCTTAACCTGGTGGGTGTGGCAGAAATTCCAGGGGGTCCGCGGAGTTTTGTTTGTGTTGAGATTGTGACCAAAATTCTGCTACATTATAATTCGGCTAGGCCAAATCAAAACCAAATTAAAACATGTTTTGGTCCACATTTAAAGTCATTATCATTGCAATTAATCAATTAAATATTTTTTAGTGAGTATGCACATGTAGAAGTTTGGGTTGGGAATCTTGGTCACAGGTAAGAGGGTGAAAAAAAGATGAAGAACCGCTGGCCTACGTAAAACCAGGGGGTGTTCACTCACGGAACTAGCTACTAGCCACAACTGGCTAACCCTAATCCTAAGTGCAAAATGAATGGGTGTCAATGGAGTTTTCTACCATTATAATTTTTGTGATTTTTTATATTTTTTTGTCTTGAAATATTAATATTCAGTTCGAAGCTAGAAATAATAAGACCCCATTTGAGTAGCGTTTCGATTATTTTGCGCCACTAGATTATTATAAACTGGGTCACAAAGCTCAATTTGTATGAGGCCAAACCCATAAACATTAGCAGGATGCTAGCGAGTACAGGTCGAAATCTTCTAACCTGCTGTAAAACTAAATACCTGAACAATTTGTCAATACAGCCTATTGTTAAACAGCAGTCATAGTGCTTACCAGGAATGTTTTGTTGATGATATTTGTGACTGGAAATCGCAGTAGCAATGTATTTAGCATATGGGTTCCCCCTTTCCATTCCATACATTTTCCCACATGAAGGACTTACCGACGCTCGCCAACTAGTGGACACTCCATAGGAACTGCAGTATGCATGCAAAGCTAACTGGCTACAATGGGAACCAATCAGTGTGAACATTCTCCCTGTTAGAGATTCTCTGGTAAAACGGTCAGGAGTTAACGCGGAAAAGTCTTCTTTTTTTTTTTTTAAAGGTACACTGTACAGGAAATGGTCAAAAAAGGTACTGCATATGCTGCTCATTGATACTGGGTTGCCTATTGCCAAATTTGATCTTTTCATGAAAGTTTACCAAGTAATAAACTAATATTTTCTAGTATGGCCCCAGTACAGTCATTTTTGCAGCTAAAAATGGCTATTTCTGGACATTCAAAATGACGGACCATGGAGAAGATCCCCCTTTTCAAGTATGAAAAGTGCAATTTTTCCCAGTCATAATGAATACTTAGAATTTGGTGGTGGTGGTAAGTATTTATGAAAAAGGTAACATTAGTGAATGGGTAGCATGAATTCTGGAAATAAACTAAACTAACTACTAAAAATCTTACACAGTGTACCTTTAAGTAATTTAACTTAGTGACTTAAATTAGTAACTTAATTTATTGGACTGTGCTGCCCTAACAGCTTATGGACCCAGATGAGATGACCAGACTCTATAGGCCATATTGTGTTTTATGAGTCTTTAATGTGCGTTTACATGTGGATTGTGGAGAAGAAGTGTCATGCAAGACAAATATCTGTGCAAACAGACAATAAAGTTGATCTTATCTTATCTACTTATACTTTTTAATATTTTTAGGGACTTTTTATGCCTTTATTGACAGGACAATATGAGATGCTGACAGGAAGTGAGTGGGAGAGAGAGATGGGGGAGGATTGGGAAATGACGCCGGCCAGACTCGAAACGGGTCCCCCATACTTTCATGTAGCATTTCTAATAACGAAAAACCAGAGGAATAATCCTCAATGTAGTCCTTACATTCCCTCTGGTTGTGCTTTGTCCACGAAAGCGCAGATTGCCTGGTCTCTGTCCAGCAGCTGCTGTTTTAGCTTCTGAATGTCTTCCTGGGCCTTCACCTTCTCAGCCTCCTGGGCCTCTGGAAGGGGAAAAAAGAGAGGGAGGTATCCTGAGGGGTGTTGATGTCTCATATCATATTTATAGTCTCTTATCACACGCCTCTTACGTATTATATAGCACATCTCAATAGTGTCCAAATTACAGCACCCCAATAATACAAAAACACACGCGCGCGCACACAAACACACGCACACACACACACACGCGTCACACTGTTTCACAGTTAAAAAGTTTACCTCTCAGTTTTTCCAAAATATCAGTGAGTTTAGCTCTCTGGTTCTCTTTCTCCTGCTGTAAAAATAAATAAAAAGATAGACATGTTTTAATTAAAAGGGGAGTGATTAACCGGTGCTCTCCCTCCATGGCTGCGGTATCCTGAGCATGGTACCGTCCCACCGCACTGCTCCCTTTCGGGCGGCATTGGGGGCTGCCCCCTTGCATGGGTGAGGCATACAGGGTATGTGCAATTTCGTTGTGTGCAGTGTGCTGTGTTCACTTTTGCTATGGAGTGCTGTGTCACAATGACAATGTCTTCCAGTTGGGCTTTCACTTTTTTTCTTTCACTATGAACTGTTCAGTAAAGGTGTCAATGTATTGGAGTGTGTCAGTAATGTCCGAAGTGTAACTTTATCTTATGGGTTCAGTTACAACCTGCCTCTATTGTTGCTGTATGCTCATTCACTCCTGAGGTTTGATTTCCTGTCACCCGTCTGACCTGCCAGGCAAACTTTCACTGTATATACTGTATGCAAGCTCCTAGATCGGAGAACGGAATATACGCACACTATATATTACCAAAAAGTATTCGCTAAGCTGCCTAGACTCACACATAAACTTAACTGCCATCCCATTCCTAACTCCTCTGATATCGGCCCACTTTTTGCAGCTATTACAGCTTCAACTCTTCTGGGAATTAAGGCTCTCCACAATGTTGAGGAGTGTATTAATTGGATTTTTTTTTACCAAAAGCACATTGTTGAGGTCACACACTGATGTTGGTCAAGAAGGCCTGGCTCTCAGTCGCTGCTCTAATCCATATGAAATGTGTTCAGGTTAGGATTCTGTGCAGGAAGGCAGAGAATGCGCACACATCAGTGGCACAGGTGCTGGACAAAATAAAATAACTGAAGTAAATAATAAATGTTCGCAACACTGTTAATGCTCCCAGTTGTGTACTACAGATGGGGTCGCCGGCGGGCCTATTCACTATTTGCTGAAAATGCTCAACTACATCATACCAACATTGCTATGACTATGAATAGAGCCTTAAGTAACAGATTAAGACATAGCCATTACAGTTTTGGTGACAGTAAGGTTATAACATAGGCGCTGCGCTAAGGTGTTAATGGCACAACGTTTCTCAGAGAAGAACTACGGTCCGAAACGTTGTGCCATTAAACAACTAGGATTCTGTGCAGGCCAGTTAAGTTCATCCATGCCATACTCTTTCATCCATGTAATAGTATGGACCATGCTTTGGGGACAGTCATGTTGGTAGAGGAAGGGGTGCGCTGCAAACTTTTCCCACAACATAAGTAGATGTATGACGTTCGTTATGTCTTAGAGTTAAATCAATTCTTAACGTGTAAAAGTGTTTATCTTTTATCTGACATGTTTTGACGGTGAGACGTCCGTGTGACATGCTTTGAAAACAGCTGATGTTGAGTTGTGACCTTCCTGACAATATTGACAGGTTGGTCACATAATCTTGCTGTTAAGAGTTGTGGTCTCAGGATGGTGGTCCAGGGTGAACCACAACTCTAACAGCAAGAGGTGTGACCAAACTGTCAATATTGACAGTAAGGTCACACCGCCAGAACATCAGCTGTTTTAAAGCACGTCACACATCAACATCCATGTGACCCTCTGAAGAACACGGAAATCTCCGAAACATGTCAGGTAAAAAAAAAAAATCTTTCACATGTCTGAAATAAAAGACACTTTAAGAATTGTTCCCACAACGTTGGGAGCATGGAATTGTCCAAAATGTTTTGGCATCTGACCGTGACCACCTGTAAACAGTGGACCTATATACATTATTCTCACTCATGCATGACACTTCCCCCCTGGACACTTGATGGGTTCTCTCTAATATATGCGGACTCCCGTCCTCCCTTGCTCACTTGCCTGCTTGTGACGGAACTGACGACTTCTCAACATCTCGCAAAAGCGCACTTCTAATGTAATTTCCTCATTTGCAATCGGGATGGTGAATGAAGAATAGTCCCCCAAAAGTTGTTGTGGCTAGGCTGACAGCAGGTAAAACATTATTGTTTCCTCCACAGAGGCGGGGTGTCAGTGAAATGCCAGGCCACAAGCACAGACCGAGGACGGGAGTCTGCATATTGGAAAGACCCCCATTCATTCGTGGTTTTCTCAATTAATAACAATCTAATGGAAATATGATGTAGTCCCCCTTTCATGTTGCCTCCCTGAACGAGCTGGGTCGTAACAAGAGGCCTTGAAGAGGTACGAAGAAACAATGAAATGGAAAAGTGTTTTTGTGGACTAACAATACTGTATTATTAAGACTTGGCGGGCAAGATTCAGAAGTTATAGTCCAGTGCCACATATTGCAAATTGCCGACCAAGTTTTAATTTTTTGTGGTCTCTTTCCACTTTATTTGATAGGACAGTGTGAGAGGTGGACAGGAAGCGAATTGGGAGAGAGACGGGGAGGGGTCGGCAAAGGAATCGAACCCGGGTCAGCTGCATGGCAGGCGAGTGCCCTACTGGCTGGCCACGGCAGGGCCAACTGACCTAGTTTTACCTGTCAAATTGGGGCATTTGGAGGGGGAAAACAGGTCACTTGGAATCTGCGGCACTGAATTGTAGCTTCTGAATCCAGTTGCCCATCACTTTTTTTGTTTTGGTGTATGGGCAGCCCTTGAGGAGGCTGGTGGATCTTTGCTCTGAGGTACATCAGTGGTTCTCAACCTTCTTGTTTTGACCGTGAGACTTCTGTCTTCATCAGAAGGTCACTTGGATGTTAAAGAGTGACATGCTTTGAAAACAGCTGATATTGAATTGTGACCTTCTTGTCAGAATATTGACAGATTGGTCAGATAATCTTGGCCTCAGGATGGTGGTCCAGGGTGAACAGGGATGGGGGGCATACATGCTGTCTCACACCTGGACCTTTTGTTTTGGTGTATGGGCAGCCCTTGAGGAGGCTGGTGGATCTTTGCTCTGAGGTACTACATCAGTGGTTCTCAACCTTCTTTGAAAAACACCCCCTTGACCTCGTCATAAGCCCCCCAGTGCCAGATTGATGTCATTATGTCAACCCCCTTAGTATTAAAAACTAAAATGGACATGAGTTGACCCCAATGGCAACTACGCAGCACCCCCTCTCAGCTGTATCCTTCTCAATGCCCCCACCCCCCCCTCTCCACTAGCGCCCCTGCTGAGAAGCGCTACATCTACCTTTCATGGGGCCATGATTTCAACTGGCACCCCTGCACATGTACTGCACTCTAGCACTGTGTTCAGTCACAATGCCCCCACATGATAACATGAATTCACAAGTTAACATGAATTCACACATGATAACATGAATTCACAAGTTAACATGAATTCACAGAATTTTGTGAAATGAACAAGGGCTCTTGGAGCAATACAATCAGTGACTACATACAAATATATAGAAAGTATACTTCTGTAACCCCAACACAGAATTTAGGCAAAATCTGTGAAATTGCTACAAATTTTGTGTTCATTTCACGGTCTTATGTAATGTATGTGAAACCAGTTGGATAAAAACTAGGTCAATACAACATTATATTCTAGACCCTCAGTTGTATTCTCCAGGTTGAATTTCTCTTCCTCGTCAGACAGAAATGTTCAGCACACCACCGTAAGCAAGACAGCCAGGTGTCAGGTTACCAGGCCCGCTGACAGAGGGGGACAAATGGGTATGTTGTCCTGGGCCCAGAGAGACAGGGGGACCAGAATTGGGTCCCCATTCTATTGTATGTATTGGGTAGGGGGGCCCTTTCAAATGACTTTGTCCTGGGCCCAGCAAAAGCTGTCAGCGGCACTGCAGGTTACTAATAATGAATAAAGACGTGCACAGTAACGTCACTGCTGAGCCTTTGCCTTGTAAAGAAAGGTGTGGTAGGATACGTATAGGCAGCTTGAGCTTGTAGGCTACATTTGCACCGGTATGCGTGCCGGCCCGGCGCTGTGGCATGCTGAAGTTGAAATGACATCAAAACAAAGACGTTGTTGATATGCTATACCTTCTCTGCTCTGCAGGTCTCTATGCTTTTCTGCGAGTCAGCCGTGTCCTTGTCCACCTGCTCCATCTGCTTGGCCAGTTGGTCTTCGCTGTCCCCGAGATTATTGTGCTCTCGCTGGACGTCGCTCACCTGTGCCTTGAGGGCCCAGATCTCGTTCTGTTTCACCTTCTCCAGCTCCTTGGCAAGCTTGACACGGGCAGTGTTGGTCTGGATGGACAACTCCTGAATGGCAGCCTGGTACACCATGAAGGCCAGCAGAGAGAACGACAAGAAACACAAAACCACCAAACTTCTCATCGTCAGCGAACGAGCAAGCGGATGCTGAGAGGAAGGGGATTTGACTGTAAGATTGTCAACAGGCTCTCTCTCTCTTTCTCTTTCTCTTTTGCTCTCTCTCTCTCTCTCTGTATCTATCTCTCTCTCTCTCTCTCTGGCTGTCTTTTTATATCTATCGCTATGACAGGTTGTCCTTATTATATTGTCGCTGGTACATAAAGAGTTCTCTTCTCTTCTGTGTCTACTCTGTTCCCTTACCTAGCTTGATCCACCTGCCAGACGGGTAGTAAGCACAACATTGTAGCAAGCCACTCACAATGCTCCTCCCTCTGCCAAGCCCTTTTGATAAACAAACAGAGGGAGGGAGGGAGGCTACGAGTTTTAAAGAGGTGTCACATTTTTTTTTTGAGAGGGGGATAGATAGCCACTTCAACTGGGAAGTCGGTAGGGCCTATTTATTCCATTCCATATTCATATAATTATATTGATCAGCCAAAGAATAAAAAATAAACACATCACACCCATTCTTAATTCTTAGTTTCTTAATGTTACTGCTGCTGCAGTCCACTCATTTGTCTGCAGTAAAAGTTGAGAAAGCCTCATTTAGGGAACCCAAAAGTGGGGATGCCAATGCATCACTGCATCCCCCTTTACTGCACCTACCATATGGAGGGAGGTAGTAGCCTGGTATGACCCGCCCATAATACATAATTTCATTCATATAATATGAATGAAAAGAAGTATTATGGGCGTGTCATACTGTACCAGGCTAGGGAGGCAGCCAGTGAAAAACTAAACAGAAAAAAATGACATGGCCATCTCCGTTCTACCACTGACTATTATGCCCGGTAAATTGTCCTTGAGTATCTTGAAAGGTGCTCCAAATAAAATGTATTTTTTATTATTATTATCTCATGGATATGAGATAATTGTGTTATACACAATTAGGCCTACCTATACTAACCAATAGGCTACTAACCTATTTGAGCTGCTGCCATCTGGCAGTAGAATCAGATATATGATATATTGGTAGATATATTGGTAGTTCTGCAACCAATGAATAGTTTTTATATCTACTTTTTGAAATATATATTTTTTATTATTTTATATATATACATATATTTCTTTGCCTCAATCAACAAGGAATGCTCAATTTCGTTGAGTGTGTCACACTGACAAATAAAAAATATTCTATTCTATTCTATTCTATTCTATTATATTCTATAAGACATGATAACATTGTACATACAGAAAATTGTTTGGATTATGTTCGGATTAAGTGAATTAATTGTGTAGCTCTTTTGATTGCTGCCCTCCCATGGTTCAACATCATTCTGTTACTGTGGCCGGTAGCTGTGGCCAAGCGTTAAGGGAGCTGGTCTAGGGTTCAGAGGGTTAGCCTCGCCCTCGCCCTGCCGCACCTCCCCTACCTTATAACCTCTCCACAACACCGTGCCCGGATCTGCCTAATCCCTATTCCTCCCTCTTCCTTTCATCTGTGTGTAACCAGCCCTGGCAGGGGAGGGGATCCCCTACTGTAGGTGGTCGTTGGTCTCTTCCTTACTACATGTTTTCTTCTCACACTATACTGCATTTTCCCCCAAAAAAATCCTAAATCTTGAATCAAGTGAAAAGTGAGTTTTTCCTCACCCCTGTTGCCACCAGGGGCCACATCTGAGTGCCTTGTTCCTTCTGACCATATGCAACGTGTTTTTTGATCTTGTATGAATTGTGCTATACAAATACAGTTATTATTATTATTAGCTGTTCGAATTCAACCATCACCACTGTGTGTGGGTCTAAGTCACCTAACTTGTCATTGCTCTAACTCTATCTGTAACCAATCTTCTGCTAAGTTGCTTGGAAGACAACACATCAGATAGGCTTGGAAAAAGTAGGTAAATGGTGAAGGACTTACATCTTTAAAGAACCTATCAGACCCTCTGCATGGCGAATTTGAGCCCTTACCCTCAGGGAGGCGCTTTAGGGTACCAAATGCCACTAGAAACATATACGTACAAGCAATCATTTGTCCTAAATGCAGTTCATATGATAAACAAAGTGGGATTTATTTCTTAGATGAGTCCTAAATGACCAGTATTTTATGTATGTAATCATCTATTTATTGGAGTGGTATTGCTTGTGATGTTTTACTTTTTGCATTCTTATATTTCACTTATTTATTCATCTTAGCATGGTATTCTCCTGATTATTTCTGTTCGAGATGGAGTGTCTGTCTTGAAAGTGTAATGCCTCTAAATGTGTAATGTATAACCTGTCCTATCATATGTGTCTTATATATATGGTGAAACTGAAGACAAGTTTCCACAACTGCGTACGATAAAGATTCATTCAATAAAGATTAATTCATTCATTCAATAAAGATTCATTCATTCATTCATTCATTCATTCATTCATTCATTCATTCATTCATTCATTCATTCATTCACTGAATGAGCAGAAAATACAAAGGATGATTGGCTAGGAATGAAGACATTTCAATTAACTAAATTGTTTGGTGTTTATACAATGCATTGATGTAAAACCAATATCCATTTTTTAATTAAGTAAAGCCAACAATTTTTGTTATTATATATACAGTATATAATCTATAGGCCTATATACACACATATACGGTATGTCCTTTTCCACCTACTCCATCTGCTGGCTCTTAGATGATTTACCTCTCCACTTAACCTGGTGTACTGCTGAACCAGCTCCTCAGTATACCCCTCTGTTACTTTCTGGGCCCAGATCTGGTTCTGTTTTACCCTAGCTCTCCTTTCTGGGCCCAGATCTGGTTCTGTTTTACCATAGCTCTCCTTTGCGAGCTAGATGCGAGTGGTGTTGGAGCGGATGGATACCTCCTGAAGGCCAGCCTGGTACTCTTGCCACAGCCTTCTCCAGACTTTATGCATTGACAATTAATCTTTTTTTTTCATTTCTGTGCATTTATCAGTAGATGAGTATTGTTGTATTAAACACAACTAGCCTACGCCACACATTACTCGATGGACAAGAAGTACAACGAATTACAATAAATTACAACCAACAAATGTGTTCTTAAACTCGCACTTCCTGTTGTGGCACATTTCTGCATTTCTTTTATTTTCTTGATGCACAAAAAAAACTCCTCCTTGGCCCAGGGAGAGGGGGGCTCCAGGGTCCTCATTTAATTTTACTGTATGTTTTGGGTGTGTGGGGACTTTCAGATGACTTGTCCCGGGCTGGGCCACAGCTGGCAGCTGCCCTGGCTTGGCCATGCGGCAGACCCGGGTTGGATGCCTGGCCCGGGTAATTTGCCGACCCCTACCCGTCTCTCTCCCCATTCGCTTCCTGTCCACCTCTCACACTGTCCTACATCAATTAAGTCGTAAAAAAGACAAAACAAATCTTTAAAGCTGGAGGGGCCACAGAGACATGACAAATATAGCAAAATAAGTGGAACAAAATAAATAGATGTTAGCCTATTGAAAACGGAACAAACAAGTTAATCACAAACAAATTCATCACAAGATGGCGGAGAAGCTGCGTCTTCATGAGATCTTGGTCACAGACAGAAGGAGGAGGATGACAGACACACTGGGAATGTTTTAGAGTCTTGTTGCCAAGCAGCATGCTGTTTCGAATGAGTACCATTACTTCCACGCAGGGCTGGACTGGGGGGAAAATAGGGCCCGGCACTTTTGGCCTAAAGGCCCCCCTCATAATTAGTGGTGCAGAACTGACTCACCACCATGACACCATCGTACACCCCTATTTTCAGAAATGTTTAAAAAAAAGAACAATAGCCTACTTTTTTTCAATTGGAAAATAGGGGCCCACGAGAGTGTGGGGCCCACGGGGAAAGGCTCGCTATGCCAGATGGCCAGTCCAGCCCTGCTTCTATGTAACGACCCATGTCTTCCATTACAGAGATGAAAATAAAAACTGGTAGAACTCGACGCCACAGTGCTGATTCTGATGCCGTTGTCTGCAAGAGGTTCACACACAGTGTTGCCAGATTGGGTGGTTCCCCCCCGCCCAATTTGGCTGTTTAGAATGACTGTGTGTGGGTGAAAAGGGGTGTTGGGCAGGTTTTTCTGAAGAGTTACTGTATGGTCATAGAAATCACTAGAATTAAAGGTGCACTGTGTAAGATTTTTAGTTGTTTATTTCCAGAATTCATGCTGCCCATTCACAAATGTACCTTTTTCATGAATACTTACCACCACCATCAAATTCAAAGTATTCATTCTGACTGGGAAAATTGCACTTTTCATACATGAAAAGGGGGATCTTCTCCATTGTCTGCCATTTTGAATGTCCAGAAATAGGCATTTTTATCTGCAAAACTTAATATACTTTGGTCATACTTGTAAGAATTAGTTTATTAGTAAATATTCATAAAAAGATCAAATTTGGCAGTAGGCAGCACAGTTTCAATGAACAGCATAGTTGCAATACCTACTCTGGCCACAATCTTACACAGTACACCTTTTAAGTTCAAAATGGGAAGGATTTAATGCCCCCAGGCGGGTTTTGAGCATTTTGGGGGCAGGAAACAATCAGTCCCATCTGGCAACCCTGCACCCACAGTCGGACAACCACAGAACACTAGGCCTATAGTTGTAGCAGCGGGCAGAGGAATAACATTTCCTTTATCTATACTGTGGTATCAGGGCCGGCTCAAGGCATAAGCGAACTATGCGATGGCTGAGGGCCCCCACCTCACCAGGGGCCCCCCATCAGCAGCAAAGTTCCATGTAAAAGCCAAATCTACACCATAACCCTAGTCCTATATTTCTTTCTCATGCACCCATTACTGCCACAATGGAAACAGGAGCCAACGCCATATGTCATGTACCCCTTTTAATTGTAAAACCCCTAAATTACTTTTTATTCTTCAAGAAGTTCAGTGCATGATGTGTACATGATCTACAGACAGCCTACCAATGTCCTTAGTTCGCAACCCTCACTCCTGCATAAATAAAGCTCATGAAGTATCTGATGCTGAGTAGGTGGTGGTATGGGTGGGGGGGGGGGGGGGGGGGGGGGGGGGGGCGGGGGGGGGGGGTTGAAATTTTGCTTAGGGCCCCAAAAAGGCTTGGGTCGGCCCTGTGTGGTATGTAGTCTGCTGCTTTTGTTTTCATCCATGTTGCCAAATGTTGTTTCTGCGCTTTATGACTCCTAATGGGCAACGTTAGCTATGAAGCGAACTCAGTTTAGCTGCAGGCAACTTTCCATAATCACCTCTTCGGAACGAGAGTCACCTGTGGCTCTGCAGCATTCCTCAACGTTGTATTTTCACCAGCTTGTGCCCTGGAATGGATTTCAGGTTGAATACTGTGTGCCATATATTTGTTTGGAATGGAGGGGCATTTTGACATTGGTCTATAGCAGTGTTTCTCAACAGGGGTGCCGGGGCACCCTGGGGTGCCGCGGGCTCTCCTCAGGGGTGCCGCGGAAACGTGGCTGATTAATAAATTATGTAATATAATACATATTTGTCTAAATTGGTAAGTTAATGCTAGTCAGTGGACTTCAGTGACTTCAGTCAGTGGTCATCTTCCATCTGCCATTTACACACAATAAAGGTCACCCCAGTCAGCTGCAACTTCGAATGTAGGTCGTGTGATGTCTCTAAATGGGTTACTTTTCTAAGCTTTTGTGGTATCGGATACGATGCCATGTTACGGCTTGTTGGTTTGGGGTGCCTTGAAATTTTTCATGAATTGAAAGGGTGCCTCGCCTAAAAAAAAGGTTGAGAAACACTGGTCTATAGTATGATAAACCAGACTAAATGTGAGATTAAATGTGTAATTTAGTCTGGCCCCGATGAATGACACATTGGAAGATTGTTGATGGAAACAACCCATTGTTTTTCAAACTGTGTCTGTGCCTATTGGCCAACGCTTTGTCAACACTCCCTGAAAACCCCGTCCAATTTGCATTCAAAGATTAAAAACAAATCAAAACAACTCTCCTGCGTTGTGATTGGTTTGCCAGATTCAGGGCATTGGGGAATTGTCCAAGGCTAGACCCACTCGCAGGCAAAAATAATTTTGTGCACTGGCGGGTGGGGCTAGTTTACTAGGCTAATTCGTCTACTTTTCCTGAAATCAAAAAAAAAAAATTGACACATCACAAAGAACCATCTTCTCATCTTATCCATCATATCATCTAATGAGTATGTTGATGCTCAGCCAGCATATGCATTACATTATCTGGTACTTTTATCCAAAGCAATTTATATTTATTTACAGGGTATTGGTTACAGTCCCTGAGGCAATGTGGGGTTTGGTGCCTTGCTCAAGTGCACTTCAGGCATGGATGGAGGTACCAGGGAGAGGTAAGGGTGGGATGTGAACCGGTGACCCTCTGACCTCAATGTTACCTTTTTCATCAATAATGAATACTATTATTTATCATGACTGGGAAAATTGCATTTTTCATATATGAAAAGGGTGGTCTTCTCCATCGTCCGCCATTTTGAATTTCCTGAAATATTTGACATTTTTAACTGCAAAATATACATCAATTTTGGCAGTAGAAAGTTTTAATGAGCAGCATAGTTGCAATACCTACTCGCCACCATCCTGCACAGAGCGCCTTTAAAGCACTGAATATGACACCGTATCATCACCAACACAGCAACCTCAGGTGATTCGCCTCACCTTATCTGGAAGTTAGTCTGCTGTTACCCAGCAACATTCCTAAAGACGTTGTCCTGCCTGTTTCACCATACTGAAACGCTTCTACAACAATGGCATGAAGGAATGAGAGCACTTTATCTATTGGCAGTTGCCCCACTTTTTGCCGACTGGCAATGAAGACTTTTTGTTGTCATCACACTGTCACCACTTCCTATAATAAGAGGCAAGGCCACAGAGGTGGAAATTTGGATATTACTGTAACCCATTACATTTAAGCCTGATGCTGCATATACGCTGCATTGACATAGGCGCCTGTAGCTGCATGGACACTGCACTCAGGCTCATGAGATTTGAGTGTTACATTAGAAAAGTGGGTATGTGAGAGCTGAATGAACAAGTAATGCAAGATGAGACTCCTAGCTTTTAAATGCAACTTATTTCATGTTTCTATGTGCTTTGGAGGCTGAGATAAGTAGTTAATAGGTTTAAAGTACCTTTTCCCAAAAAGGCTTTAGATATTCAGCAGGTGTTTTTTGCAGGTGCTTTAGGCTTCAATGGGTTAAGGGCGTTAACGTGACAAGTCTTGAGTGTATAACATCAAGGGAGGCGTCCTGTGGCCTATACATGACACACGACATTCCGCAGCATTAATTCAGTGTTTTTAACCCTCCTCTTGTCTTCAGGTCCCATAGAGATACATGGCAATGCGGATAGGCAGGCTTATTGAGGGGTGGTATGCTGAAAAACAAGGGTCCAAGACCCAACTAAAGTCACTAAAACAAATATTTGTACCCAAAAGGAAGACTCACAAGACATCTAAGAGATTCAAACCAAATGTGATGGTACAAAATTGTTTTTTAGTCTTTATTACGTCATTCTAAAACACGGGTTGTACGCGACCCAAGGACCGTGGATGGTAACAGAATTTGAGGACAAGACGAAGGTTAAAAAGTCAGCCTATATGAAATACAACATAACTCTGGGCAGATCATACACATTTTGTATAGTGTGTGGAAAAAAATGTACTGCTTTTAAATATGTGCCATCATATTCTACGCGCACTGTATGTGTTATGCAGTAAATGGAATGTGTGGCATACCTTATATGAGGAAAGGGAGAACACTAGGCATGTCATTTGATATATTTTGCATAACAAAGCTCTGTGAAGACTCTAAGGGCTGACACTGTTTCAGTTTAAAAGCCGAGGACAATAGAGGAGTATTTGACATTTGTTTTATTTTTCTGATAAAAAAATCTAAAAACAGACAACATAACAGTACAATCACAAACTACAACAAATAAGTATGGCTCTTCATGGTGTGTGTGTGTGTGTGTGTGTGTGTGTGTGTGTGCGTGCGTGCGTGCGTGCGTGCGTGCGTGCGTGCGTGCGTGCGTGCGTGCGTGCGTGCGTGCGTGCGTGCGTGCGTGCGCGTGTGTGCGTGCGTGTGTGTGTTTGGAGCGGATGGTTTTGTAGAGTGGCAGCTACAATCCACACAGCTTCCTGGAAAAGAAGCAAATACAAAATTTTCATTAGTTTTATGGGTGTTACAGTGATAGTTCAATGGGCATTACAGTGAGCCTGTTTACATTACCACAATAATCAGGTTACTGGAATAAACAGGTTATTGGAGTAAAGCGTTTATTGTAGTTTACATGCAGTCTGTCGGTTGCATGTGTTCCACTGAAGCGTGTGAGACGAAAAAAAAATTCAAGGCTTGTGATTGGTTATCATTCTAGAATGTCAATACCCTGATAATAACCTGCTGGATACATGTCTTATGAAATCAGTTTATTAGCCAAAAACCTACCTGTGTGAATTGGATTCCTCATAAACAGATAGGCCTAACTGCTATAAACTGATTACTAATATAAACTGTTTATTCCATTTTTATGAGCACTTGAATAAACCGGTTACTCCGAAAACCTGATCACTAACGGTTTATTGATGTGCATATAAACGGGCTCAATGTTAGTTGAATTGGCATTAGCGTTAGTTGTATGGGCATTGTAATGTGTTGACAAGCACCCACCACTGCACACACTCTTTCTCTGTATAGGCTATTAATGATATAGATAAGGGCCTAAACCCAGCCAAAGTACATCTGTATGCTGATGAAACCATCTTATACACCGTTGGTATCTCAGTGCCAGATGCTTTGGCCTCTTTACAAACTTCCTTCATATCTATTCAAAATGCATTATTGCAATTGAAATTAGCACTAAATACAAATAAAACTAAGTATATGATTTTCACACGCTCAAGATCTTGTCCTGATGGTAACTTAGCAACGCTTGATGATACCCTCCTGGAGCGGGTTAGTTCTTACAAATATCTTGGTATTTGGCTAGACCAAAAGCTCACATCTGAGGTACACATAAATAATCTTTTAAGAAAGCTAAGGTTGGTTTTTATTTTCGTTTCGTAAAAATGTTTTTCATTTTTAGCAAGAAAAAGGCTGGTTCAAAGTACTTTTCTCTCAGTGTTGGATTATGGGGATACAATTTATATGCATGCGCCCTTATGTCTCCTCAAGAAACTGGATGCAGTTTATCATTCTGCATTGCGATTTGTAACAGGTGCCCCACCATTGTGATCTGTACTCTAAAGTCCAATGGCCATCCTTGTATTAAATGGGTAAATTGCATATGTTACTTTTTATTGCAAAGGCCCTGTTGGGCAAACTTCCCTATTATATGTGTAATTCATTGATTTTTGTACTTTATCTTATAGCACACGTTCCTCACACAAGTTAGTACTACAGTCTTATACTCCTCCCACTGAATAAGGGAAAACAGATTTTTATGCCCCATACCTATGGAATGAGTTGCAGAAGATATTATGTATGGACTCTGCCCTCATAGTATACACAGAGGAATGTCATTGTTTCTGACTATGCAGCACTATAGGCTACTTTTTATCTCATAATAAGTTTTATGGACACTTATTCTTCTTAATGTGTTTTTTGTACATTCATTTTCCTTTTTGTCTACGTGTTTGTCTGTGTCTGTAACTATATGTACAGTATGCTGCCATTTTGACCTGGACTCCCTGGCAGAAGAGACTCCAGTCTCAATGGGACAATCCTGGCTAAATAAAGGATAAATGAAAATGAAAAAACTCACATAACATTACCGTATTGCATTCTGAAACTGAAATTGCAAACAGCTGAACACACACACACGCACGCACGCACACACGCACACACACGCACACGCACACGTACACGCACACACACAAACACACACACACACACTTCCAGAGTCCTTACATTCCTTCTGTCTTGGTTTTGTCCACGAAAGCGCAGATTGCCTGGTCTCTGTCCAGCAGCTGCTGTTTTAGCTTCTGAATGTCTTCCTGGGCCTTCACCTTCTCAGCCTCCTGGGCCTCTACACGAGGAAGGACAAAGAAAGAGGGTGCTGATGTTTCATATCACACAACTTACTACAATACACAGTGACCAGGGCTGGATTAAAGGAGTATGCCACTATTTTGGGGATTAATACAGTTGAAATTGTTGGCCAGGGTTTATAAAGGTGGTAAAGTGTCTTATTTTTCATGTAAGCCGTTGACTTGCTTTAAGACAAGTTAAAAGAGGGAGCATATGAACCATTGAATGCTAATGGTCATATGGTAAAACTCTATACTCAGCTTGACACACCGTAGAAACTTATTTTCTTCAGTGTTCCACTTACTAAAGAGGGTATCTTTCTGTTTTACACGTAAAATACTGAAATATTGTTTTTAGACTCAGAGTACATAGATGTGTGGCAAAAAATACATTTAACATATTTTTCTGACATTGAAAAGAGTTGCACTAATTTATTGTAAAATATTGAATAACCACATAAGTGATCTCTTGTATTACATATTTTGGAGATCAAAAACTAAACAAATGTGTGTTCTCACTGCATCCACTCAATTGCCAATGTGATGAGGAAGTGAACATAGTATGACAGTTGATTTTACTATTTTGAATGACAGTATTCCATCCGAAAACCAGGATTTTTTCCATGAAAATTGTGTCTTATCCAGAGAATTGTGTGCAGTGTTTTGAAAAGAGTGTGTTTTAAAACCGAAACGTGAGTGCTTACTGTTCAGTGACATTGGTTAGGGGAGTTGGGAAATGGGTGAAATGTTTCTAGAATTGTGTGTGAAGTACCAGAAATTGTGTGGAAGCAATCGAGAAAAAACGTAAAAAAAACTTTTATGAAACTGAGCTAGTTCATGGTAGAACTGGTGAAAATTGGCAACATGCTTGAACCTGGGCCTGCAGTGGCCTTCATCAGGGCTTTAGGAGTGGGTGTTGTTTTTGCTGATAGGGCAGCACACTTGAGCCATAATGTTGTCAGTGGTAGTGACTTCTCTATCTGTATTGTTTTAACCACAAACTCTCTCTCTCTCTCTCTCTCTCTCTCTCTCTCTCTCTCTCTCTCTCTCTCTCTCTCTCTCTCTCTCTCTCTCTCTCTCAGACACACCATGTGCACACAGATGCATGCATGCACATACACGCGCACACTTCTAACCTTTTTGTGCACTTTTAGTGATGTAATGTATATTATGATTGTGTGTGTGTGTGTGTGTGTGTGTGTGTGTGTGTGTGTGTGTGTGTGTGTGTGTGTGTGTGTGTGTGTGTGTGTGTGTGTGTGTGTGTGTGTGTGTGTGTTTGTGTGTGTGTTTGTGTGTGTCTAGTTAACAACAAATTAAACTAGAAAAATACAATAAGGTTAGTGAGAACTGGCGTCACAAATGGCCATGCCTTTCAGGGATTTTCCATCTTACTGGAGACATTTGGCCCCGGATGTGCCCAAATAACACAACACACACAGCATTGCAGAGTTAAAAAGTTTACCTTTCAGTTTTGCCAAAATGTCAGTGATCTCTGCCCTCTTGTTATCTTTTTCCGTCTGTAAGAAAGAAAAAAAAAGATATTCTTATTTTTAAGAAACTAGCAAAGACCGCTTACTGATTATTTGGTGATACACCTGTAGCTCAGAAGAAAGATACAAGGGAAGGAATATCATTGAATAGCTGTTTACTGTTTTACAGTGTTCAGTGTCAAAAGTAAAAGTCGACATGAATTCATGCACGACATCAGTACATGATATTACACAGTTGTCACACAAGTTATTCTACTGTACCTATTGAGTTTGATTTTGAACAAAACTGAAAAAACTGGGGGAAAAAATTATTCCACAGATCCAGCCACCCCACAATCAGCTTATCACAAGACGGGTAGTTTATAATGCTCCTAGGTGTGGGCCCCACACATACACAACTCTTTTAAGCGTATTTGCACACCTATGCATGCACATAAGCTGAATGTATAAGAGGTACAACACTGACTAGACATTTTTTTTAACAAGAATTCACCACTGTTTCACAATTTGTTATATCAATTTGTAATAATTATTGTTATATCATCCAAATGGCTTATTTGGTTCTAACTTTGAGATTAAATATTATCTTTAAGCTCTTATAAACCAAACACAACCCAAGCTTGACCTTGATAAATGAGACTCTTCACAGATACGTCACATAAACATTGAAGTGCCATCTCCACAGTCATCATGGCCGTGAAACTGGGTCAAGATGACATTCTAGACCAGGCCTATTCAAATGGTGGCCCGAGGGCCACATGCGGCCCAGACGTGGCCCCAGCTGTAACACTATATACTGATACTACAACTGAAGTACAGCATATGGTTTTGTTTTCTTGTGAATCTTGTTAAGTATAAAGTTGGTCTAAAACGTGTTTGCAGTCGTTTGCAGACATGTTAGTGAAGGCTGAAAATGTGCGGCCCGATTACAAGTTCTTGGTTTCAAAATGTGGCCCAAATGAACTTCTAATTGGACAGTTTTAGACCCTGTTCTATTCCATTGCACCGGTCTATTGAAATAGTTTTTTCTCTGAGACAGAAATGTTCAGCACACTATGTACACAGTACAAGTTAACCATGGAGACATGCTTTCTTGTTGCTTTTCCTGTCTATAGATAAGAGGTGTGGCATCAGGTAGGCTGGCTCCATGATACATTTGTAAATGTGTGCATTCCATCAAGCTGCAATGGAAACAAGCACACAGCACAACAACAACTTGCAGAGGTGTCAAAAAGAGAAAGTAGACTTCATAAAAACTGCCAGTTTCCTTCCATCAGTAATAACTTCACTGAGCAACTGGTCTACAGTTACTGCCAACGCACCTGATTGTACGCTGGTTGGATCAAATTTGTGGGTTTTCTTTTTAGGTTTTTAGTTTTTTTCCATAACAACAGAGTCTATCCACCTCATTATGTACAATGGAATAACTGGTGTTGTACGTAACAAGTTAATTGTTGCACTGAGTTGCTGTACATGGGTTCTCAAATGTTGTTTTCCCCGGGCTGTGCGACCCTGGCTGCGCACGACTCAACCTCTGATTGTTGGAAACCGCTGTCAATCAAAAAAATAGCTCACGAGGTTGGCTGCCAGTGTCTTGCCTCTCCTCACAACACTGTGTTCATAAACAAAAACAAAAAACCCATGTATACTGTAGCCTACCTTCTGTGCTATTCTGATTGAAACACAGCATACAACCCTAGATTTTCATAATAAATATTTTAATAGCATACAAGTTAATTTAGTTGTGCTTTTTTGGTCGTGAGAAAATGTATGGGGTCCCCAGAAATTTGGGATGTCAAAATGGGGTCCCGTGGCATAAAAGGTTAGGAACCACTGGTCTATCCACTTCATTGGTACAATGGAATAACTGGTGTTGCACTTAACACGTTAATAGTTGCACTGACTACTTGCTATACTCTAGCCCCGGGGTTCCCAAACTCAACCACAACAAGGCCCCACCAAATACTGGTATATTCCACCCTCTCACGCCCCCCCAGGGGTCCCCGACCCCTACTTTGAAAGCCACTGCTGTAGCTTACCTTCTGTGCTTTGCAGGTCTCTATGCTCTTCAGGGCACTGGCCTTGTCCTTCTCCATTTGCTCCATCTGCTTCTTGAGGCCCCCTTCGCTCTTCTTGAGGTCGTTGATCTCCGTCTGGACCACCTGCATCTTGAACTTGACGCTCACGATCTCGCTCTCCTTGGCCTTCTCCTGGTCCCGGAGGAGCTTGATGCGGGCCGTGTTGGAGCGGATGGAGAACTCCTGAACGGCAGCCTGGTACGCCATGAAGATCAGCAGAGCCAGCGACAAGAAACTCAACACCATAAAACTTTTCATTTTCAGCGAGGGGCAAAAAACAGGAAAACAACAGAGAAGAGAGAAAAAAAAACTAGACTTCAGTGTGAGACGGAGGGAGGGAGAGAGGGAAGGAAGGAAGGGCTTGATAAAAGGGAGACACACTAATAAGAGACCCTGCGATGTTAAATTCCACACGTGATTTAGCAGCAAGGCTGAGTTGCCAAAGGTCGTTCTGTGTGTCTCTCTCTCTCTCCTTTCTTTCTAATCTGTCACTAGAGAAAAGTCTTCTTCCCCTGGTGTCGCATGGTTCAGAAGCTCTGCCCCCTCCCTCTGCCTCTGTGCAAACTGATTGCCTGCTCTGCCTGTTTCCTCCCCACCTACCCTACCCTGACACACCTGCTGGACAGGTGCAGTGCAGTACAGTAATGCCAAGCCTACCTGTACGTACTTCCTCATTTCAACAAGTCATTTATTTACATGCATAAACACTCCCTCTGTCAAACCTCAAACACATAGAGAGAGAGAGAGAGAGAGAGAGAGAGAGAGAGAGAGAGAGAGAGAGAGAGAGAGAGAGAGAGAGAGAGAGAGAGAGAGAGAGAGAGAGAGAGAGAGAGAGAGAGAGAGAGAGACAGAGCCACAGACAGAGCCACAGACAGAGCCACAGACAGAGCCACAGACAGAGTCAGATACAGAGACAGAGACAGAGAGGCAGAGAGCTATTATTGCAATTTGTCATGGGCTATTCATATGTCATATTCAGCATTTCATATTTAATCATTTTAATCAAATAGACCTAATACGTTCAAGGTGTCAATAAATACATAGACAGCAGGGGGAAAGAACAATGATGTGTCAAAAGTTAAAGCAATCAATGAAGTAACAAAAGAGTGATGTTAGTGTATGTGCTAAACAAACAAACAAACAAACAAACAAACAAACAAACAAACAAGGAAACTAGTCTTCATAAAAAATTGACTCCAACAGTCAAATTTTACTAAATGTTGTCCAACTGGTTTCCCTTTGAAGCTGTGCAACATCAGCATGCTGCTAAACAGGACTGACCTGTGCTTGGCATTCAAAATCTTCTCTTATGCCCTGAAGCTGCCACCATCCGTGTTCGCATGCAACGTAACCCACAAGAACAAACAAAAAAAACCCTCACTGCCATCACTGTTATGAATAAGTCAATACTTTCGATCTACAATAATAATACCGGATACTTTATACTCAGAAAAGTCAGGGAAGAAGTGAACCATTGCGATTAAAAAGCAGGCATGTGTCTTCGCACAGGTCAGAATAAAGATACCCAACACACAACAGCCTTTCATGCTGTTGGGAGTGCTGTCCAACCGCGCCTTTGGGTTTATACACAGTAAAATACAGTGTTGATACAACACTCACACAGTGTTATGGGATCAAATACACTCTAGAATAATGTGTTAAATAGAATATCGAGGTGTTGAATTAACAGTTATTACTATGAATCTAGTGTGTAATAAATGACTTGGATAGGGGTTGTACCAGAGACGTTCTTAATAGAACAGAGAATCTTTGGTTGTACTTTCAAACTCGTCCAGGCCTATCTGATAGCTAATATATATATATATATATATATATATATATATATATATATATATATATACATTACATTGCATTTGGCACACGCTTTTTAACCACTTTCATGAGCCTACAGAACAAGTGATGGCCGAGGGGTGGCAACAGGTGGATTTCTTCAGTGAAGGTGACGCCTCTTTATCCGGTTCCACGACGCATGACGGCAGTGGAGGCGCGACAGGTTAGGATACCTCATTACAGGCAATGAGACGGGATAAGCTGTCCTCTCTAAATCGCTGCGTCTGAAAGGCATTATCTACGTAAACAAACTCGCAAAATTTCGGATATAGTGTGTCAGGCGGTTGAGGTTTTCCCGCATGAAGAAAGCAGCTGCGTATGAAAGAGAGGAGCCGCTGCCTTTTCCAGTTTCGCATTGCCACACAGGTGAAGTGAACATTCTGGTCGTTTCTCCCTAGTTCCAATATCATGAGGTGCGGCATTTTTTTCATTGTGGTGATGTTGGCCGGCACCGTAAGCCTGACCATCTTAATCCACAAGAAAAAAATCCAAGAGGTCTCGCTGGCAAAGGAAGCCAACTTCGAAGAGATCAAAAACAAAGTGACCAAAGATGTATTGACTGAGGTCGTGGATAACTTGTCCAAAGACAAAAGTAACCTGGAGTCGAAGAAAAAAATGATTGAAGAGGTGAAAACGGCCATTCAGAACAAACAAAACCAAGCTGCGGCCGCGAGGCACGACGCCGAAGAGTGTCAAGGGGAGACGGTAAGAACAGGTTCGCCCGAGCGAGCGTTACGCACGTTTGGTGCGTAAAGCGATTTATAAAAAGCAGTAACAGAAAATACAATCCTTGTAATAACTTCATGATGCTACTTGGGAGCTACACAAAGAAAGACGAAAGGTGTTCGTTGTTGAATTTGGGATTAGGCGATAGCCTGTTGATTGCTTTAACATATTGAAAGAAGCAGGGGTCCACTTATTTCCCATCACCTGTAGAGGATAATTCTCAGGAATTTCTGACACACTGTACTGTACTGTACCTACTGTGGGCTAGAGGCTACGATATGCTACACATGTTCAATCTCTGTCTTGATTCCCTGGATTTTTTTTAATATAGGCCTACAAGGTGAACTGGCATAGGCCTACAGAAGGTCTGCTGATATGCAGGGATAAATATTGCCTATATTATTCTCCAAAGAAGCAAAATGCAGCATGATTGGGTTGCTCTTGCAATTCACTGTTGTGGTTGTATTTCTGTTACTCTGCCGCTGGTTCACTCTGTGTGTGTGTGTGTGTGTGTGTGTGTGTGTGTGTGTGTGTGTGTGTGTGTGTGTGTGTGTGTGTGTGTGTGTGTGTGTGTGTGTGTGTGTACTCTGCCGCTGGTTCACTCTGTGTGTGTGTGTGTGTGTGTGTGTGTGTGTGTGTGTGTGTGTGTGTGTGTGTGTGTGTGTGTGTGTGTGTGTGTGTGTGTGTGTGTGTGTGTGTGTTTTCTTCGACAGAAAAGAACAGCTGATGAACTTGCCAACCTAGAGGCTGATCAGAACACTCTGAACAGTAAGTTGAAGTCATGACACGCAGACTACACATCATTTAATTATAACGAGATTAATGTGCCTTTAGTGGTAGCAGAATCAAGCACCATACATTACACAGATAAGAACACAAGAGGGCGCTGTTTGCTACATTTTAGCAACATTACAGAGTAGAACACATGAAACTGGACTCAGGCACAGACTGAATGTAAGATATAATGAGTATGTATGATATAACGATATAATGTAAGCTATTAAGATATAAAGATATAATGATATTGATGTAAGGTATAATGCATTTTATTCTTTTCAATATCAGATGAAAAAGAGGCCTGGACCAGAGAAATAGAGTCTTTACAAAAAGACCTTGCCCAGAAGAGCAAAGTGTGCGACTACATCTTGAAGGACTCTGAAGAGGCAAAGTAAGTCAATCTTTATAATGGTTGAAGAATTGATGGCGTCTCGTCCTGTTCTTCTTGTTGGTGTGGTAAAAAAATGTAAGGGAGACTAGGGACATGGTTGCACAATCTACTATTTCTTCTCTTTTACAAACTAGATACACACATTGTACATGCCCTGTTGGATGCCCCATCAGGCAGACAACATGAGTAATATTTCATCAATTGTTCAGGATTTAACTGAAAAAAAAACCTTTTGTAAAAAAAAAATCGATGTTTGGCTTTAGCCCTATTTCTGTTATACTATTCTCACCGAGTGTGATATTCATTTCAAACATACAGTTTAATCAGTGATGGTAACTTTTAGCTGACATGGTTTTCATTAATAAGGTAAGCTTAATTGGAAAGAAGAGTATTGTCCCCAGTCTCGGTCCCGGTAATAGTTGTCCCCGGTCTCTCCTGCCAGACTTGTGGCCTAATAGTGTAGTTACATTACAGTACATTCAGGGGCGTACCAGCACATTGTGGGCCCTATGTACAATCGGCTTCAATGGTCCCCCCAACCATATCTACATAAATTGGATTATGTGTGGCGCCCCTATATACTGGTAACTCAGTCACACATTACCCCCTGAACGACAACCCTGATTACATTACATTTCCATTACACTTGGCTTGCGCTTTTATCCAGCGAGACTTAGAGTTCTTTACAGGGTATTGGTTAAAGTCCCTGGAGCAGTGTGGGGTGAGGTGCCTTGCTCAAGGGTATTTACTATGCAGTGTGGTAGGGAGTGGAAGGGTGGGATTCTTATCTGCGGGTGTTAGAGGAACAGTTCCAGATCCAGATCCAGATCCAGAGGTTCTGTGTGTGTGTGTGTGTGTGTGTGTGTGTGTGTGTGTGTGTGTGTGTGTGTGTGTGTGTGTGTGTGTGTGTGTGTGTGTGTGTGTGTGTGTGTGTGTGTGTGTGTGTGTTTATGTGTGTGTGTGTGTTGCGTTGCCACGTTGCACTGATGCTCTGGGGACCCTGTGTGCCTTTGCAGGAAACTCTGTGGGGAGGCAGCTGAACCTAAGAAGGAAGAGCCGAAGAAAGAGGAGGAAAAGAAAGTGGAGGAGAAGAAAGAAGAGCCTAAGAAAGAGGAGGGCCAGGCGGAAGAGCCCCCCAAGCTCCCTGAAGAGCCCCCCAAGCCCCCCGCAGAGCCAGCCAAGGCCAGATGAACCATTATGGGGGGATGGGTGGTGGGGGGGGGCACTTACGGATGTAGAGAGACAGGTGGGTGTCAGTGCTGTATACACACGCACACACACACACACAAATGCAAACACACCCACGTAGGCACACACACACACACACACGCACACGCACACGCACACACACACACACACACACACACACACACACACACACACACAGATACTCTCTCTCTCAAACACGCACGCGCACACACACACACACACACACACACACACACACACACACACACACACACACACACACACACACACACACACACACACACACACACACACACACACACACACACACACACACAGGCATTGCCCACATTGCCCATAGTGCTCACCAGCATTGGTGTTTTTTATTACCTCCCCAAGGAGATTATGTTTTCGGTCTGTTTGTCTGTCTGTCTGTCTGTCTGTCTGTCTGTCTGTCTGTCTGTCTGTCTGTCTGTCTGTCTGTCTGTCTGTCTGTCTGTCTGTCTGTCTGTCTGTCTGTTTGTTTGTCTGTCTGTCAGCAGGATAACTCAAAAACTTGTGGAGTTGTTGGAAATGACTGGAAAAGTGATTAAATTCTGGAAGTGATCCGGATCACAAACCGGAACCAGGATTTAAAAAAAAGATTCTTCACCATTGCTAGCCTATAAACCTAGATGACCCTAGTGACTGCAAATTGAATTGCGGACAGAGTGACATGTTGACATTCCAGTTTCTAACTCCACAAAAAGAAGGCAGAAAGACTGGGTGTAACATAGTCAAATGTTCTATCAAACAGCTTCCTTGGCTTCCATACCTGGGAACTGAATTAGTGTCAGTACAACACTAGTATATGATACATAGACGTAGCTATTACTCCATTGTAGCTGATGATTTAGATAGACTCTGTTGTTACTGGAAAACACTAAAAGGCCAAGAACCCACCACAAATTGGATCCAACCAGAGCAGAGTCAGCTGATCGTATAAGACAAGTGCACAGGTCTACTGGTTATTTAGATACTATTTTACGGAACAGTGTTTCTTTTTTTTACTTTTACTTTTGAAAGCTCTGAAATTCAGAGTCTCTTATTGAGACCTTAGTCCAGGGCTGGCCTGGGGTAGAAATAGGGACCGGGCACTTTTGGCTAAACGGGGCCCCTCATAATTAGCGGTGCAGAACTGACTCAGCGGTGGGCCCCGAACCCTCGTGGGCACCTATTTTCAGAAATATAAACATATATATGTATATATATATTTTTTAAAGGGTGCGGGGTGCACAAGGGTGCAGGACCCATCGGGAAATGCCCGCTATGCCAGATGGCCAGTCTAGTCCTGCCTTAGTCTTTGTGTTATCTCAGGATGCATCAGACTCTCCCTCCCTTGTATGGCGTTGTTTTCTCTGGCCAGCATCTGATTTTGCAGACCACCGGCGTTGATGTTTGTTTGTCCATCTGTGTGTGCAGCAGGTTCCGGCATCTTTGTTTCTTGACCATCTCTGTTTGTCTTGATCTCTGTTTGTCTTGGCTGCTTTTTATGGTTTCCTATCTATGGGTGGCTTTGTATTGACTTCTTGGTTTGCATATTTTATTGCACCTTTTGCAACCCTCCCTGCATGCAGAGCACTTTGGTCAATGTAAGCTGTAAACTAAATATAGCCCACTGACTTACTTGCAAGGTTTGATGTGAACACTGCCCCATCGGCATAAGGTAATGAGAGTGTGTGCGAGAGCATGTAGTATATGTGCATGTGCAGTATCTGCATGTGCAGTATGTGTATATGGTATTACATACTGTATGTGCATGTGTTGTATGACAGTCTTTGTGTGATATCACATGTGCTTATTGTGTGTGTGTGTGTGTGCTTATTTGACTGTGTTTTTGTGTTATATTTCATGCATACATATGCATGTGTTTGCATGGCTGTTTATTGGGTATTGCATGTATGCATGTGCGAAAATGGTTGTATGGTATTCCATGTATGGCAGTGTGTGTATTGGACTGCAGATACTGAATGTACATGTGTGCAGTGCATGTATGCCATCATATGTCTAGTTAACAGTGTTGCTTGTGTCGTATGTATGGTATGTCTAGAGTAACGTAGAGTGGAGTAGAGTATTATATATTAATCCAGAGGGAAATTAAAGCGTCCAGTAGCGTATATAAATACAAAAAAACCACACAAACATTACACACACATTTTACTCAGAATTAAATTGAGTTAGTTCTGAATTAAATATCTCTTGTAAACGAGGCCTATGACAGACAAATCAGAGCTCAGCATGTTGATAGCTGCTAATTAACCTGATGACACATAGAGATGAAACGGGTTGCTCGCTCTGAATAAATGAAAAAAGTCTAAGAAACTTTCTTCTTTTGAATTCTTAAAGGGACACTGTGTGAGATTTTTAGTTGTTTATTTCCAGAATTCATGCTGCCCATTCACTAATGTTACCTTTTTCATGAATACTTACCACCACCATCAAATTCTAAGTATTCATTATGACTGGAAAAATTACACTTTTCATACATAAAAAGGGGGATCTTCTCCACGGTCTGCCATTTTGAATTACCAAAAATAGCCATTTTTAGCTGCAAAAATGACTGAACTTGGACCATACTAGAAAATATTTGTTTAACACAGTAAACTTTCATGTAAAGATCAAATTTGGAAATAGGCAGCCCAATTTCAATAAGCAGTATAGTTGCAGTACCTTTTTTGACCATTTCCTGCACAGTGTCCCTTTAAGGAACAATTAAGACTCTAATCTTGAATCTAACAGGTGTGCAGTAAACTTTGTTCTTTTGCATTCTTAGAAGTCTCTGATCTCTTGACTCTTGACGGTGTGTGTCTGACTGTGATGTTTCTGTCCCTGCAGGTGCTGAGCAGAGGGAGATGGGGGAATACAGGGAATGTTACAGGACACAGGACTTACTTTCATGGGACATTCAGATGTCACCTGTGGACATTGTACAAAATACAGGGTGTGGGACTTAACATTCAGATGTCAGTGACGAACATGAACATACAGACTGCAGCAGCGTGTGACTTAACATTCAAGCGCACCAGTCACACACCAGCAATGCACTGTACATAAGCATCACGTTCATTTTATGTGGAAAAGCTCGACATTCGAAACTCGTTGCCTTATGTATTTAACAACTATATTGTTTTATGTCAAGTTAGTTGCATTAGAGCGGAGGTGGAGAAACTGGACTGACCGTGTACAGGTCCTGCTTAGGAGCTGTTTCCAGCAGGATATTTTTTAAAATGTGGATATTTTTGTCTCCTGTTTACATTGGTTTTGGCCTTCTGTTTCCACATAAGCAGATTTTTAAAACCCACATATCAAAAAGCAGGCTTTAAAAATATCTCATTTAGGGGGGGGTAAAATGCATCTGTTACAATGGAGTTTTTATTTTTATCCCCATGTTGCATTTCCACCTTAGCAGGAGAAAAAATACCCACCTATTGAAATACCCTGCTACATGGAAACAGCACCTTAAAGGTGGGTGGTAATAATTAGTATCAGCTGGTTTATTTAATTGGCTGGAGCAAAAATGTGGCATGGTTTGTACTGTCTCTGAAGTCAGGTTGTCAACCTCTGTATATGATGCAAACATCACTTGAAAGATAATATAATATTTGGAATGACCTTGACTCATTGAAGGCATTGTGTTTTTAACCCATTTTAGCCTGATGCTGCGTATACATTGTTTGACCTTTGGTGCCTGGAGCGACTACACTGCATTCAGGCTCTTGAGATTTGAGATTTTTTTTATTGAAAATGTGGGTATGTTGGAGCTGAATGAACACATTCTAATGCAAAATGAGGGTCCTAGCTTTTAAATTTAGCTATTTCATGTTTTTATGTGCTTCGGAGACTGAGATATTTTGGGTTGAATTGGCAGAGGGCACCTTTTCCCAAAAAAGGGCAGGCGTTTTTTTGCAGGTGCAGGTTAAAATGGGTCAATGATTGTGATTTAATTACAGTGAACTGCATTTATGATGTTGTCAAGCGATGACTCAATGTAGTGCATGCTGATGAGGACTATGAGAAATATGTCTCCACTCATTAGGACATTAAATGAAGTTAACAAAATGAAATAAGATTAAAGGCTTGATTGTTTGTTTGCGTGCTGTCTTGCTACATGCTTTGCTGCATATTTGTGTGTGAGTCATGATCGGCAGATAGCTCATGCTGTCCTCTTAATAATTCTCCAGTGCTCTGATGATGACGATGATGATGACGATGACGATGATTACGATGATGCTGATAATGATGACGATGGCGACGATGATGATCTATCTCTATTACAGCCTGAGCTGTGGCCTACATAATATTTATGGAGCCATTTGTTATGTTGTTTTAAGCAGTTGTATTTTTTTGTTTTGTTATTTGCTTGATTAGTAGTAGTAGTAATAGTAGTAGTATTAGTAGTAGTAGTAGTAGTGGCACTGTTTTACCACCAGCACTGGCAGCTGCACACCAGACCAACTCACAAACTATAAGCTGCTGACAAGAGTTAGAGAGAGTTACTGTAGTGGTCTGAACAAGTTTTTACTCTCTCGCTCTATCGCTCTCTCTCTCTCTCTCTCTCTCTCTCTCGCTCTATCGCTCTCTCTCTCTCTCTCTTCCTCCCTCCCTCTCTCCCTATCTCCCGCATATTCACACATTTGCTCGTATTGATAAATCATAGGCCTCGACCTTCAGCCTGTCAATCCTCATCATCCTCAAACTGTTGCCGCGGTGACCATTGGTGTGTAGCCAAGGCAACCAAACAACTGGCCAGTCAGGAAGCCAGTGGTGGACAAAAGCTATTGGGTGTGAGGGGGGGAAACTAAAACCTCAACCTTTTTTTTAAAGACGGTGCCCATGAACTCCACATTAATACATGGTGTCCGTAATACTCGAATATTACTCGAATAATATATGAATTGTGGACAACTGTGTTAATTTTAATCTTGCTGTGTTAATTCACCAGATAGAGTCAAAACTCACTCTAGACAGTTGACCCTAATTCTTCTCACTTGAATTTACACTGGAAATCTGAACTACTCAATTGAAGAGTGCTAATTTAACATGTATACTAGTTTTCTTTGAGTTCTGCTAATTATGACTTTTTTTTATACACATTAGAACTCTTCAGTTGATTTAGTTACTGTATGCCTCGTAATTTTGTTACACTGACTTATTAATATTTGGAAAAAATGTTTCAACACTTTGCCTCTCTGCTTGATGCTCAATCTCCCACAAGTGCAGTTAGTTCCACTCTCTAAGTGTTGAATTGTGCAAAATATAGCCTACTATGCATAATTACCTAACTGTATGTGTAAAAACATTATTTATGTCGATAAATGTTTTAAACTAATTTAGCTAATATGTGTAAAAAACATTTTTTTGCTAATCACTTTACTTTTTGTTTATTGTCGTAGTTAATCAATGATATCCTCTGGCTTTTGAGGAGTGATCTATGCATGCCAGATCCTTCAACAGTAGTCCTGATGTGACATCCTCATCTGAAAAGATTATTCCAATAACAGTTCTAGGTAAAACGAGAACATTTTAAAATTCTAGTCCATGGAAAATGAGTGATTTCTATCATGAGGATCTTTGCATGCTTACGTGTAGGGCAGCATGATGTTTTGGGAGTGTATTATTAAGTAAGTAGTATGAGTAAGTAGTATTAGTAAGTAATAAGATTAGACCCAGAATATTGTCTTGAGGTCAGGAGTAGCCATGTGCCGAATTACCACCGAACTACAGGTGATGACACACTTCTTAGAATCTTATAGTAATATTTGTCAAGGGCTATTTCACTGTCTGTCTGTCTGTCTGTCTGTTTGTCTGTCTGTCTACCTGTCTGCGTGCGTGCGTGCATGTGTGTGTTTTCACATGTGTCGTCAGCCTTATTCTCTCTTCCCTGTTTCTTTGCCCATCCCGACCCATTCCCAATCCCCCGCCCCCCTTCTCTCTCTGCCCATTTCCCCCCTCTTCTCTCTACCCATCCCCTCCCCTCCCCTCCCGTCCCCTCCCCTCCCCTCCCCTCCCCTCCCCTCCCGTCCCATCCCGTCCCGTCCCGCCCGATGACATCCCTCCCTCAGGCTGCCAATTAGGCCCTGGATTACTGGCGCTCTCTCCTCTTCCGCCCCAACACACCCAGAAGGTCACCCACAGCAATGGAACTATGGGGCACAGGGCAGTGGTGGGGGTGGGAGCTTTCAAGGGGGGGGGTATGGAGGCGGGGGTTTTGGTTGTATAGGGGTGGGTGAGGAAGAGAGAGAGGTGGATGCTTACAGTCAGACATTATAGTTCTGGGAAAGTTAAGCACATCACCACAGCGTTGTGTCTCTGTTTGTTTGCTTTTTTTTGTTTTGTTTTGTTTTGTTATTATTTTCACGTCAACGCGACAAGGTTGTTATATAAAACCATGAGGTTACCTGATTATTGTGATTTTCAGCAGTGAGTCTGAAGTGAAAAGCGTGTGACAGTTACTATATGTGCATATGTGCGTCGTTCGTGGAAGTGCTGACGTCATTATACATGGTTGTTTGAAGAGGCGGCTACTTTCTGCCAAAAATAGTGCATTCTGGGAAAACGAGGTGAGGTAAACTTGCCTATCCATTAACGTTGAGATGAGAGGAGGATGGCTATATTAAAACGCTTTTTAAAATTAGGCGTGCACACATCCACACAAAAGCAATACTCCAGTTGTCAGACAACTGGAGTAGATAGTGAGAGAGACTGGTCTGCACACTGGGTATAAGCTCCAAGAAATAGGCTATACTTGACATTTACTATACTGTACTTGACATGTATATTATTGACATATACAAATGCCAACGTTTTGATCCACAAGTGGGATCTTCCTCAGGCACGAAGAACCATGTGTTTTGCAAACCCTCAAATTTGAGATCACTCATTGCTTCTTTTCTCTTATCCTGAAACATCTATTCCAACAATGTGTGAAAGAAATAATTGGACACATGGTGTAAGATAATTAAATGAACATTCTGCATGTCGACTCAAGCATTTCACCCATGTCAAGGACATTTCAAGAACAAAGTCAAGATGTCAATATTACAGCTTTTCTCGATTGTATAGGCTACACATTTTTTTGGTAGCCTACTTGACACACAATTCTGAAAACATCTCACCCATTTGCTAGACCCATGAACCCATGTCAAACCCAATTCCTTCTTTACACTCACTCTAACACTTTCAGTTCCAAAATGCAGTTTTCCCGAAACACTGCACACAATTCTCTGGATTTGACGCAATTTTCATGAAGAAAAGCCTTGGTTTTTTTC
>NC_085861.1:21613604-21618604 GCF_034702125.1 Engraulis encrasicolus | reverse complement strand
ATATAGATACAGTATATGTAAATACATGTGTTATATGGTATGTTTGTAATGGTATGTTATGTTAGATTCCTTAGTTGTTTTCGGGGCCAATAATGTATCTACTCCAGATAAAGCATATATTCCAATAAAGACATTTTTTGGTCTTTTTTACTTTATTTATGATAGGACAGTGAAGGAGCGAGCGAGGAGAGAGAGATGGGGAAGGGTTGGCAAAGGACCCAGGCTGGAATCCAACCCGGGTCAGCTGTGTAGCAGACGAGTGCCTTACCGTTAGAGCTACGGTAGGGCCAAGTCTATCATATTTTACCATGCTTCAATAAGAAATAGTTTTTCTCATTTTGCCAAATATATGCATACTTCCTCTCTTCCCGTCTTTTAGAAATTGCTTCCTCTCACTTGCGCTACATTAAGCATTTCTTCGAGTGCTGACCAAAGGCCATACTATGCATGGGACATACTATGCATTTTCCTTTACCTTTTTTATTTTAGTTTTTAATCTTCTGCCTTTCTCAGTTTGTGTGAAGGCCGAAAACAGATGCTGAGGCAGAATGGCAGAGTGGAGTACAAAGTGTTCCTGTGAATTTCCAATGATTGTTCATGAAAAGCAACAGGAAAGTTGATCAACATGCAACACATTTTGACTTTAAACCCTTCGCACACTGGTCTCTCTTTAATACAATATAATATTGGCATATTGCACTGCAGTAACACATCAATCCATACAGAAAAGGCCTGGGACCATGAGGTATGCGCAGTAGAGCAACTGGAGCTGTGTTGACACTGTAATGTCCCAGCGCTGATGTGACAGGGCAGAGGACGTGTGGACGGACATAGCTAACGCAGTGTGACAACCAGGGCCGCAGACAGCTTTGGCCGGGCCTGGGAAGTCATCGGAAGTCACCGGAAAGGCCCGTAACTCAATACACACAATGTAATGGGGACGCTATCCCTCACCCCCCTATCCAAGAGCCCAGGACAACTGACCCCTTTGCCCCCTCCACTCCCCAACCCTGTCAGCTTCCCTGGTGACGAGTGACCGCCCCAGAGTCACCCAGAGCATGCAGGGGTGTCAAATCAGGGGCATTGATCGGCTTAATGCGAGAGGAAGGGCTCCAGGCACCGTGATCAATACTTTCTTAATTAGCCCATAAGTGAACACAGGCCTTTGTGTGTGTGTGTGTGTGTGTGTGTGTGTGTGTGTGTGTGTGTGTGTGTGTGTGTGTGTGTGTGTGTGTGTGTGTGTGTGTGTGTGTGTGTGTGTGTGTGTGTGTGTGTGTGTGTGTGTGTGTGACTTTGAGAGTTGTCTCTGACAGGGGTGTATATATACCCTGTCCCATGTCAAAGTCTTCACACTCTCACATACTCAGACTTCTCCACACATGCATATGACATATTATTCCACACACACTCACACACACACACACACACACACACACACACACATTATGGCAGTGTGCTTTAGCAACACAAAACCTACACATGCACTCTGCATGCACACACATACATTCTGTACATACAAACATCATTGCTCAAAATGCTTTATCGTGGTAAAGAGATGGTAACCCAGAGTATCAGGGTGTGTGTGTATGTCATTATCAGTCTAAGTAGCAACTGATCATCCAATTTGTCGCTCAGCTGTACTGCAAGGATGATTCAATCACGGTCACATGGAGACGACATGTTTGCCACGGACAGCAGTGAGGAGGCCTGGAACGCACTGTAAGTCTTAACACTTTCGCCTTTTGCGATGTTTCAGATCAATTGTTTGTTTTCTGCGTCTCAGAGACATTCTTTTTGCCCTGAATGTTGCATGTTATTTAATGAATATGTGACCTACGTTTTGACATTAATGTTTTTGTCACTGTAAAAATGAGTGACCTTTCATTATTGCCAAGGCCCTTTCTCGTGTTATCTCTCTATTTGAACAAGTTAAATCAAAGATGTTTGCAATATCAAGGTTTTTTTTTAAGGCGTTTTCTGAGGCGTTGGACACAGCAGTCCAATGTTCTGTGTTCTAGAATTCTTTGTGCATTATGACATCATTTCCTGTCTTCCAAGACAGCACCTGCTTCTGCATGAGTGTTGATAGGTCTACCTTTGTATTTCAGGGGGAGTGACTGCTTCAGCCCTGTTTTTGCGTTCTGCTACACTAGCTGGGCACTGTGTGATATGTTTGATATTCGGTTGTGCTCCTGCATATTAAGTCAACTAAATATCAAACATATTCCTACAGAGCCTAGCATCTATCTGCAAAACCCTGACGACAAGGAAGACACAGAGTGAGTTTCTATGTGTTTGTTTATTTATCATAGATTTTTTTTTTCTTTCAGTTGTTTTACGTATAGTAACACAAAAATGTACTTTATATTTTAAAGTTTTTGTTGTTAAGGACACTACAGAAATCAGAAGCCACCATGAGCTAAAACCAAACTGACAGTTTCAATGAACACAGGAATGTCTAGCTGCAGGCCTCGGGCTGTCTGTGGTCTTGTGGAACAGGTTGAACGCTGATGTGCCTGTTGAACGTACAAACTAAATGGGGACATGTTTTCAAGTGATGGCTTCGCCCAGTGGTGTGGTCTACGTAGAACGCGGGTATACGGAGTATACCCACTTCTAAATTTCAGAGATTTCAGTATACCCACTTAAAATTGATTGATCCATTGTTTTGAATAGCACAAATATATACAGTATACCTACTTAAAAAAAATGCTCAAATATACAGTATACCCACTATAAAAAGTAGACTACACCACTGGCTTCGCCTAATCATTCGGAATGTCTGAATTGGAAATTGAGCCTCGCCCTAAGTCTAATGATGGCCTATAATTTAGAATCATTTCCAGTGACAGACTTGAATATCTAGGTTGCAAATGATACCTCACCCTAAATCTTGCTTCATGTTTTTCACTTAGTAACAGTGCCTAGTCGTGTAGGTTGTCTTCTTGTGTTTTAATGGCTCATAGAAAAAAAGTAGTAGTAGTAGTAGTATTCGCATCAGTCATTGAAGGCGAGCAATAATTTGTCTATATGTGGTAATGTGTATGACTTAATCCCATTGTTTCCCTCCGAAATGTAAATAAATAAAAATGCAAAATTAAAAAAAGATTCCAATGACTCAACCATTATTGTTTCTGACTCAGACTTATGAAAACAACTTCACTGGGGTTTTACACACACACACACACACACACACACACACACACACACACACGCACACGCACATGCACACACACACACACACACACACACACACACACACACACACACACACACACACACACACACAGAGAGTTCATGAAGTACATTGTAAGTGAATATAATAAGCTTATATAGCGCATACGCTTTATGGAGTCGTAGGCAAATGGTGCATCCCAAGCCCAATTAGCCATGAAGGTCACCTTGTTGGCAGACATCTCAGAGGCGTCCGGAACCCTGAGTCAGGCCTAGATATAGTATACTGACGTGTAGTATGTAGCCTATTTATGATTCACAAAATTCATGGTTCGGTCCATATCGGTATCAAGGTCGAGGATTTCGGTTCTACAGTTCTTGCTATTTTTTTAAACTAAATTAATAATGCAGTGGAAATAATATATATCTATTTATATAATTAGAATTATAATGTAATTGTGCACAAGTAGTATTTGATTTGATCACATTATTTGAACCATGTCTAAGGAAAGTTAGGTGATATTTACTGCAGGAGGAGAGACATTGATGATTGCTCCTATCCCTCCCCCTCCCCCCTTCGTCTGAACAGTCAAGGCGCAGGGCTAGGAGATAGGCAATGAATTGAGATGACACTTTGTCTTGATGTCATTGTACCTAGAATGCTGTGTGCCAGATCCACCACAATCTGTTAACAAACACGGCGGTCACCGGATCTAATAACTTCTCTTGTCACATAGTCATACATAGGCACTGTATGGCTTTTAAAATAAAATCGAAGAGAGAAATCAATATTGTAATACCTCAATACGATGTCGCTCAAAACTATTTATAGCCTATTTATGTTTCGGACGTAGCTCGCGTAAGCTATGTGCTAACGTGAAATGCGTTCACAACTATAGCAACCATGATAGCAACAGACAATGGGTTGCGGCGGTGGCTAGAATTTAGAACTATGACCCAACACGCGCCGATGATGATCGAATGTTATGACCATTGGCCGAACCCCTTGGTCGGCTAGGGGGGTCCCTCACATTACTTGATACCAAGGGCTATGGGGACGCGCATTCTAGCCCTTCCCCTTCGTCACTTTGAGAATTGAGACACCACATCGTCTCACATGAACACGCACATCAAGACACAAGGGCTAGAACAAGGGGAAAGACAAAGAAATTACATGCACCCTAAGTCCTACCTTTTTCGGCACACAAATATAATATATTTTAAGACATGACACATGTCTCATGAAAAAAAATTAAATAAAACATCTATTGACTATTCTGTAGGCAATGGATTCAGTTAATGCATTCATTTTACTCAAATACAGTATACACATAGTAGTAGTATATATGGGTCTATGGTTTTTAATGACCTTTTATATGTGTCTGAGACAGTGAGAGTAAACAGAATACTCTCACTGGTCTGAGAGGCGGCTCTTGTGCTAACCTGCTCTTGCACTCCAATTGTCGTCAGCTGATGCACACTGGGTGAATGTTCCAAATGCCTTCTTTCAGTTGGCTGATAGAATCTGACATTCCACACAAACAATATCCAAATCTTTTAGAGGCTTATGAAAATAGTGTGGTTTTAATATGTCATACTGTCATGCTCATGTCATAGTGTCATACACTGTGTTCTCAAATTGGGGCATCCATATGATTATGAATCCACAACATTTGCGTGACTTCGATTAATTGCGCAACAAATGCATAGTCTATGACATCAGCAGATCTGAAATAGCTCTATTGCCAAGACTAGGGGCATCACACAGCTAAGCCCTCCCTCTTTGACCCCTTTTGCCTGTCTCCTTTATACTTCTGCCATTTATG
>NC_085861.1:21498604-21608604 GCF_034702125.1 Engraulis encrasicolus | reverse complement strand
TGATAATTATTGCTAATATTGCTAATAACTGTAAGTCACTTCAGAAATGCATCAGCTAAGTGTAATATACCGGTAGTTTCCAAAGACAAAGTAGTGTCAAAAAATATTTGAGTGTTTTAAATAAACCATTCAGTTGAAGTTTCAGGGTGCAGACTTCTTCTTTTGACCTGCACCTGGCCTCAGAGAGGTGGGGGATGTGCCACATGTACAGCTACGTGATCTGTCAAAGACAAATGTCAGTGTTTCCCAAAGACCAAGTAGCAGGTTGTGATGCTACAGGCAAAACACATTGGGCCATGCAGCATTAGGCATGCACTCCCACTGACATCCATGTGCCACTGTTGATCAATTTGTTGCCGCGGTGGCGTAGTGGTTAAGGAGATGGGCTTTAGATCAGAGGATTGTAGGTTCAAATCCCACCCTTACCACTCCCCACCACACTCAATGGCTGAGCAAGGCGCCTAACCCCACACTGCTCCAGGGACTGTAACCAATACCTTGTACTTAAAAAATAAGTGTAAGTGTCGCTTTGAATAAAAAAAAGATCAGCTAGTGTTATGTAATGTAATGTTGCGCTCTGGTGATGCGCCACAGAAGAGTCTACTGTATGTATGTGAAACACTGAGTGTACCTAACAGTGGCGGAACAATTGCAGACAGGGCCCCTAGGCAAGACACTGATAGGGCCCCCCATACGGCCTGCCAAGTTCATAATAGGGCCCCACCACCAATCAGGGCCGCTGACAGCTTTGGCTGGGCCCGGGACAAAAATCTCTGATTGGGCCCCCCTTCCACCGACACAGACAATCCCCCCCCCCCGTTTATTTCAGGGACAATGAAGGCAAATATCTATAAGTCATTGTTTGAATGCAAATAAAGCATCTTTCTTCCCTAAATCAACACATTTTGAAGTGACCCTATAATAATTAATCCCAACGTCATGGGGCCCCCCTAGTCCAGGGCCCGGGACAAAAAGCCTGGTTGCCCCCCCCTGTCGGCGGGCCTGCCACCAATACAGGAGGGCCCCGGGGCAAATGCCATGCTCGCCCTCCCCTATCACTCTGCCCCAGTTACCTAAGCATTTTCCTTCTTCCTCCCCTCCAGCTCCTCTCAGCCTGTGGACTACCCCGACTGGTGTGAGGTCATCAAGAAGCCGGACTCCTGCATCAGCGTGGCTGTGATGAGAGCCAATCACAAGCTTCCCTGCCTGTACGGGAAATGGGGGAGGCTGCGCCCCGAGACCTGGAAGCAGGACAACGACCCCCTGTTCTAATGGTTCCATCTCTGCAACTCGGCAACCTGTTGAAGCCCCTACTGCACTGCACTGCACTGTACTGCACTGTATTGTACTGTAGTGTGCTAAAGTGCGATGCAGTGCATTGCAAAGCGGACATTTTGTGTGATTTTCTTTTCTTGTGTGTGTGTGTGTGAGCAAGAGACTTGAAAGTGGTTCCCTGCTGATGAAAAAGTAAAAATCTGAACAGACAATTACAGCTTTCTGTATGTCATAGGCCTATTATTTATTGTTTAAAAAAATGTTTTCAGTTTAATAATTCATACATAAATTATTATGAAAAAAACGTGTCTGAATTAAATGATTGAAAAAAATAAAAAGTTGCTTTAGTTACAGAAAAATCTTTTGGGTTTTTTCTCTTTTGCTTTTGTTTTGTGGGAGGAAGCAGCCATGATTAACAGGGCTTTTCCCAAACATTTTTTGTAGGACCAGAAAATCCCAGATAGCCTCCAGACTATTAGCCTAGATTAAAACAGAATCTTTGGTAGCCTTGCCTTGGCTTGTTACTAAATTGCATCCGCATCATTTTGGGATAGGCTACACTGTAGGCCTAAATGTTGCAATTCTAGAGCTCAATATTCTATAATCTCCCTCAACACTGGTTACTTTTAGCAGTCCAGCACAGTTTGCACTCAGTAGTCCAAAAAGCCTTGGCTGTCAAAGACGCCTGCGAGACAGACCTCATTTAGTTAGGCTATATGGCAGCTTTAGGCAAAACGACGTGAAGGAATTCATAGAAGTGCAATAAGGGGGGAAACATTGTGATCAAAACAGGTATATTGGCGGAATACCACTGCCAGTAGTCACATGAACTGTTTTGTATCACGTGTCAATATTCAGGTTTCAGGAAACTTTTCCCCTCAGCGAACAAAAACACCAGCCTTTGCTTGCTCGCTATTGGTCAGTATCATATGCAGTTTCATTGCGATAGGACATGACTCACTGTCATTTACTTGTTGGCCAACGCGCCACGCCCCCTTCTTTAACCTGGTTAGAGTAATTGATATCTTCTGTGAAGTGGAAGTTTTCTAAGGGACATTTTCTAACTCAAACAAACCAAACGTAACGAAACCTATGTGACCAGATATCAGAGCAACTCTGAGGTGAGTTGACAACTTTGATAAACTATCTCCGAGCCTTGAGGAAAGCCCGAAGCTCCCTCTCGATGAGGCTAACATAACATTTCAGTCAAATTTGTCTCAGGTGTCAGTTAACGTCAGTGAACGTCAGTGAGTTTCAGCTTCTTTATGTCACCTTTTTTGTGTTTGTGCGCGGTTGATTGTCTTGCGCGAATAGCAAACGTATTCTCTTCTGTTCAAGTATTTGAGACGGGGACTTGTGTACAGCTTCCTTGCCCAAGGCAGTGTCACAGAGGAGTTGCTGAAACACCATGTAAATTTAGCCTGCAACATGATCTGCTCGGCAATTACATTATTTACTGAAAGGGAAACGGACGCTGCACACAGTTGCTCTTGCCTTAAGTTTACATACTTTCAAGCAAAGAAGTGGCAAGTTGATTGAAATAATTTGTCCCTCTAGGCTTGCATAGCGCAGTAGGTTTGTATAGGCTACAGTCTCGTCCTATGGCTGAGTCTGATTTGACACCAAATAGAATGTAGAACTTCTAGTGGTTATTGTAACCGCAAGGACCAGCCAATATACATTGTATACAGGGCTCTAAATGAACACCAGTCAACCGGCTAAATGCTGATGAATTTTCAATTTGGCTAGTAGAAAAGAACAACTTATAGCCACTTTGACCCATGAGTGTGTGTTTGGCTAGTAAGATTAACATCAACTTACATTTTGGCTGGTGATGGGAAACAAGTTCATTTAGAGCACTGATTGTATGAGATTCGCTAGAAATGAGGTGGCCTAGATTCCGCAAGATTGGGCAGTGGTGCCCTATCCTTTCTCCAATCTGGACCACCTCACACTGAAGCGATTAAAAGGTCACGTTACTCTGAGAGTGTGGCCCTGTGGCCCCCTGACCTGTCTAATAGTGAAAGTGTCTTGGGGGAAGTGGGAAGGCTTGAGGACTCTAGGGCTGCTTATAAGAAATGGTAATTCGCACGCTATGTACAGTAGGCCACTTCTGGATTAGGCTAAATTTATATGGGGCAGTCCTCAAGAAAGCTGACTGTAGCCTACTTTGAAAAAGTATATATTTTTTGGAGGGCTTTCGGGGGTTTTATTTTTATGCAATGGGACAGTCCAGACAGACAGGAAGCAAGTGGTGAGAGAGAGACATTGTAGGGTCGGCAAAGGACCCGGGCCGATCTTGAATCCGGGGCTCCGGGGTAGCAGTGCAGTGCCCTACCACCTGAGCCCCGGCAGGGCCCCGTCTGTTCTTTCTGCTCAAACTGACTGACTGACAAACTCTTTAAAGTTCAATGTTGTTTTAAAGTCAAAATAGGTTATTAGTTAAAGCCACACTTTCTGATTTGTTTTTTTTCAGGATGGACACCAAAACGCCCTCCAGACATCAGCTGGATGTCACAGACCGTTATTTCCTTCCTCTGATTTAGTCATGTAAGAGGTCATGATGGACGTGCAAGTAGTGATAGGCACACAAGAGGAAGAGGCTGCAGTAGCACCTGCATACATATTAATCGATAAACAGAGGCCTTCCTAGACACACACACACACACACACACACACACACACACACACACACACACACACACACACACACACACACACACACACACACACACACACACACACACACACACACACACACACAGATCGACTGCTAAGGTTATTGAGTGCGTGACCTCAAGTCAAGATGGATTGTGGGGAGACTGTTCTGTGTGGAGGGGGGGAGCAAGAGCTCGATCCCGACATTGTGAGCGAAGAGGCGGGAAAGCTCTACTCAGAGCTCCAGGTAAATCCATAGGTGTTCACACTACACTGTAAAAAAAAAAAATCCACATTAGCTCCAAATGACTTCAAAACCGTCTTGTAAGTTGTGTGAAGCTTTGAATTGCAACTTTGTGTTCAAAGAACACACACATAACACCACACAATTTACAATACAGATTGAGATTAACTTGGAATTCTGAGGCATCTGATAAATTTATGATGTCAAGTTATCACCCGGTGAGCAGACGGTACGTCTTCTGATTGGCTGAGCAGGTGTCCTTTATTCCCCTGTAGCAGGACAGCTATGATGTCATGCGGGCGTGCGGGCGTCCAAGTTGCTTCTTTTCTAACTTTCTGGCAAAGTGCCGTTACTAGTTCTATCGCATCTGGTTGTCTAGTCAAGACCGTGTCGTTAGTTCTATCGCATCTGGTTGTCTAGTCAAGACCCCGTTACTAATTCTATCGCATCTGGTTGTCAAGTCAAAAACCCAGTCGTCAATTCTATCGCATTTGGTTGTCAAGTCACCCAAACGTTCTGCGCGTGTCCTTACATGCCTCCAATAGAGGCGCGTCTCACTAGATTAGGAAGTGGTGCCCATAGCAACGTACCAAGCGCAGTGGTTAATCTACTTTCTCACGAAGCCTTAGATCAACATATTAATAAATTAATACTTAAATGCTGGTAACCTGGTGATAAGCGGAATAGCGGCCTTCGAGGTGTCCCGATATCAAGGGAAAATGGACTTGGCGAAGCGAACAGCCCTTCGGCTGCGCCGTCGGGCTGTTAGAAAACTCCCCCTTGTCCATTATTTCCCTTGATATCGGGACACCTCGTCGGCCGCTATTCCATACTTAAACCATGCTGTTGCCATTGCAGTTCATAGCAGCATCATGACTTATCACTGATATATTTTTTTACAATGTAGTATTTATTTAGTTATTGCAATTTTAATAGCCACTTACACAAACACTGAAACAGCAAAAATAAAGTGTGCAACACCAGGCTCCTTTTCAATACTATAATGTTTCTGGGCAGCATGCCCTTCATTATATGGTGTTGTGGACTTTATTATTTTTGTTGTATCGGTTTACTTTGCTAGTCCAGCACCCATTTGATACATAGTATGTGCTTGTTTTCTTGGTTCAACATACCACATGCAATTCAAGACATTCAAATCTACAGTGGGGCAATGCAGCGTTTGCTTTCACAACAACAAGGCTGGAAAGGAAAGTTTTGATGAGTTGAGTTCACTTTATGTATTGTAAATGAATTCATGCTTCAGATGATCAATTACATTGCATGTGTATGGATAGTTCATACTGTACAGTAACAACCAAGGCTGTGAATTAACTTTGTTATTGTTAATCTTACTAGCCAAAATGTCACTCACTAATGGGTCAAAGTGGCTAGTGAGTTTTCTTTTCTACCAGCCAAACTGATATTTCACCAGCGCTTGGCTGGTTGGCCGGTTGGCTGGTGTTCATGTAGAGCCCTGGTTATAACAAAAAAGGCATTCTCGTCTAATCTTCTCTTCATACAGTATAGGCTGCCCACGGTGCTTACAGTACATTAGAAATCCTCTTTATCTCAAACTTGCTTTTTACACACGGCTGCTATGCTGCTGAACTTCCTCTTTTTTATTTATAAAGACGTTGTTAATCTCATTTCCTTTTGCCTGCCTGCCTGCCTGCCTGCCTGCCTGCCTGCCTGCCTGCCTGCCTGCCTGCCTGCCTGCCTGCCTGCCTGCCTGCCTGCCTGTGTATCTCGTAGTTGGCCCACCCTGGTCTCTCTGCCTCAGGCAGTACTTGTGAAACATGTGCAGTACTTGCTGCTGCCTGACTCTCTGTCACCTTTCAACTTTGACCTTTCACCTCCCACATTTCCCTGGTTACTCCATCTCTCCCTCTTCAAGGCTGTGTTGTAGAGACCCATGTACAGTAGTATGGTTTTTATTTTCCATATGCCCATCCCTGCTTTCTCCCGCTCCATGTCTCACCTCTCCACCTGTCCTTCCCTCTCCCCCAGGCAGTGTTGTCAGTGTTTTCCCATATATAGACCATTGGGCATCGCAGCACCATAGAAAATAAAAGAAAACAATCCCCACAAAATGATTCTGCTTCATTTTCCCCTTCAAGTGAGATAGATAGATAGATAGATAGATAGATGGATAGATAGATAGATAGATGGATAGATGGATAGATAGATAGATAGATAGATAGATAGATAGATAGATAGATAGATAGAAGGATATTGGCCCTGCCGTGGCCTAATGGTAGGGCACTGGGTTACTACGCCAGTGACCCGGGTTCAATTCCGGCCTCGGTCATATGCCGATCCCTCGCAGTCCCTCTCTCCCCACTCATTTCCTGTCTGTCCTTCCCTACTGTCCTGTTAAGAATGAAGGCCAAAAGCCCCCCAAAAATACAAAAAAGAGAGGATAGTATTTGGACACTTTTGCAGGTGAGGATATGGGTCCTGGAGGCTCTGGTTGGCTGCGTTCCTCTCTTCCTCCTCCTGTTCTCTCTCTCCCCCGCATCCCTCATGTCTCATCTGTTCTGCCTCTCGTTGTTGCCCCATTACTCACAGTCCTCTACATAGAAAGATGCATGCTAAAGCCCCTTAACGCAGATCCTCTGTTATAACTTGGTAATGACCAAGTCTTAATCAATTACCTAAGGCTCCTTGCATTGTCATAGCAATGTTGTTTCAGCAAAGAGTATATAGGCCTGTCAATGGGCCCATCTCCAGTAAGGGGCTATCTATTGACTATGTACCCCCCCCTGATGATGCTTACCTGGCCCTCTCCCAGCCTACTGCTCACCTGGCCCTCTCCCACCCTACTGTTTATGTGGCCCTCTCCCAGCCTGCTTCTCCTTCTCTCAGGCGTGGCGGAGTCGCGTTCTGGTGATGGTGTGGGTCCTGGAGGCCAGCTGCCTCCATTTCATCTCATCACCTGCCAACCAACCAACCAGTCCCTCTCTCAAACCGATTTGTCTCCTTATCTTACAGCTCGCTCTCTCTCTCTCTCTCTCTCTCTCTCTCTCTCTCTCTCTCTCTCTCTCTCTCTCTCTCTCTCTCTCTCTGTCTCTCTCTCTCTCTCTCTCCACAGTCCGTGGTGGAGACCCATGGGGCGGGCGTGGTGGAGTCGCTGGTGCCGGTGATGGTGTGGGTTCTGGAGGGTCTGGCCAGCTGCCGGGCCCAGCTGCGGGAGCGCGAGGAGGAGGCGGAGAGGGAGAAGGTGGAGCGGGACGAGCTGATGGACCGCTACCAGAGCGAGAGGAACCTGCGCAGGGAGAGCCAGGAGGTGAGGGGGCATCATCATCATCATCATCATCATCATCATCACCACCATTACTGTATTATTATTTCGTTGTGTGCAGAGAGCACTGTATTCATTAGCCAGGCCGTGCTCTCCTAGTCACGCAACACCTTCAGCGTTGCTTCTAGTCAGGCCTGGAGCAATACAAATATTGTTTCTGAGCTCAGGAAAAATCGGGAACGCCTCCCACTTTGTCAGGAAGCAAACAACCAGTAGCAAACAAAGGGAGGCAGGTCAACCATGCCGTTTGGGAACTGTTCATTCTTATGCTCTTGGTCAGACCAAGTCTTGAAGAGATTTGAAAGTCGATGATAATCAGGCTAGTGTGCACTGAAGTGCTGTGAGTTGCAACACGATGACAACAGAGCTTCTCAGATGGGTTTTGCGTCATCTGAATGGATGAATGAATTTGATTGGTAGGGAGAGCCAGGAAGTGAGAGGGCAGACTTTTGGCATTGGCGTCATTGTTGTCATTATCCATTACCCATGGATGGGTTGATGTGTGGATGGTTTTATTTTTTTTCGATAGTTTGAGGGAGAGCCGATAGTAGTTTTAGGTGAGGGGACCTTTTCGGAACCACCACCATCATCATCATCATCATCATCATCATCGATATGAATGAATGAATGAATGAATGAATGAATGAATGAATGAATGAATGAATGGACTTATCTTAAAACGTTTTTATGTCTGTCTAAGCAACAATATTTCAATTCATTCAAACACACCAATGCAGAGACTTTGGAGTCAAACAAGTCATCACAGTGGGTCCTGCCGTGGCCTAAGCGGTGGGGTACGGGGTTGCTGCGCTGGCGACCTGGGTTCGATTCCGGCCCAGGTCGTTTGCCGATCCTTCCCTGTCTTTCTTGTCTTTCCTCCACTGTCCTCTAAAAATATAAAGTCAAAAAAGCCATAGAAAAAAACAAAAAAAACAAAAAATTACAAAAAAAAAACCAAGTCATCACAGTGGTATTTGTTATTAGATTTATGTTTTTTTTCTAATGCTATACCAGCAAGCAAGACAGGGTAAAGACTCAATCCCTAGCCCAGGAAGAATAATAGTGTCACACACATTAAATACTTTTTTTTGCTTTGACTTGTTTCTGGATATCACACTACTATTTGTATGGAGGTTGCTTTGTATGATTACTGTTCTGTAGTATGTGAAGTGAACACTTACTTTTGACACAACCATTGACCCCTTACACTAGTGTTAACACGTTGTCATTAACGTCTGAAATGAATTTAAATGGAAAGGACAGCATACTTTCCTCATGACTGCCAAAAGGACATGGATTAAAGAAGAAATGGAAGGATACAATTGTATTTGGTTAATTTATTATTGTGGCTGCTGTTTTTGCAGAGAAATTAAGGGAGGGAGGGGGAGAGAGCAAGAAAGTAGGAGAGAAGGAAAATGCCATCGCGTGTAAGCAGATTAATGAGATGGATGCCATGACTCCCAGATTAAGAACAAATTATTCAAGAAAAAAAAAACAATTAAAATAGAAAAAAACGAAGCAACACCCCCACCCCCCCAAACAAAACAAAACAAAACAAAAAGAACCCAAATGGGCAGTATCTTCAGATTTATGAAGAAAAAAAGAATTACGTAATATTTATAGCTAATTGGTCCACCCAAGTGTGTGTGTGTGTGTGTGTGTGTGTGTGTGTGTGTGTGTGTGTGTGTGTGTGTGTGTGTGTGTGTGTGTGTGTGTGTGTGTGTGTGTGTGTGTGTGTGTGTGTGTGTGTGTGTGTGTGTGTGTGTGTGTGTGTGGCGTTCTTGGAAGTCAGACGGTGGCAGTCATCTTTGGCCTCTGGATGTTTTTGCGTTTTCCACACGATAGACTCCGTTTCTCAGTTGTCAGATGCCTTTACTGCACAGCTCACTAGGCAGTCAACGTGAATGTCAGGGCTGGAATATTGTGCACTTCCGCCATTAAGCTACATTACATTTAGGAGACATTTGTATCCAAAGCGATGTACAGAAGAGGATGATGGAACCAGGAAATATGTGTAGGCATGTGATGTCGCATGAAATGTCAAATGGTAACAGCATGCGTTGGAGTTACATAAACAGTGCTCATGGCGGATAGTTTTAAATTACTTTCAGGCAAAAAAAGAAAACGTACTTATGAAGTATTTACAGTAACCATTAGGTATTTACGGTTATAGATGTTATCTTTAATTTAAAAAAAAAAGGATCACCTCTGACCAGATTTTCAAATTGATCGATTTACAGTGCAACTGTACTTAAAATATAATTTTATTTGGATGGGATGGTAATCGTTCTTTCTTCGTTGAGACATGGACACTTGCTAGAACTGAACTAGCCCTGTGCTGGGTCTTATAAAAATGGGCCTTTTCACCTGACCTGACCAGACACCTTCGATTCAATGCATTTGAATTAGAGTTGTGCAATATATCGAATTTATATCGTGATATCAATATTGCTGTCAAATAATATCAAATTTCATAATATCGAGTCGAAACAATAATTTTGTAATTTGTCTACACTGCCAAAAGGTATGTTATGCGAAACGGAATACATTCCCCTTCACATGAGCCATTGCGAGCACAGAGCAGACTTCCTACCCACCACTATTCTCAAGGCCCCTCCACTCACACTGTTGAATGGAGGGAAGATTGTGAATTGTTTAGTACAATTATTTGTCTTTAAAAGAAATATTGTCTAAAAAATTGTGATATCAATATTGACTGAAATAATTGTGATATTATTTTTTCTCATAATCGAGCAGCAATGCATTGAGTTGTTGCCTTCGGTGGCATGGACAGATATAGCACAAACGCATCATGGATTTTCTGCCAGAAACCGGTAACTTAGGCTCCGTACAAAACGAGGAAGGCAGCTGTCCTTCCAGTGAGCTAACTGGACATCAATCCATCAAGTCTGATTCGAAACGAAAAATTGCTTTATATCCTCCCTTGGCAGTTCACTGCAATTGTGGGCGTAACAGTGATATTTGAGGGCAACATCAGATGCTGACTTGGTGCAGCCTTGTACCCAAAATGCTGTGCGCCACCTCCCTCTCAATAGGTTACCTGAAAACAAACATGGCTACCACCTAAGCTACTACCTTTTAATGCTCTTTATTCTGACACTTATGTTATGTACGTAGATATTGAGAATCAAAGGGATAAATCAACATTGTAGTATCTAAATATGTGGTCGCTAGATCTATTTATAGCCTATTTTACGATTCCGCTGTCTGGCGATCATTCACTGCTCAAATAGTATGCTTAAGCTAAGCACTAACGTAACGTAACTCCCGCCATAGAATCGCCATAGCATGAAATGCGTAGGGCAGCGCACTCGTTAGTGCTGTTCGTAATGGCTGCCTCATCAGCTAACTTCACCTATCTAATCAGAGACCTGTTTATGTAGGAGGGCAGTCATCGAGTCACTACATTCCGTTTCAAATTGTTCCCTAGTCGTTGCTTCGGTTAAAAAAACTTGTTTGGCGTCACAAAAAAGGTTAATTACACACACACACACACACACACACACACACACACACACACACACACATACACATACACACATACACACACACACACACGGGTGTGTGTGTGTGTGTGTGTGTGTGTGTGTGTGGGGGGGGGGGGGGGGGTGGCAGGTGCATTAGGGGCCATTGAGCTATTTAACACACACACACACACACACACACACACACACACACACACACACACACACACACACACACACACACACACACACACACACACACACACACACACAGCACCAACCCGTCCAAACACAAAAACATACACACAAGCACAATCTCTACCCGACAATTAGCATAAATTACAGGTCACATTCTGACCCGACGCAGAGTGACAGACCTTTCATTTGAGCCTAATATCAAAGCTCTCTGACGATTTTGAAAAATTGACATTTAAAGAGCCAAAAGTGGCAGCAATCTTGAATTTGAAGGTCAAAAATAGGTCAAATCAATAAATCTACATCATTTGTGATTTTTTTGACCCAAATAGTCTCAGAAACCATGTATTATGCAGCATTGTGCGCAAAACCATTAAAAAGTAAATTTCCAGCTTGGCTGGCAGCAGCCATTTTGGATATAGGGTTCTACAAAAATTTTCCCACATTTTTGTGAGGGGCACCCCGGCTCATTTTTTTATATAACCTTTATAGATGCCAAATCCAGTGAGAAACAAACCTTTCCTCTCCACGGTCACGGAACTTCTATAAATGACCCAACTAAGTGAGGGATAACTATGAGTTCTGCCTCATATGTAATTAAAAACGCAGGGTTCAGAAATTAAAGGTGCTGCTGCCAGAAACGTGTTCCACTTGACAGACTGAATTGTCCGATTACTACAGTATTATCATTGAAGTGACCTGTGTTGAGAGGACAGGACGACAAAACATGGCAACAATTGTACTTTTTCAATGTAGTTAAAGGTGCACTGTATAATATTTCTTACTTGTTTATCTCCAGAATTCATGCTGCCCACTGAAATATGTTACCCTTTTATGCGTAAAATATTTTTTTTATGCGTGAAAATGTTACTTGTGTTATGCATTTTGGCTCTTAAGCCATCATCAGCGTACCATGCACTGATGATGGCTTAACAGCAGAAACGCGTCTGCTTGTGGACATGGTGGTAATTTACGTACAAGTAAATAATTAGACTCAGCTTGTGAGTGCGGATTTTTACTCTTTTTAAAGCATGCCTGTTTTTGTAATTGTGCAAATAATTGTATCCCTCACTCCTTACTCTTCATAGAAATATCTGGAGTTGGACGACCAGTTTGAGCAGGAGCGGAGGGCGATGAGGGGAAGAGAGAAAGAGAGGGAGAGAAGAGAAAGAGAGCTGGAGAAGAAAGCCAGAGAACAAGCCGACCAGTGTGAGAACTCTTGACACACCAGTATCTAACACTGTCACACATCTGTGCTGTACACCATTTGCACACAAATAAACACACACATACACACACACACCCAGACATACGAACACATATACTAAATACTGTAGGTGCCAACATATTATGTTGTAAAGACTGTACATCCCATGCTTAGCATTGCTTTGTAAGTGTTGTGCTTCTGTAACCAATACCCTGCAAAAAACTAAGTCGCTTTGGACAAAAGCATCAGCTAACTGTAATGTAATGTACTGTAATGTACTGTAATGTACTGTATGTGTGTGCTATTTGCTGCAGTGATGGCCCTGGATGAGCAGAAGACCAGCCTGACCCGAGAGCTCAGCACTCTGAAACACACACATAGCAAGGTTAGCCAAGACTTGTGTGCGTGTGTGTGCGCGTGTACTCTCTTCTGATATGTCCCCCATGTGTTTTGTTCTAAAGTGCTTTGCGGATGTCTGGGAAAAAAATTATGAACGAATGTACAATGAGAGATGAGAGTATGATGGTGCTATAGAACAATAACGAATGTTAGCTCAGCTCCTTGCTTTGGGGTGTTGTAAGGCAAACACTGGGGGGAGGGGGGAGACTCACAATAATAACAAACCATTCAGTTCCTGGCAATGGGGTGAGAGAGTAGAGGAGGAGAGAGCGAGAGAGAGAGGGCATTATTGAACAATAACAAATATGAGGTGAATTCCCTGTGCTTCAGTTGATGCTGACCTACAAGGAGGCCCTGGAGAAGAGGCGGGAATCTGAGAGGGACGGCTCCCCTATGAGGTACATGGCTGCCTGTCTGTCTGCCTGCCTGTGTCTAACTGTCTCTCTGTCTGTGTACAAATGTCTGTCTTTCTCTGTCTGACGTGTCCAACTGTCTGTCTCTGTCTTAACTGTCTGTCTCTGTCTTAACTGTCTGTCTGTGTCTAACTCTCTGTCTGTCTGTGTCTAACTGTCTCTCTGTCTGTGTCTGTCTGTCAGTGTCTTACTATGTCTATCTATCTGTGTGTCTGTCTGTGCCAACTATTTGCCTGTCTCTGTCTATGTCCAACTGTCTGTCTGTGTCTAACTGTCTGTCTGTGTCTAGCTCTGTCTGTCTGTCTGTGTCTTATTGTCTGTCTGTGTCTCACTGTCTCACTCTGTGCCTCACTGTCTGTCTCTCTGCTCGTCTGTGTCTAACTGTCTGTCTGTCTCTAACTGTCTCTGTCTCTCTGTCTGCCAGTGTCTTACTATGTCTGTCTGTCTGTGTGTGTGTCTGTCTAACTCTCTGTGTCTACATGTCTGTGTCTAACTCTCTGTCTGTGTCTAACTCTGTCTGTCGATCTCAATGTCTGTATATGTCTTACTGTCTGTGTCTGTCTGTGTCTAACTGTGTCTGTCTGTGTGTCAATGCTGTCTGTGTCTGTTGTTTCTGTCCGTCTGCTCAGCTGGTTGGCTGTCTACATGCCTTGCCTGTACTGTATGTCTCCTGTCAGTTTGCAAATTTATCCAAAAATTACTGATCGGAAATGTACATGAACATTTTCAGAAAAGATAATAACTCCTAGAGTCCTAGATTACCTTATTGACTTTTGGGCAAAACCTGGTCAAGTTCGAGATCTAAGAGCAATACCTTTTTTGGCCACAACTGACTGTCAAAAATATACTCTAGTCTAGATTACTACTAATGCTAAATATCCCTATTAAGTGATACCATTACCAACACAGCTTGGCATAGAACGGTAGTAAGACCTCAGTCCTCCTGACACCCCATACAGATAGACTTCTCGCAGAGCTAATATCCCGACTTATGGCTCACTTCTTAGTAGCTTGTCTTTCGCATTCAAACTAGGTCTAGACATAGCAAGACAACTTTAGTGGCACGCAATGTTATTGTTGACATGGTGTTAAAGAAATGCTAAGTAGTTGTTTTTTTTCTGCAGCGCTGGGCAGCACTTGGCACGATGGTACAAGGGTCAAATTAACCTAATCCTGTGCTATTTGGGTTACTCTGAAAAGAATAATTGTGCTTTCTTTCCAATTGTTTTGCAGGAATCATTTCCGCTCAAAGGCTGTAGAACTTCAGCCCGTTCATGACCAGGTGAGATCCAGGCTTCCAGAACAGCTAGGCCTTTGTTATAGGATAGGTTTAGTACTAAGGTGCTGTTTCCACGTAGCAGGATATTTTTTTAGCAGGGTATTTTTTTCTCCCGTTTAGGTGTTGACGCAACATGTTGATAAAAATAAATACTCCATTGTAACAAAGTTTCAGCCCCCTAAATAGGATATTTTTAAAGCCTTCTTTTTTATATCTGGATTTTAAATATCTGCTACGTGGAAATGAATGCCAAAACCAATGTAACCAGGAGAAAAAAATATCCACATATAAAAATATCCTGCTACGTGGAAACAGCTCCTTAGTAGTGTGTTTTCAACCCATTTTCTGGGTTGTCTGCCGTGCAATAATAGGCTGCCTGTTTCCCATGGCATTTTGACGTGTGCTACGGTGTCCTTTTAGGCTGCTTCAGAATGACTGGCTGTGTGCACGCTCAATCCTGTCCTTTAAAACATGAAATAATTGTGAAACCGACTGATTAGTTGATGTTTTTCACTGTTATTACAGTATTATTTCCACCCACTAGTTTTGACTTTTGTTGAGTGTTCTTTGGCATTGTGCAAATCCTATTGTTCTTGTGCTGAAAAGCTTATTAACTGTGGGCTGTGTGCAACACTTCGTATTCAAATATGGAGCGGAAGTGTATTAGGCTATATGTGGTCGCTAGGTGTCTGAGAAAATAATTTGAGAATGCACAAAATGGCAAGTAAAAGATGAGAAAAGCCAGATGTCGCTTTGAAATTGGTTATGGAATGCCAGCGTACACCACTTAAAAAAAAAAAGTGTACAGTAATAGTAATAATACAGTAATAATTGTTTTTTTTCTCACACGGTAGAATGAACCGAAACCTGAAGCACCTGTCATTCCCGTCATTAAAGAGCCACCTGCGAGCAGGGAAGACAAGCCGATTGCAGATGGCAAGATGGAGCAGCCGATCACCGATATTAAGATGCAGCCTGTGGCTGATCCCAAGGTGGAGGCTATCACTGACCTCTCTGACCCCTCCTTCATTAATGACATCATCAGCTCCACGCCGGAACTCAGCCAGCTGGCACACTATGTGGGGTCAAGGTGAAACACGCACACGCACACTTACACACATGCACACACACACACATGCACACACACAGTCAGCTCTCCTCAACACATAATTTACACACACAAGCTGCTTGCATTCATGCACTCCATAGTATATCTAGTCAATCAGTTACTTTCTATGTAAACTCAGCAGGAATGTAGGGTATCGGCACATTTTTGGAGCCACAGCCACAGTCACAAGAAAGTCTGGTCAAAGCTGAAATTGTTTTTCTACAGCCCTTTCAAAAACACATTTCTGTGATACTGTACATGTGAGTCCATCAGAGGGCATGTCTAGGCAGGCCTGAGAGCCCTGAAGAAGGACGAGTAGCATGATAGTTCCTGTTGCTTCTTATCGATATTGATGTTGTTTTTTGCCAGTGTTGTGCTTTTAGGCGTTTTTTTTTCTGTTAAAGTTCTGTTAAAGGTGCACTGTGTAATATTTTTAGTAGTTTATTTCCAAAATTCATGCTGCCCATTCACACGTTTTCAGATAACTGAAAATGGCACCACCATCAATTCTCCCACTGTGTATTTATTATGCCTGGGAAAATGGTACTTTTCATACATGAAAAGGGGGATCTTCTCCATGTCTGCCATTTAGAATTTTCAGAAATAGAAATTGTAGTTGCACATTTGCTGTATTTTGGTCATACTAGTAAATATTAGTTTATTTCGTAGTAAATATTCCTGAAAAGATCAACCTTGGCGATAGGCAGCACAGTTTCAATGAGCAGCATAGCTGCAGTACCTACCCAGGGCACCATAATACACAGTGCACCTTTAAGCAGTTAACCATAGTTAAAGTAGAATTTCATATTTTTGGCATATTGAGCAAAGATTTATACCTAGATAATCAGTGTTTAATTGGTGTGAGGATTCTGTCTGTCTGTCTGTCTGGCGAGCTGTCTGTCTGTCTGTGTCTGTTGCTGTCTGTGTTTATGAATCTGTGTGCAAATGTGTGCGTGCTCACCTGTGTGTATGTGTGTTTGCAGCACGCCAGAGCCCAGCCTTGCAGAGAACCACAACACCAGTCTTGAGGAGGAAATGAGGCGGGCCCAGCGCGAGGATGATGATGATGATGAGGAGGACGAAGATGGCTATGAGGATGAGAAAGGAGCGGAGGATGAGGAGAACATGGAGAAGCACAACGGAGAGACGGGCAATGGAGGAGGAGGAGCAGGAGGAGAAAGAGAAGAGGAGGATAATGAGGTGGTGCTGGAGGATGAGGAAGAGGAGGACCTGGACGGGCTGGAGTGGGAGCTGCGGAACACAGACTCGGTCTTCTCAGAGCTGTCGGAGCTGAGCAGGGAGTACCTGGAGAGCGTGGACCAGGGGGCCAATGTCAGAGGTACAGTAGGAGGCCACACTGATCTTGTGAAAACATGGCTTCTTGCCCTTATGCCCCGTGTACACCAAGCGCAAGCCATGTGACCTGAGCGGCGGAAGTCATTGTTTCTCTATGGAGGGAAGGCGAAAAGAGCTACCAGAGCGAATTCTCCAGGAGCGAAGCAAACTGAGCGACCAGAGCGAATTTTGACTATTAAACTCAAGCTAATTGTTAAGCGAATCGCTATGACTCGGGTCGGCGTTCATATCTACGAATATCCAGGGGCTGTCAAGACAGAGCCGTTATGTGATTAGCTGAATCAAACATGTCAATGCCGCGTCAAGAGCGAATAAAGCAAATTCATGGCGAAACTTCTTCAACCACCCCAGCTACCTGGGTCGCGTAGGTAGCGCCTGGTGTACACACGGCATTATAACTCCCGCCCTCCCGTGTGCTTGTGGCCTCGTGATGACAGCAGAAGTTTAACCCTTGTGTTGTGTTCAAAACCTGCATATACCTGTGGTGTTCGTGGGTCATTTTTGACCCATGATAGAAACTCAGCCATAAAATATCTAAAAAGACTAGCTCTCATCAAATATTGTTCCTCACCTCATAGCTAACTTAGTATGTATTCATTTCCATGGGAATACTGTTTATTTACTTTTTGGCTTTTATCTTACAATACGCAACTTGTTTTTGACCACCAAAACTATTGAAACCTGTTATGGTTTCACGTATTTATACTTCCTAAAGTGATACAATTAGTTGTTATGTTATCTATGTATTACAGTTGATATGGCAGTTCAACATTCCCTGGGAAAGGATACAATACTGCTACTGCTGCACGCTCCTTTTTCAAAGTGCAATAAGGAAGTATGATCGCAAATGTTTGTAATTTCGGACAAACTCAATGAGACGCTCTTAGAAGTTGCTGCCATTGTCGTTGTCATCAGAAGCACACGCGTGGAACTGTGCAGTCTTTCTTACGATCGCCCCCAGCGAGTTTGAAGATATTGCACCTGACGCACGCATTTGGCTGCCGTGTCCAACGCTTGCGAAATTGACATTAAATATGCATGTTAACGCGTACGGGTGGGAGACGTGACGCCTTGTTTTTTCGTAATATTGGTTAAAAACCTACAAAACTGTTATTTTTCCTTTAAAAAACAAATGTCAATGAAAGAAGATGTGATACATTATGTTTCATATTAGTCTTAGGTTTATATGTCAAATATCCTGTGGTGTGACTGTAACATTAATGAAACCTGGAATATAATATATATATACATTAACCAACAACATTTTGAATAATGTATGAAGCATTTGGCATGATTGCATAAAAATTAACTTTATATTAAGACATGTGAATGTGAAAAAAACTCAAGACAGTATTAACTACAAGTTCAATTTCGTAACACAAATTTCGTCCTGTGGGGTGACATGTATGTCGATGTTTGTGAATGGGCAGCTGCAAGGCCAACTACAAGGGTCTTAAAGACTGGCTCCTAACCAGTCAGTACCTCAGTTATTGGAGAGTCCTGTGGAACTTTTAAGTGACTATTAACCTCTTTAATATGTCTTCATATTGCAATGTTTCTGTCACGCAATGCTTAGGTTCATTTTATGGTGTCCTGTGGTGTGACTGCTCTTATAGAAGGAAAAAAAGTTTTTTTATAAATGAAAACGCATATTAAGATTAAACACAATGTCATTATCAAGTTAGCATGAGCTCAGATGTCAGTCATGTATACAAAAGGATTACAATGGCCATAATGCAGTGAATTCCCTGTGGTGCGACTTCATTTTCCTGCGGTGTGACATGCCTATGCAATGTGTTGATGCAGGACACATTTTCTCAAAAATGGCAAAAATTAGGCAAAATTCCACGGACCACTAAGTGCTTTATTTTTTTTCTATTTTTTTTTCCAATTTTTTCAATCAATTTTTTCAGGAATTGGAAAAACGTTTTTTTTTTTTTTTGCGTTACGCCCTTAAACGTCAACCACCCGTACGCATGTTAATGCGTGCGTCATGAACGAATTGTGCACGCGCACGCGTATCCTACAGCAAGCATGCCGAGAGCCTTATTGCTTATCTAACACTTACACTTAATCGCAGACCAAATTTCTTGAAAAATGCTTTAATAACAATTAATTTGATCCGCGACAAGTCGAGGAAGTGATTGGTGTTACCCCTGCAACGTCACTAGGCGTGCGTGCGTTCGTCGCACTGCCAGACACACACTTCGCTACAAAAATCATCAAGGGGTGATGAACACCAGAGGAATAAAATGTCCATGGACAATCGAGCGTAAACCTACGCCTTCCACCATCCAAGTCGACTTTCGACTGTTAGCCTCGCAAAACGACCACAAGCTACTAGACTGCCCCAGAGAGCAAATTGAATTTGCGTCCGCTAGGGGCGTCTAGATTTCTAGGCTAAGCATGTTCGTGTGTAGCAGGGCAGAGTTGAGCAGAGTTCTCAAACTTTCATTGTTAAAATCTGTGCAAATGAGGTCACATGAGTATCTGATTTTGCACAAAATGACCCAAAGGTGAGGCTGAGTTTGTCTTTCTCTGCTGAGATTCTGCAACAGTAACTGTGGCTACATTGTTACCTTGTTCAACCTGAAGCAGGAAGCTAAGACACATGATATCATGATTCGGATTTCACACTGGCACTTGTATCATATTCTGACATCATATGGCATGTTTTGTTAAACTTTTGATCTCTCTCTCTCTCTCTCTCTCTCTCTCTCTCTCTCTCTCTCTCTCTCTCTGTATTTTCACTGCAGACAACACTGAACGGTTGGATGACATCCTGTTGCAGTATGAGGAACTGAAGCGCACCCAGTAAGATTCTTCACTGATGTCTGTCTGTCTGTCTGTGTGGTTGGGGGCTGATGGCCAAAGATAATTTGGCCAACGCCTTGTTAATAACATGACTCAAAGTGTCAGGCGGTTCTGCAGCACTAGCTCACACATTATCAGCAGTGTTTTTAATAGCAAGCAAGCAGGTATTTCAGGAAGGTTGTCGTGAAAATTTGCAGCACTTGAATACTTGGAACTCAAAAAATTACACAACAGCATGATTCACCATCATGCAGACGATCATGATCTATTTCAGTGTTTCTCAACCTTTTTTAGGCGAGGCACCCTTTCAATTACTGAAAAATTTCAAGGCACCCCTAAGCAACAAGCTGTAACATGGCATCGCATCGGATACCACAAAAGCTTAGAAAAGTAGCCATTTGGAGACGTCTAACAACCTATGTTCGAAGTTGCAGCTTACTGGGGTGACCTAAATGTACTTATTGTGAGTAAATGGCAGATGAAAGACTCCACTGAGCACTGACTAAGCAATACTTTATTAATTTAGACAAATATGTGTTCAATTACATAATTTATTTATCAGCCACGTTTCTGTGGCACCCCTGAGGGGGGCCTGCGGCACCCCAAGGTGCCCCGGCACCCTGGTTGAGAAACACTGATCTATTTGTATGCATTTAAATGACTACATACAGTATTTTATGCGTCTATACTGTTAGTATGCATTATTAGTATTGATCATCATGCATTTGTTATTAATTTCATAAATCAGTGTGCAGAACGATCTACTACACAGTATGACACAGAAACCTTTTTTGGATCACAGTCAAGTAGCTCTGGCCAAGCACCAACAAAAAACAACTTATTGAAGGTGTCGCTTCCTGACCACATTACCTTTGTTATCCACAGTAAGCACCAGATAAGACTATAATGACTCTCAAGGGAAGAGAGGAGGTGTGCGCGTGTGCGTGTGTGCGCGCATTTGTGTGCACTGTATGTGTGTTTGCGCACGAAGTGTGTAGTAAGCATAATATAAAATTATTATGATTCTCTCTTTCCTGTGATTGTCTCAATTTACTACATCAGCTTCTCTCTCTCTCTCTCTCTCTCTCTCTCTCTCTCTCTCTCTCTCTCTCTCTCTCTCTCTCTCTCTCTCTCTCTCTCTGCCACATTCTCACACATTCCTCCCCCCCCCCCCCCCTTCCACCAGTGAAATGGTGGACTCTGCCAGGAAGGCCCTCATCTGCCGCGTTGAGGAGTTGACCAATGAGCGCTCGGCTCTTAACCTGGAGGCCCGGTCGTCCCAGGAAACTATCGACCGATTGGAGGGCCGGATGAGAGAGATGGAGGAGGAGACCAAGCGGTAAGAAACAGGAAGTCCGTGGAATAAACTTGTGCCGTGTCTCATATCTCACACTTGTGTCAGTGCAATTAAGGTTAGTGCATAGTGCACTGAGGTCTTTAGTGCATAGTGTCGTGGAAAGGTTTGAGCACTATGCACTTTGCCCTCACTGGAAGTGACAGGCACACATAGCATTAGCTTGCCAAAGGGGGTCATCCCTATGTTCCCCAGGTCCTATGTTCCCCGGGACCTATGTTCCCCGCAACCGGGGAACTTGGGACCCTTTTTTTCAGAAAAGGGTTCTATCTTCCCCGCTGCTTCCAAGTAGACTGCCACATGGCAAAGCAGGTTGTTGTTGCACCTCTGATAGGTTAGGTTTAGGGATAGTTTTGGTCAGGGCACAAATGTACAACTCAGAAACGTTGCATTACTGACAGGTTAGGTTTAGGGATGGTTTTGGGAAGGGCACACTTTGAAAACTCGGAAACATACAATGCGGGGAACATAGAACCTAAGTTCCCCAGTCCCATACAAAGACAGGGGAACATAGGACCCGGAGAACATAGAACCAGGGGATAGGTACACTCCCCGCTAAAGTATCGGTTGGCTATTGTTGAAATTGCACAGCAGCTTGTATTTACTTTTCCTTCACCCCTAATGGCAACTATCTCGCGTACAATATGTGGCTTGGCATGACAACGTTAGTCTCTCACTCTCACTCTCAACTCTTCTACTGAACTGTGCACCATGTCTCTTCTATTTCGTTAGCATCATGACAACTGTTTAATGTGTGCACTGTCCATCTGTCCATTTGACTGCATTGACCACCCTACGCAGTACACACTGAAACATAATGCACGGCGTGCACAATTGCATGATGAGACACAGCATTAGTCCGAATTAGCGCTTCGATCCTCTGGATCGTCATCAGTCCGCTAAAAAAAAAATAGTTTCATTTTTGCAGCAAAAGTGGTGAACAAGTTTTCATCCATGGTCTAGCTAGCACTAAGCTAACTCTTGTCAGTTGAGTACGCTGACACAGTGCTCCGGGAAGATCTGGAAGTCAGGCAAGCGGGAAGGAAGGAAGTTAAGAAGTAGTTGCATTGACTGTGGTCAGATAAAAATCTGATGATTGTTACATTATGAGTTTGAAGCACGTCCTCATAAATGTTGTGGTGGGGTGTGAAGTGTGGAGTGTTAAGCCCTCAAGCAGGGCCGGCCTGGGGGAGAAATAGGGCCCGGGCGTTTTTGGATTAAAGCACAACCCCCCCCCCCCAGTAATTAGTGTTGCAGAACTGACACACTGGTGGTCCCCGCCCCCTCATGGGCCCCTATTTTCAGAAATGTTAAAAAAGAAATACATTTTAAAAAATATTTTTAAACATTATAAATATTTTTTTTACATTTCTGAAAATAGGGGCCCGTGAGGGTGCAGGGCTCACCGGGAAATGCCCGCTATGCCAAATGGCCAGTCAAGCCGTGGCTTCAAGCAGGAAGTCCACAGCTGAGTATGACACATTCCTGCTCCTGCTCTCTAGTATTCTGAGTCAGTTCCCATCAAAGGCCACGGGCTGACACTGGCCAGAAGGCAGACCAACTTCACGTCACCTCATAAGATATCAATGACTTTTCAAAGACCACCTTATGGTTTTCCCCTCTTTTTATCCAGTTGGCTGAAGATGTTCCCAGTTCCCACTTCTTACTGACCTGGTGTGTCATCTTTAGACATGTTGCCGGTCCAGGCTTGCACTTTGATGTCAGTCTGTAAAAGTCAGTCCTGTGTATGTCTGTGTCTTTTCATGGTATAGACAGAAAACGTAATTTCAATTTCCTTGTATGACCTGCTGTGAATATGAAGAAACTGACAATAAAAGCTGACTTGACTTGACTCTACCCCCACCCACCTTCACGTCACCTCATAAGATATCAATGACTTTTCAAAGACCACCTTATGGTTTTCCCCTCTTTTTATCCAGTTGGCTGAAGATGTTCCCAGTTGGTGACTTCTTACTGACCTGGTGTGTCACCTTGAGTCACGTTGCCGGTTCTCCCCTGCCCCCTTCACTTCACCTCATTAGATATCGATGACTTTTCAAAGACCACCTTATGGTTTTCCGCTGTTATTTCATCCAGTTGGCTGAAGATGTTCCCAGTTGGTGACTTCTTACTGACCTTGTGTGTCATCTTTCCCTTTCCCTGTAGGCTTCGCAAGGAACTGGAGGCAGCACAGTCAGATGACCCTGAGGTAAAACACGTGTGTGTGTGTGTGTGTGTGTGTGTGTGTGTGTGTGTGTGTGTGTGTGTGTGTGTGTGTGTGTGTGTGTGTGTGTGTGTGTGTGTGTGTGTGTGTGTGTGTGTGTGTGCGTGTGCGCGTGCGCGTGCGCGCGCGCGCTGGGGGATGTGTGTGGATGTAAGGCTTGCATGTCTACGTGTTTGTGTGCCCTGTCACCTTAAGAGAAAGGGCATGCATGTCTGTGAGTGTGTGTGTATAACCCTGTCGTTTTGAGGTAAAAACACGTTTCTCTGCACAGTTCAAGTGAAAAGTCAAGCATGACTCACACGAGCTGTGATCTTATATAAAACATACAGTATATCTGTATTATATAAATTATGATTAAAATTATGTAACTTTCTGTACATATTTTAGTTCTGATATTAGCACATTTGATTAGATGCTAAACTGTGTTTAATAACACTGTATTCACATGGGTAATGACGAAGTTTAAGCTAATTTAATCTAATCTAATTTATCTGTGTACAATTAAGATATTCGATTTTATGCAAGTGTGTAATCGTGTATATGCCCCCCTGGTGGCCAGGCTGTGCCAGTGGCCCTGCGGCGCTTCTCTCGTTCGGAGATGGCGCGCGTCGTCATGGAGAAGAACCAGTACAAGGAGCGCCTCTTCGAGCTGCAGGAGGCCGTACGCAGGTCACAGACCCTCAGGTGGGCCGACAGACACGCCGCAATCAAATGCACCAGTCACCATCATGGGTCTTTATTGCAAAGCTGGCTCAGGATAAGTTCAGGTTAAGTTAAGAGGTAAATCATCTAATAGAAGAGCCTGGAGTCCTCATGTTCTTAAGAAAAGCTCTTGTATTAGATGATTTACCTCTTAACTTAACCTTAACTTATCCTGAACCAGCTTTGTAGTATACGCCCCAGCTTTACTGTAGCGAGTACAATGTGTATCCACCTTATCACGCCGCCCATTAACCTTGCCTATTTCAGCTTTTTTTTTGTGCTATCACAGGACTTCCCATCTGCTAGTTGCAATATGGCTGCCCATAGCCCTTTTTAATGATTTAGCACCGACAACAGCTACCAAAGCCTAAAAAAAACATTCTCTACTTTAAAAAAAGCCATAATTTCCATTTGGGGATTAATAAAGTTACAGTTTGTCTGTACATTCTTCTTTGTCCATATATTTTCTGTCTGTCTGTCCTGTACAGGGTGGCTAAAGATGAGCGTCCCCCTGTTGAGGAGAGGAGGAGCAGTGTCTGGACAAGGTGAGAAGATATAAATATTAATTAAGAAATATTCCCGTCCATTGTCTGCACTGGGACCTATTCCAAGAAACTCGTTCAGTAATAAACCAGGTTAAAGGGGTATGCCACTATTTTGGGGCTTAATACAGTTAAAATCGTTGGCTGGGGTTTGTAAAGGTGGTAAAGTGTCTTATTTTTCATGTAAGCCGTTGTCTTGCTTTAAGACAGGTTAAAAGAGGGAATATGTCGCTAAGCTAGTGAAAGTCAATGTATCCGTGTAGATCTTTTAACTTGTCTTAAAGCAAGACAACGCTTAACATGAAAAATAAGACACTTTACCACCTTTACAAACCCCAGCCAACGATTTTAACTGTATTAAGCCCCAAAATAGTGGCATCCCCCTTTAAGTATACCTTGAGGTAGTGGTAAATCATCTAATAGAAGAGCCTGGAGTCCTCATTTCATTGATAATCCCACACATACTTCTCCATTGATTTGGCTCATTTCCGTGCACTTATATTAGTGCTTCTGCCAAAATAACCTGGACAGTTCAGCACAACTACATGGATCATCCTCACATGCTCAGACAGTATCTCTCCTAAAACAGTTTACCCATGTGTCAAAATGAAATTCCTTTCTCACATAAATCATCAGTGCCCCCAAAATACATTGTCCCTTTTGTCACCATGTAAGATCAGAGAGTCAAAATACTTTGATGTTCTGATGATGGAGATACAGTCCAACAGAGTCCAATTATGTATAAAACTGAAAAAAAGTGACGCCATTGAAAGTTGACAACAAAAATATTTCTTTGTAAAAATTTGCAAGTTATCTAACTGTTTTATTTTTATTCAAACACATAATGTATCGTCCATTTATTAACTGTGTGTGGGTGTGCGTGTGCGTGCGTGTGTGTGTGTGCGTGCGAACGTGCTTCAGGTTCAACCGGCTCTTTGGACTGGCTAAGCAGCCCAATGCTCCTGCCCCTCCTGGTTCCTTGGCAATCAGCGTTCCCCGGGCAACCCCCCCGCCCACACGCCGCTCCCCCACGGCCTCCCCTCAGAGACTCTCCATCAGCGAGACCAGCACAGAGTGAGTTCCATTCTATTATGACGATGTGTTCTAGAGCAATGCAAGATTCTAACTTTCCACATTGCTTTGTATGGAGCCCAGAATTCTTTAGAACGTCCATTGCCCCAACATTCCCATCACACTATTGTGACGTAAAATGCATCCAAAGTCGCAATACATCTTTATGTCAGACCAGCTTCCATTGAAGATTTTCTCCACAATGTTATACTGTATCTTTTGTGGTCCTGTTGCACTAATTGTTTTTTATTTCTTTTTATTTTGTTAATGTATTCATGCTGTGTCACTACAGAAAAGTTACACATTTATTTTCATTGCACTGTGATATGCGTATAAAATATTCACTGCAATTGCATTGACTCTGCAGAGAGGTGTGCATTGTGTACTTACCCACTTGTGGTACTTACAATTCCAGGATGTATGCAGAACAAGAGGGTTGGATGATGTCTTGTACTTTGCCTTGCTTTCTGAGAAAAGTAAACAGTAAAAACCAGTCTGATAGCATCGTGCTGGAAATGGCCGATACACACAGGCAACACATACTAGCTCCAGAAAGGGGTTGTGCAGCCCAGAGCTTTGCAGTGTGAGCTGATACCGGAAGAAATACAGGACAATCTGCATATAAAACACTTAATGTTGTAGTTTAAGGCTGCAATCACACTGAACAAGGCTTTTACAGCGTATTTTTCTGGGGTTTGCTAATGCAAGTGAGCGTTCTCCGGACTGATTAGCAGAAGGCAGTCCGCCATGAGGAGATCAAGTAGTATAAAGTTTAACTCATGGCCGAAGATCTGCTTCACGCCACAGGTGGATTTACAGATGTCCATTACTCAAGTGCAAGGCAGATCGTTAGCAGAAACCCACATTTAGAGTGATGGTGGTGTCAGATATCTAGACAACACTTTCTTTTTTGTAGCTATAGCCAAGCATTGGATACAAAAAAATAAGATGTTTTATGATGAGATTGTACTGGACAGGGAACGCAGGCAAGGCATTGTAGGCCTGTGGGTCCATTGGTTCTGCCCAGGGCACTGATTGACTTTTTCGGAAGTGAGTGATCTCATCCGAACTGATCGGAGCCCAAAGAAAAGGTCACAGAATGAATAAGCCGAGTGTCGAATACATGGGGTGACCAGCACCATCAGTCATAATACATACCGTACTGTATACGCTTACACACACACACACACACACACACACACACACACACACACACACACACACACACACACACACACACACACACACACACACACACACACGCACCATCGCACCATCGCACCATCATTCATAATGACGTGTTCGCACGCCATGGTGCCAGCATTGCGTAATATGCTGTATATAGTTGCCTAATGTACTACTCATAGCACACCTCAGACGGGTGACGTAGGCTACGCTAGCTATGGGCGCTAGAAGGTTAGCTCGGCCTACATGACGCTTCTGTCCAGTGACGTACGCTAGCTATGAGCGCTACAAGGTTAGCTCGGCTTACATGACCCTTCTGTTTAGTGATTCTTCCTCTCCACAGGCGCTGGCTGTTCTCTAGGAAGCTGCGTCAGATGCCTAATGTCCTGGCGAAATCTCAGACTGACTAACTGACTGAGTGGCTGACGCTTTTTAAGACCTCCAGTCTCGTGATGCCCTGTGTGATGTCTGTCCTACCACCCTGAATGAATGCTAATGGCCAGCAGGTCACTGAGTCATGCCGTAGCTCCACCACAAGAGTATCTGGATTTGACCTCTAGAGTTTTATCACCACAGGCACAAACGGTTCAATTAGAGATCACCTCTCGGACATTCTGTTCTGGTCTGGTCTGTCTGTTCTGTCTTCAGTGCTGTCTGTCTCTCTAGGTAGAGAAATTCTGAGGCGCTCAAGGTTATACTTTTTTCTTGACAAGTACTTGGCAAGCTAAATAAAAAGTAAAAAATTGTGACCTCGAGTGCCTCAGAATTTCTCTACCTGGACCAAACCTGAGAGCCCCTACTCTGATGAAGCCAGGCCGTGGCCTCCTAGTGACGCAACAGCTTCAGCGTTGCTACCAGTCAGGGCAAGAGCAATGCAAGTAACTTTCTGAGTTCCCGCAATATCGGGAACTCCTCCCACTTTGTTGGGAGGCAAACAGTCATTAGCAAACCAAGGAAGGCCGTTTGGGAAATGTTAATTGTTATGCTCTTGGTCAGACCCAAGGCAAGGCAAGGCAAGGCAAGTTTATTTATATAGCGCATTTCATACACAGGTGCAACTCAATGTGCTTCACAAAGTTAACAAATGTAAATGAAAGGAAACAGGGAAGAAAGAAGGAAATGAATTAGAGTCAAAAAGCATTTAAAAACATTAAGATAAAACATAAGGTAAAAATAATAATAAAATAAAATAAAATAAAACAAATTAAATAAAAAATAAAAATAATAAGAATAAGTAATTTAAGCTAGGGGAAAGCATCTGAGAACAGCTTTGTCTTGAGTCTAGATTTAAAGCTATCAATAGTGGGTGCATTTTTTATGTCATCTGGAAGCTGGTTCCAAAGCTTTGAAGCATAGAAGCTAAAGGCTGCCTCTCCACACTTTGTTTTGACTTTTGGAATCACCAGCAAATTCTTCTCCGTTGACCTTAGTGACCTAGTTGGTGCATACAGCTGAAACATATCCAGTAGATATGTGGGTCCCATTCCATTTAGTGATTTAAACACAAGTAGCATAGCCTTAAAATCAATTCTGTAGCTTACTGGGAGCCAATGCAGCGATCTTAAAATTGGAGTAATGTGGTCGAACTTCCTTGTCTTTGTAAGAACCCTTGCAGCTGCGTTTTGTACAAGTTGAAGCTGTTTAATGGTTTTATTGGGGAGGCCAGTAAAAAGACTGTTACAGTAATCAACTTTACTAGAAATAAAGGCATGTATTAGCTTCTCCAGATCATGTTTAGACATCAGGCCCCTAAATTTAGAGACGTTTTTTATGTGATAAAATGCAGACTTAGTAATAGCTTTCATGTGACTGTTGAAGTTTAGGTCACTGTCAATGAGGACCCCAAGATTTTTAACTGTTTCCCTTGCTTTCAGTCCCTTCGTTTCAAGGATAGTAGCAATCTTTTGTCTCTCCTCTCTTTTCCCAAATATAATTACTTCAGTTTTATCTGTGTTCAGCTGGAGGAAATTGTGAGACATCCATTTGTTAATTTGGTCCATGCAATGATAGAGTGATTCAAGGGGGGTATAGTCATTTGGGGACATAGATAAGTAGAGCTGGGTATCATCCGCATAGCTATGGTAATTTATGGAGTTATTCTCGATAATGTGTCCCAGTGGCAACATATACAGATTGAACAGTAGTGGTCCCAGAATGGAGCCCTGGGGGACCCCACAATCCAGAGACATTGGTGATGAAGTATGTCTTCCAATGGCGACAAAAAAACTTCTTTGTTGTAAGTACGATTTTAACCAGTCGATCACTATGCCCGTAAAGCCAACCCAGTGTTCCAGTCTATGTAGTAGTATAGAATGATTAACTGTATCGAAAGCAGCACTCAAATCAAGAAGTACCAAGACGGATGATTTGCCAGCATCAGAATTCAATCTTATGTCATTCATAACTTTAATAAGAGCTGTTTCAGTGCTGTGGTAGGCACGGAAACCTGATTGAAACTTATCAAAATAGCTATTAGACATTAGAAAAGCAGTTAATTGGTTAAAAACAATTTTCTCTATTATTTTACCCATGAATGGTAAATTGGATATGGGCCTATAGTTGTTTAGTACCAGTGCATCCAGGTTGTTCTTTTTCAGTAAGGGTTTCACAACTGCTTCTTTCAGACAGCCTGGGAATATGCCTGTTTGTAGTGAGGTGTTGATGATCTGAAGTACATCTGATGATATTAGATTTAAGATGGATTTGAAGAAGGCTGTTGGTAAAATATCTAAGTCAGATGTAGAGGAGCTAAGACTTTGTACCGTTCTATTAAGAATGTCCACATCAACTAAATGAAAATTTCTCATGAGGTTAGGATTTAACTTCACCATAGCAAGCTGGTCTGAATCTTGGGTCGGTTGCACATGTGTGAGTATGTTTGCACGTATTTTTTCAATCTTTCCTTTGAAAAAGGATGCGAACTCATTGCATTTGCTGACTGAGAGGAACTCAGAGGGCATTAGATTTGGGGGCCTTGCTAGCTTTTCCACAGTGCCAAACAGGACACGTGCATTATTAATATTTCTGTTAATTATGTCAGAGAAAAAAGATTGTCTAGCTTTAGAAATTTCTTGGTTGTATTTCGAGAGTGTGTGTTTATAGATTTGGTAGTGGACTTCAAGTTTGGATTTACGCCACTGTCTTTCAGCCCTCCTGCATTCTTGCTTTAGCAATATAACTGTGGGATTCTTTCTCCAAGGTGCTTTTTCACGTCCCACTGTTTTGATTTTTTCGGGGGCAATAACATCCATAATACGGGTCATCCTTGAATTAAAATTAACCATGAGATCATCTGCACTCTCTGAGGTTTGACTTTGGATCTCTGAAAGTGCTTGCTGAAAGAGTGAGGCTGTCTCACAGTTGATTATACGTTTTTTGACTGTAACAGATTCCCTTTGAACATGAGGGTACATAGAAACATCAGAAAAAATGCAGTAATGGTCAGAAAAGCCATAGTCTTTGACACTAGCACAAGCATTAAGGCCTTTTGTTATTATTAGGTCTAAAGTGTGACCTTGGTTGTGTGTTGGTCCTGTTACATGCTGTGTGAGGCTAAAAATGTCAATAAGACTTAAAAATTCCTTAGCATAGACATTCTCTAAGTCGTCCACGTAAAAATTAAAATCGCCTGCTATAAACAAGCTATCATAGTCCACACAAACATTCGACAACAGCTCACCAAATTCCTCTAAGAAGAGTGGTGCAGAAAGTCTTGGAGGTCTGTAAATAGTCAATAACAGTATGTCAGAAGAACATTTTAGAACTGCAGCTAAGTATTCAAAAGATGAAAATTCACCTAGTGATGTCTTTTGACATTGAAACAGTGCCTTGAAAATAATTGCTATCCCCCCTCCCTGTTTATTCTGCCTTTCTGTACTAATGAAATTAAAGTGTGACGGAGTTGCTTCTATAAGTGTGATAGAGCTAGTGGATTTTTCCAGCCATGTTTCAGTTAAAAATAAAAAATCAAGGTTGTGGGTACAGATAAACTCATTGACAACAAAAGGCTTGTTCCTTAGAGATCTACTATTCTGTAAAGCTAATTTAGCATTGAGCATTGGAGGCATTTCCACTGTGGTAGTGAGTTTTTTTGGGACAAGTCTGAGATTTCCCATGCTTGCCGTCTTGGGGGAATGTATGCGTGTCCTCAAGAGACCCAAGTCTCGAAGAGATTTGAAAGTCGATGATAATCAGGCTAACTCTGATGAGCTCCAAGGCAAAAAGCTGAAGAAATACTCAAACAATAACCTGTTTCTGATTGATACTGTCTGTACTCTGTATGTCTGTGCTGTGCTGTCTGTCTGTCTGCCTGTCTGTAGTTCTGTCTGTCTGACTCGTGTCTCTCTTATTGTCAGTGTTGTTTTGCTGTACTGTATGTGTTTGTCTGTGTAGCTTCTTACTCTTTCTTTCTCCATATTTCTCTCTCTCCCTCTCCATTCTTTGATGTGTTTGTCACTCTCCATCTTTCCATCTTTTCATCTCTCTTCTTCACCCATAAACACACTCACATTCTCTCTCTCTCTCTCTCTCTCTCTCTCTCTCTCTCTCTCTCTCTCTCTCTCTCTCTCTCTCTCTCTCTCTCTCTCTCTCTCTCTCGCTTTCGCTCTTTCTCTCTCTATCTCTCTGTGAGGAGCGAAAAGTTTTTTTGTTTATCTCCACTTGGAAAAAATGATGTACTGATGTCTCTCTCTCTCTCTCTCTCTCTCTCTCTCTCTCTCTCTCTCTCTCTCTCTCTCTCTCTCTCTCTCTCTCCTCTACAGTGGTTCTCTGTCTCCGCGTGTGAGGCGCAGGGAGCTGTACAGGGAGATCCGCTCCCATGTGTGGGGCACGCTGGGCAAGCAACAGGTCCATGGCTGGAGCATGCCCCTGTCACACAACAACGTACAGGTAGAGGCACACACACACACACACACGCACATAATAATAATAATAATAATAATAATAATAATTGTATTTGTACAATTATTCGTACACATACTCATACACGCACGCACGCACGCACACGCTCATGCCCACGCACGCACACACACATGCACACGCACATGCACACGCGCACACACACATGCACACACACACGCGCACACTCATGCACGCACGCACGCGCGCACAGACACTCATACACACACTCATGCACACACACACACTCTCACACACACGCACACACACGCACACACACACACACACACACGCACACTCACACTCACACAGCTGTTTCACGGTATTTGGGGGCCATTGGCAAAGAGGGACTTTGGGGCCTTACCTTTCCTTCTTCTCTTGCATGTACGTACACATATTATGCACGCACGCACGCACGCACACACTCATACACACACTTATGCACGTGCGTGCAGGCACACAACACACTACACCACATTCAGTGGTTATGAGTTTTTACTGATGATTGATTATTTTTCAAATGTGTATACAGAGTTTAAGTACACACTGCACGGATATTCAAATATGATATTCAAACAAAGGAGTTTAAATAATGTGCACGTGTGTGTTTGTGTGCATGTGTTTGCTTGCTTGCTTGCGTGCGTGTGTGTTTGTGTGCGTGTTTGTGTGCGTGTGTGTGTGCGTGTGTGCGTGTGCGTGTGCGTGTGTGTGTGTGTGTGTGCGTGTGTGTGTGCGTGTGCGTGTGCGTGTGTGTGTGTGTGTGTGTGTGTGTGTGTGTGTGTGTGTGTGTGTGTGTGTGTGTGTGTGTGTGTTTATATGTGACCAGGATCCTTCCCTGCCTACTCCTGAGCCTAAGAACGTGCCGGTGCTGGTGCAGCTCAGACTGCTAGACCAAAGAGACGCCACCGCCAAGGTACCCCTCATATCAGAAGAGAGAGAACAAGAGAAGTTCATTGTGAAGTTCATCAAATTGTCTTTTTTAATAATTAGAGAAACACCACTGTTACCATCCTTTAAAGAGAGAAATTCAGATAAAGTTTATCAAGTTCTCTCTCTTTTTAAAAAATGTACAGTGATGCTAAGGTACCGCTTATAATCTATTTACTGCCATAATCTATTTATGATTTAAGTGGACATAAGGTCTCACTAAGTTACCTGTATCCTTTCTCAGTCAGAGGAAGGGCCTCAACGGTATTGAAACGTCCTTTTGAATAACAATTCATTGTGTTCCTGGTTTTCATTTGGTCTTTCATTTTGTGCTAGTGTGTGACTATGACTTAACAGTATCACTGCTGACTTAAGAGTCCTCTTGTTCGTATGTACTGTACATATGGGCCTGGGACAGGAATAGAGGAGGGTGTGTGTGTATGTCTCTAGAGGAGTGTGTGTGTGTATGTCTCTACTGTACCTCTCACATATGATCTTGAATAGATGGAGAAGGTTTGATGCCAGCACTGACTTTTATTCCATATTATTATATGGTTGTGACGTCATCTGTCGAATGCTCCATTCATTTCAACGGGGCTCCCCAACGTTCGGACGTCTGTTATTTTTCGATAACGGACGGGTTGGTCTATAACAGACCGCTGTCAATGGCAACAAGACTTTTCACTGCTAATAAAGCGACTTTTCAACAAGACTCTAATCAGCTGCTGTGATAGACAGCACCCGTTGTCCTGGCTACCGCTGTCAATGGCAACAAGACGTTCACTGCTAAAGCCACTGGCTTGTATACAAGTCAGTGGCTAAAGCGAATGTTTCATATCACTCCGCAGGGGGTCCGGTCTTTTGTCACTCTAATCAGCTGCTGTGATAGACAACACCTGTTGTCCTGGCTAGCCTACCTAGCTGTTGCCTAGCGGTGTTCCACAACGGCACTGCTTTGTTTTGCGCAGCAACAATCTTAACATTAAATAGGTCTAAAGAAATGTCCCCGCATGTGTGAATCATTTAAGTATATCCATATAATAAGCGGGTTAACTTTCGGCGAGTCGGTCGCTTTGTGGAATAGCAGCACTTCAGAGAGAACAAGACCCCTCCGCTCCGCGTCGGGGTCTAAAGATTCTCTCTGTCGTGCTGCTATTCCACGGTAGCGACCTTCTCGCCGAACGTTAACCCTTACATAACAAGCACGGCTTGTTCACATATGGTTGTGGAAATGAAAAGATGGGCGAGGTCGTGTGTTGACTCAGTCAAGACTATGAATATAGATAAAATAGGAAGGCTTTGTTTGTGTGTTGCAGAAGGTTTTTTGAGTATTAACATTGTCCTGGTGTTGTTAGACAAACAGTTAGAATTACAACTTCAGACTTCTGTTTAGAAGACACATTACGTTCTTCATGTCTTCCTGTTAAACATGTCTGAATGAAAAGAAAACAATTGCCTTAAGTTTTTTCCTTTACCTGACATGTATTGACAGAAATTACACTGTGGAAACATGTAATGGTAAAGGATGAAACGGTCACATGCCTGAAACAAAAGAAAACTAATAAGTTGAACTTCAGACTTGGCCTAACACCTCTATTTCTCCTCAGCTGACCAACGCTGTTGCCGTCACCCCAGACATCTCCAGTGAACAGACGGTAAGATCATTTTACACTGATCATTGACATGATTTTGTTTTCATACATTTAGAAGCTGTTTACACTTATTATATGGGTCTTTTTTTACGTGTACACGTAAACAGTTTTAAAATCTGCATATCAAACCGGCTTAAAAATAACTCATTTAGGGGGCTAAAACGCACCTGTTGCAATGGAGTTTTTATTTTTTTCCCACATGTTGCGTGTACACGTGATAAAAAAAATATCCATATTTAAAACTATCCGGATGCGTGTGAACAGTTTAGTGTAGAAAAGAACACTCTTATTTCTGCACATTTTAGACAAATGTCTGATGGATCAGTCTTTTATTCCATAAAACACAGTGTCTGTCCTACACCTACATGTCTACCTGCATACTTGTCAATCACTCACGCTGACATTTTACCCTCATTGTATTTTACACATGCATGTTTTAAACCATAATTACACAGTAGTGCCAGTTAGTCCTGTACTACCTCTCTACTGGCCTATCATCCAATCACTTACACTTGACATTCCGTGTTTCACTTCAGTGTTCTGTCTGGGCTCTTTCTGGCCCCGCCTCCAGTAGTGATGTCACAATCATCGACCCGACGCGTTCCAACACCATCCTGGATCAGTTCAGTCTTCCGCCCACCTCACCAGCACTCTGCATATGCGCAGTGCCACCAACAGGTCAATACTGGCATCACAGGCAGCAAGCACTTTGCTGTGCACTCAGTCACACACAACGTATATTAGTTGGCTTTGTACTTTGACTAGAAGAGCCTTTTGTCCAAAGCAGCTTGCAAAAGAGGGAATAATCAACAAAATGCTGTTTGTGGGAGAGAGGACAGAGTAAACACAGGCATAACAAAGTTAGTGCAGAATGCAGTTGAGAAGGGTTAGTTATCTTGTGAAGAAAGCCCACAAACAATGGCAACCCAGTGACCTCTTGAGGTTGCAGCATGAGATGCAGTCCAACAACACATTGTCTTACATGGCAGATTGTTGTTAGCCATTTGTATCTAGTTGTTCAATGCATGAAACAAGTCCATGGATATGGAGAATGCATGTAATAATTCCAGTGGTGTCACAGCAATATTCCTTCTTTCTATGTAATGTATTCCACATAATAAACACACATGCAAGATTTAGCAGACATAGAATCACTGTGTTGTTTGTTTGTTTGTTTTTGTTATTCAGGAGAAACCCCTGGAACAGTATGGATAGGAACTCAGGATGGGGGGTGAGTGCCTACATTCAAATGATGCTCAAACATCACACATAAACACATTCATGCTGTGAAAGTATGCAAATAAATAATGATTTCATGATGTGAAACATGCAAATAATGACGGTATATTAGGCTTCATTGGTGTCTAGTGCTTTCATCTATGCGCCAAAGCAGTTCAGTAGAGATGTCCGATAATATCGGCCCACAGATATTATCGGCCCGATAATAGCATAAAATGTAATATCGGTCAATATCGGTATCGGATTTTTGACCTATCAAAACCGATATAATAATGCTTGAATTACTGTACACTTTTCTCCTTAATTATTTTTCTATTTTTCACAAACGATGTTAATATTTGGAAAGCTTTGTTGCATTCGAGAATGCATCTAGTGGGGCATTACACTAAAATTAAGCATATTTTGTTCCACAACAGCAGATTTTTAATGTTACCTAAAATTTGTTAGGAGGAAAAATAACCCACATATATCGGCATCGGTATCGGCCAATATCGGAATCGAAAATTGAGAGTTGGACAATATCGGCATATTGGATATCGGCAAAAAAGCCAATATCGGACATCTCTACTGTTCAGTCTAGATTGCACATGGGAAGACTATATGGGGTTTATGATCTTGTACAGTGCGTGTTGTCTACTCTAGTCACTAGTGTTTTCACTACATCGAATTATTATGCAGTCATTATGACGTTATCATCACTGCTTACCCAAAATAGTCCATATAAATGACAGTCATCATAATTTTCAAGTCACCAACCACACGATACGGTTACAAATCAAATGTTTTTGAATGAACCTTCCAGCAATTAATTAATTCATTAATTTATTTCAACACCATTATCATTGGAAGGCTAGTTCAAAAACATTAGGACATGAATATGTCCCCGGTTCTTAGAGTGAGATGAGTGAGCCATCAGGTCGACAGCCAATTAGCTTTACCCCCACAGAGATGGCGAACGAAGTCTTACGAATAAGAACATCAAGTTTTTTATTCTAACGTATGATGACTTGAAAATGATGATGACTCATTTATTGATTATTTATGAAAAACGGTGGAAATTAACGTGGATTGCAGTGTAAATTGAATGTAGTGTTCCCTCACTAGATTACATGTCAACATCAAACCATGAATTTACCAATCGTGCATGGAACAATGCATTGTGTAATAATCCGTTGTGTGGCATGAATTATTGGGAGTTGTAGTTCTCTTATCTGTACTGTTCTGCAATCAGAATGCTAATGCTAACATATTCAATTCAATTCAGTTTATTGGCTGGACTCTTGGTCCACAATCACGTAATACAGAAGGACACATAAAAACAGGACAGACCAGTACAATCAGACAGAAACCCCACACAGAACAAACAACAAGAAAAAAAAAAGTACAATATAAAACAAACAAATTAAAATAATGATGATGTGTGTGTGTGCTTGTGTGCGTGTGTTGTGTTCTCCAGTCTCCTGGTGCATCCGGCCTCCATGTCCAGACGCCGCTGTCTTCAGTCCGTCACGCTCACCGAGGGGGTCCACTCCCTAACGTGAGTTTCTTTACGCTTTTCTGGATTCTCATGTCTTTTTATTTCTGAACTTTTATTAAGCAACCTTATTTGACTATTAGCCATCTCGCTGTGCGTGTGCGTGCGTGCGTGCGTGCGTGCGTGTACTGTATATGTATGTGTGTGTGTGTGTGTGTATGTGTATGTGTATGTGTGCGTGCGTGCGTGTGTGCGCTCTCTCTCATGCATGAAGTTTTGTTTATGTACAGTCTGTGTGTCTGTCTCTGTCTATCCATCTGTGTGCGTGTGCGTGTGCGTGTGCGTGTGTGTGTGTGTGTGTGTGTGTGTGTGTGTGTGTGTGTGTGTGTGTGTGTGTGTGTGTGTGTGTGTGTGTGTGTGTGTGTGTGTGTGTGTGTGTGTGTGTGTGTGTGTGTGTGTGTGTGTGTGTGTGTGTGTGTGTGTGTGTGTGTGTGTGTGTGTGTGTGTGTGTGTTCAGCTTCAGTAGTGAATCTCTGGTAAAGAAGGGGACGGGTTCAATGAGCCATTGTAAAGCAGCCCAGGGGAAGGAACAAGTTGGCCAAAACATCTTGTCATTACTTAAACTGTTAGTCAAACAAAATTAAGGACTTTTATTTCCGCCTGTCCTGTTGAGTAAGCGGGCCCTCGCCAGATGAATGTCCTTCCGCCTTGCTCAGCACATGTCGTACCCACATCTGCCAAGGCTGGCTGCATTGGAGACGTACGTGTATTTCAGAAGACAGAGCCTTATCCGGTCGGGAGAACAGCACAAACATCCTTGCCGCCAATAAATGCCTTCAAAACAGCTCATCCAATTCATCTTGAATGAATAATAAAATGGATATCTGGTAGATGCAATAGCACCGTTACAATTGATGTGAATCACCATTGTTGTCTGAAAGAAACAGTGGCTTCTCCACTACACTATAGTGTATCAATGAACACAGTTACATGCATGGAGTATTATTCCGCTTTCAAGCAGAATGTTCAATTCAATTCTTTAATTACATCAGACAAAATGCATGGTCCATAACAAGTTATACAAAATAATAACATTACATAAGACAAAGTAAGGAAAGAAAAGACAGGTGCACACACACCCATCAGACTTGCTAGAACTCTTAACTGGATTCACTGTCAGTATTCCAGTGTGCCATTCCTGATTGGCCAATTTATTTCTTGGCTCCCTTGAAGGGTCTACGTTGCAGATGTACAGTGCTGTATGTGTACATGGAGCAAGGCAGAGCTACACTCGTTCTCTGATTAGCTGTTGCCATGATTAAATAAACTCAACAGTTCACACTGTGTGTATGTGTCTGTGTGTGTGTGTGTGTCTCTGTCTCTGTCTCTATCTACCTCTGTGTGTCTCTGTCTCTGTCTCTGTCTCTGTGCGTGTGCCTCATGTTTTAATCAGGGCCTGTGTCATCTCTCTTGTGTCCAATCAGGTATTCAGATGGTAAAGTAATAGCTGGATTAGCCAATGGGACGTTGGCTTTCTTCAGCCACGGTCCATCTGGCTGGGACCTCCAATTAAAGGGGGAGATGTCTCTAGGTTCTCCACCCGTGCAGCCCATTCGCTGTTGCCTAGCAAAAGGGGCGGGTCTATGGGTCGGTTACTGGAACAAGATTCACATGATCGATGTGGCGACTAGAAAAATTGAGGTGAGGCACACACACACACACACACACACACACACACACACACACACACACACACACACACACACACACACACACACACACACACACACACACACACACACACACACACACACACACACACTGTGCTATCCAGATTAACATTTTCTGGCCTTTGCTTTTTGTTATCATGAGTCTACCAAACAAAGTCTACCCCTATACAGTATATTATTTTGCAGTGTAAAATATTACAAACTACACTTTCAGGAGAAGAGGTTGACGTCTTTAGTTCCGTAAGTTTAAGTCTGCTACAGTACATTTTAGTTCCAGCTATTCACTAAACATGCTGATCCTTATTTAGGCAGGTAAATTAGGTTAAGAAAGGAATAAACTGTTTAATGCATGAGACGGATAAATATACTGGTATTTCATTCCTCTCAACCAGGTCACTTGTGCCATTCATATACAGCACTCAAGCTGTATAGTTCACTTATTTGTGCGAGTCACCTGTTGGATTACAGCAGGGGTTTCAAACTCAAATTCACAGAGGGCTAAAATCAAAATCTGGGAAGAGGTCGTGGGCCGAATTCAAAGTGTAATGAACAGCCATTTAAAGTCAAATTAAACGCCTCCAACTCTCCAATCTTTTCCAGAAATCGTTTACAGTGTCGGAGCGCAGTGAGCAGCAGGTGCGTTTCCTGTGCGCAGCAGGAAGTGGCGTGTGGGCTTCTTGTCGGCTTGACCCCACCCTGCGCCTCTTTGATTGGACGACCGGCCGGCCTCTACAGGAAGTGGACCTGTCACCCATGGTGACCAAAGCACTGGGTTAGAATGCACAGGCAATGTTGTTTTGGCCTCCATGTATTACTCAGATATATTTATTTTCTGAAATGCAGTATATGATCAATAGTATTATTTTGTGTGACTAGTCAAGTCAAGTCAAGTGAACTTTATTGTCAAAAATCTATGTAACAGGGTTAGCACAGAAGTTTGAAATGGCGTTTGACCAGTCTCCAATGTGCAGTTTAAGTAAAACGTTTAAATAAGACTTTGACACTCACACAACGTACCTACTATAGGTAACGTGTATTAAACTGCGATTTAAAAATCATTGTCATCGAATAATAAGCCAAAACATAATCACATCCTAAGGCACTCTCTCTAATCCCCCTGTCCCCCGGCGTGTTGCAGGTGCTGGCTTCCTGTCCCTGTCCCCTTTCCAGGTGTCTGCTCTGGCCGTCTGCTGCGGCCGTCTCTGGGTGGGCACTGCCAGTGGAGCCATCTTCTCCATGCCCCTCAGTATCTGTAAGTACTGTATATAGCTACTATAGGTCATGAAATGAAGCATTATTTTCTATGCCGCACAGAATCAGTAGGTGTATGAGAGAAAGTGAAATATGTGATGAAATGAATCTTCTCCATGCTGCACAGTATCATAAGCAGTAGTCGAGTTGTAGAATGAAAGCAGGGGGATGTCCAGAGATGGACTCTGATTATTGGGGGTTCAGGGGTTTGTCCCCGTGAAAATTTGGAAAATGTAGTTGTTAAAAGTGCAATTTAACACTATGTGGAGAAGGGATGCCTGTTTTAGAGGCAACTCGAGCTCTGATCACAAGTCTGGGAGAGACAACATACCCTGTATACTGTACTTTCTGTAATTAAATAAAACATCTTCTCCATGTCTCTCAGTATCAGTAAGACAGGGAGAGACAGGCTGTCTACAGTATGTAATTAAATAAAGCATCCTCTCCATGTCAGTAACTGCTCGAGTATGTATGTGTTATTGTATGTCATTAAGAGATTAAGGCTTAAGAGTCATGCTTACATGTAAACATACTTATACCTAAAACGGATACCTAAAACGGTAAGAAGTTTTAGATGTAAACAAGGTCTATATATATGCAGTATATAAAGATTAAAAAACAATTATATTAAACCATTATATTACAAAAAAACATGATATTACCAAAAGTGTTCTCTCACCTGCTTTGACTCACATACATGAACGTAAATGCCATCCCATAGCTCATTCCTTCTCCTACTGTATCACCTTTCACCAGGCTCTGAGTCCTCCATCCCATACTGCACCTTGAGCTTGGCACAGCTGTGTTACCATGGCCACAGACAAGCCGTCAAGTTCATCATCTCCGCTCCAGGTGAGTGACCGTGGCCAATGCTCACAGCACTTGTGATTTATTGGCTGCACAGGAGCAGGGAGCTGGAATAATGGACTATACTCAGTGTTCACAAGAAGTCATGGAAGTCATATTTGTGGTAAAATGAAAATAAGATGGTTGAAAATGAATTATTGGGAAGTAAAAGCTACTGTGGCTCTCTGCTTGAAGATGAGGTTTAGGACGAAGATTTATGCAAGGCTATTTTTTTTTTCAGATTTATCCTGATATTTCCCCTGAAAATCAACTATCCATACTTTTTCTGAGAGTTGTGTGTGTGGTAGCAATTCTACTTTATGAATTTGTATAGTATATATTGTATATATTTGTAAGTATACTAAGGCTGGATTTAACTTGACTTGTTTGTAATAGTTGTTGCCATTGTCTTTCTAGGTTGTCATAGCACAGCCTCAACACCAGAGGGCACTGATTCCACATCTCAGCTCATTTTGAGTGGAGGAGAGGGCTACATCAACTTCCGCATTGGTGAGACACCACTTACCTCATAACAACATACAAACCCATCAGTTAGTTATGGCCAAAACGGCATGGTCGAGTTGTATTGATTTGATCCGTCTAACGCTGTGACAATGTTGGGCGTCTGTGCCAAAGTTGTCTTTTCAGAAAATGGCAAAGCATTCCACAGGTGGATTTGTCTGAAACTTAATAAATGAAAGACATTCTCTTCTCACACCCACACAGGACTATTGTGTTAAAGTTGACATTCCATATTGCATATTCTATTATAGTTCTACTCAGGGCTGGGACACACACAAAAAACGGCCAGGGCATTTCCTGCCAAGACTGGTCCACCAGGCACTGAGACAACAATGAAGATATAATTTTTAGTCATCACATACAGTGCGAGATATTTTGACCGCAACAGCCAAAATTCCTGAATTATATCAGCCTCACAAAGGCCTGCTGTAACGACATGGGGACTGACGCCATTGAGGGGAGGGCCAGGCCAGAAATCACCAGTCCACCGGGAAAATGCCCTGAATGCTCTAAGGCCAATCTAGCCATGCTTATACTGTAACTGGACTGTATTATATTGTGCCTTTCCACTCCTTTGAGCCCTCAAAGCGATTTACATTGTATGTCTCACATTCACACATTCACATTCACATTCACACACCGGTGCCCGTGGCTTCCACGTAGAGTACCACCCTGCCACCAGGAGCAACTTGGGGTTAAGTGTCTTGTTCAAGGACACATTAGCCTTGGTCTCATTGCAGGGCCAGCCCCGGGCTGGCCCGGACAAAAGGGGGCTGACGGTGATCTCATCAAAAGGGGGCTAGGTGCTAAAGATGGCCGCCGGGCCAGGTTGTGGGGCTAAGGGCCGATTTCCCTGGCCCGTCGAATTCGATGGGCCAGCAAGCACCGCCGAGGCTCGGAGGCGGGGTCAACCTCTGTGTAAAAATGTGGCTGCATGGGGGACTTATCGCTAAATTCTGGGCAAATTATGGTTAAGCATTAGTTTGGGGTGTTTGGCTTTCTTATGGCATAATTTCATAGGATGCAACCTTGGCACTTCTGTTTGTGTTTTTAAAGTTATTTAGTCAACATAACTTTTTTGTTGTTATCGGATCATGGGCACCACTACACTTAAACTTGGGATGTCATAGCTAAGTCATGTCGGCTTTTTTTCTGCTTTTAGCCGCCAACTCTTGTGCCATTATCGTGATTTGGCATGCTTTCCACTGGACACCAATAAAAAGTGTCTCACAAATACTCACACATGACATTTATGTCGGCTTATTTAGCTTTTGCGCTATTATCGCCGAAGGTCTGGTAGGCTATATCGCACGTTTCAGACTGATCGCCAAACACAGTTTGAAATTTACACAAGGGCTTTAATGTCAAATGGATGGAAATAACATGAATGAATAGACAGGTGGCACGCCGCAACGAGGGGGTGTGTCGCTATGTCCGGGGATATGATATAATTTTCTATAGCAACTGATGAAGGTGCTATGTCTCAGGGATTTGGTCTCCTTTCACATGGTAACTTATTCAATTACCTGCACATTCATGTCTCGCTATGTCCGGGGCTCATGCTTCTGTGCGCGATTGGGGGGATTAACTGGGCATGTTCGCACGTCTCCTTCTGTTCACTCTCAGTTGTCGAGCTGCTCGTATTTTCATGCGTCTTTGTCTTGTTGATGATGTGGGTACGGCAGAGCGGGGCTTGAACCGGCAACCTTCTGGTTGGAAAACGGCTCCTCTACCACCTGAGCCACCACCGCCCCTGTAGTTAATAACTATCCTGTTTTCCCCACTCCACAGGAGATGACGCAAGTGATGGAACTAATGAGAACTCTCCTCAACGCTCGGAGCGCAGTCACATGATCATCTGGCAAAGTGCCCAGCCCTGCGTGCCCAACCCTTCGCTATGACGCTTGGCACTCGGACTCCTCTTCAAACAGCGGGTCTCAAGACAGGCGGCACCTCAACCCAACCCTTCCCCCTGACGTCACGTTACCCCCAAACTCTGCACTCTGACATTTGACACCTTTAACTTCCTTCAAGGGACCCCATAACCCTGCAATCTGACTGTTCACTCCTCCTCCTTTAAACTGTGGGTTGTAGGAGAGACGGGGGGCATCTCCGCTCCTCAATCCTGCCCTCTGATATGTAACCACCCCTCCCACCCCTCCTCTGACATGCCCACAAACTATGCACTCTGGCGTGTGACAGACTCGTCCTTTTAACTTTGGGTTTTCGGGGAGGCGTCATCTCAGCCTTACTATGCCTTTTGCCTCAATACAGAGGGCAGGGCTCTCATGACAAACCTGGCGCTAATATGCAGTAAAAAAAAACAAACATGAAACCACCTTACACTTCATGTCACAGGCAAAGCTGTGCCACCTTCAAAAGCACTATTCATGACTGGGTTTTCAGGGTTCTGGAAGAGTATGTGTCCAACAGGCTTGTACGAAATTCCGAATTGAATGAATTTCAATTCAAAGTAATGCCATAATACGAACACTAGGTGGTGTGTCATTACCTTGAATTTATTTTAATTTAATCTACACCACCCATTGAAAGTACATAGAACACCACCACCTAGTGTTCGTATTATGGTATTACTTTGAATTGAAATTCATTCAATTTGGAATTTCGTACAAGCCTGGTGTCCAATGAATATGTATTATCTGTCTGTATTATCTATGGCTATGTATAAGTCGATGCTGGCCTTACTCTGGCATCAAATGTGAAGGGTGGATCTAAAGTATTGAGAGCTCAAGTCACACCCCTCCATGGATTTAAAAAAAAATGTATGGGGTCAAAAGAACGGTTTCTCAATTGACTCCCATTTGCTCTGGTTCCAATCTTTGGTGACATGGACGGGAGTGGCTTTCTGTTATCTATCTATCTACCTGCTTGTCTATGCTGGCCTTAACCTGTCACCAAAGTGTGAAGGGTGGGTACAACAGGCCTGTGCTGTCCTGTGCCACCCATTATAATGGTCCTAACGCGGTGGGGGTGCTGTTGTCTCGTGTGTTGTGCCTTTGTTGTACCTGTACCTTTGTTGTGATGCACGTTGCTGTGAATTTGGTCAGTATTTAATTAACGAATTGTTTTGTTTTGTTTTCTCTCTCAAATCGTCATTCATCAGACCTCATGCATGACAATCAATGTAATTTTCTCTCGTGTGTGCACATTTGAAGTTTAAAACTGCCAGGTTTACTATGTATTCATCATCATCATCATCATCATCATCTTTGTCAGCAGACCAGTTGCTTAGTGTCCTTGTATTCATCAGTTGAAGCCATACGCCACCATTTCTGGACATAAGCTCATTTTACATCTTCCCTTGAGTTGAATGATTGAGTTTAATCTTTCTGCTGTACTTCTATCCATTGTCTCAGTCTGAGACTATAATTGAATCAAATGATGACGGCTGGAAGTTCAGGAGAAAGGGAAAACTCAATAATTTGGAAGGGAATGTATACATGATTTTCCCGTTTGTAAACAAACCCTGGCTGCACATCCCTGGAGGCACACTCTTCAACCTCTGATTTTTGGAAACTGCTGTCACTCAAAAAATGTGCTCACGTGGTTGGCTGCTTAGCATCTTGCCCCTCTTCACAGGGTGAATGTTTGTAAACGGGAAACCTATGTATACAATGACCTTATTTCCAGAAATGGGGCCTATACTACAAAGTTGGTTCTGGATAAGTTAATGTTAAGTTAAGAGGTAAATCATCTAATAGAAGAACATGGAGTCCTCATTTTCTTAAGAAAAGCTCCATTATTAGATGATTTACCTCTTGACTTAACCTTAACTTATCCTGAAGCAGTTTTGTAGTATAGGCCCATGGTGGAGTACAGTATAGCTTTAAAGTGAGGTGACATCTCTCAGCTTCTCAGGTTGTATTGGTCATGAGTGACAGGTGCTCCATCCATCCAGGGTTAAACCTTCCCCCTCCAAGCCGTCCACCAATCAGCACCCCTAGATCTATGCATCTCATTATGTGTCACTGAGCCAGTTGTGGTCATTAAGTAGGCGGGGGGAGACTGGAGAGGTACAGAACTTGTCTGGCGTCAGGTGTGTGTGTGTGTGTGTGTGTGTGTGTGTGCGTGTGCGTGTGCGCGCGCGCTGATGAGGTGTAACAGGTGTGCTCACTGGTTGCAGTCTATGCAAATCTCTGTATCGCCATGCCATCTTTCAGCTTTGTGTAGCAGGGCAAAGCCATGGACCTGTATACTGTACATGTGTTGACATGGCTATTAGCAAAGCCATAGGCATGCATTACTGTTTATAGGCCTATGTATGGGCAAAGCCATAGGCATGTTCAACTGTTTATATGTATGGGCAAAAGAAGTATAGATACGTGTAACTGTGTTGACATGCCTGGGCAAAAGCACTTTATTCCCGTTGTGTTTGTGTGTGTGTGTGATACTACAGTACCCATCAGGCTTTGCCCTGCATGAGCCCCCCCTCCAGTCTTGACTGACTGCCAGCCATCACCGTAGAAACCGGTGTGAAAAGATATCTAGTTACCCCACAACAACTGGCTGCCCAGGGGCCTTAGTTAAGAGGTAAATCATCTAATACAAGAGCTTTTTGTAAGAAAATGAGGACTCCAGGATCTTCTATCAGTTGATTTACCTCTAAACTTAACCTTAACTTATCCTGAACCAGCTTTGTAGTGTAGGCCCCAGATGTGAGTTCTGCAGTGATGGTGAAGTTAATTTATGACACCAGCTCAGCACAGTGTGGTTTAGAGTCTTTTTTTACCTTCTATTTCTGAAAGCAACGATCAATGTCATTTAATCTTGAGCCTTTGTTGATTTTGCAGTATTTGCCTGTGTATTTGTTAAGGTCTCCTGAGTCGGTCTGGAGATGAGAGGTGTGTGTGTTGTTCAATGGTGGGCCTTCACTTTGTGATTCTAATGTATCAAGCAATGAGTTACAGTATGACAAATATGAAATGTTTAGGGTGATATTGTTTCTGTATATATTCTTATCAAATTATGTTGTCTTAAAGTGAGTCAAATTATTAATAGGTAGTAACTGCAACACAGCAGATTTATTTCCTTTAATAAACACAATTTCAAAGTTTGCCTTTTGAGTAGGCCTACATTAGAACTAAAATCCATTTTTCAAACATGCATAAACTGTGCTATAATTGAGTTAAGTCGACCAAGCACTGTTAAACATTTTCATTTTCACACACACTGTAAGGCTGGTAACGCCTTGTAAACGCACGAACACTTTTTTATTATTATTATGGTTGCCAAACTTCATTAGGCTATAATAATGTCAAAATGTCTCCCAAACACTGTCCACACGTATGGCGCACGTATGCGTTGTCATCCATTCCACAAGCCCCGTGAAAGTTATTTGTACCTATTGCACGCACGTTTATGTCCGCTCCTGCGGAGCTTTTGAACAGTCTGTGGTGTGCCATCGCTCAGGGCTCGCTTCTTCTGCGAGGCATTCGAATGCGGCGACTGAGGGTTCGCGCAACCCGGTCCACTGCACTCGGTTTATAGGTTAGCTCTTTTCCAACAGCCAAGCCGTCGATGTTGCCGCTATACCAAATGACCCATCCGCCCATGGAGATGAGAAGGAGCAGTGCGCCGGAGTACACAAACAGGTCGCCAAAGTCTCTGCCGCGGATCTCCAGGTCGGCGAAAACGCCAACTAGTAGCGCAGCCACGCCGAGAAAATCCATGAGAACGGCGAAGACCAGGACGAATTTGCAGTGGGTCAATCCACTGTCATCCGGAGAGTGGTGCTTTATGAAAAACAGAAAGGTCGTGTGAATTTAGAGTCAGTGCATCACCATGGCCTGACAGATAAATAACCAGCAGAAAACAAAGTGACGAGATGGAGATTACAGGTGGTGATAATTTGCGGGTAGAGCTCTCTGAGTTGCAGTCTCTACTTGCAAAAGGAACGGTGGGCGAAACGCTGCCTTTTCAATGCAAACGTTCTCGCACCTTCAGGCCTTTCTGATAATTTATTGAACTGAGGCAGTATGTAGGCCTAGGTCTTTATACGCGTGTTCGTTTTGCATGACAATTTCTTTGAACGCACATCTTATTTTTAGCAACCACCGCAGGGAAAGTTGGATAATGAAGCAACGAATGTCCTATTTGGGTGGTTTTTCAGCATAAGCTGTTTAAAGCGTATTAACTACTGAATACTTGGACCTTTGTTTTTTAATTTACATCAGATTTCCAGTATTTCTTCAACTGACTTGAAATGAACCACCAGTTAAAATGGCAACACATTCCCTCCCATCCTGAAAGACTGGTTCTAGCCACATAGATGTTGCGTAAATAGCGAGTTTATAAGACAGATCGGAAGACATGTTTAGTCAAGCTATGTAACTAAAAGGTAAATTAAAAGTGGTGTTGTTTAGAGCGATGGGCGTTTGTACACTGTACAAAAAGAAACTGTTGGCTTAACGTCACTCTGCAACCTTGACAGACATCGGGCGAGGCGCGCTCATCAGAATTGAAAAGAAACCACCTGTTTCCATCAGTATGCGCACACCCTAACAACCTGCTGTGCCGCTGCCAGAGACCTCTAAAATAAAAGCCTCACATAAAAGCGTCAATAAACTATTGAACTTGTTAAAACAACTTACCCTCCTTCTCGGGTTAGCCATACTGGCCGTTTACATTCCACTTGATGTTAGGCAAAGTTGACCGTGTTTTCCGGGTCGGCGTTTTTGTCTGTAGTCGTCACCACTCATCCAAGTTATTTGACACTCCCACCAGAAGCAACCCTTTTTCCTGTTGTTCCAAATATTCAACGCGCCTCTTTTCACAAATGAAGTGTAGGACAGGTGTGTGTACCTTGGCTCAGTCCAAACATTCATCAAAAATGGAAGCTCATTATACTTTGCCCCTCACTGACACACGCGCGCTCACCTTCCCAAGGGAGTGCCGTGTGTAGCCTATTCAGTGTTTTTGTGGAGGAGTAAGTGACAAAAAATGAAGTTATTTTTTTAGGTCAGAAGTCACCGTGTCAACACAACTTGCTAAATCTGTAACAGTCAGCGCTGCTGAGAATTGCAGACATTCATATAATAGGCTAGCTCGTCTATGATGACACCCCTGATGGCTGGCTCATGCCCCCTTGCTCTGCAGCTGGCCAGCAAGTGAAGCTCACCTGCGAAATTCGAAAATGTGAATTGGGTGAATGCTTTATTATTATTGTTTTTTTGGGGGGAGAAAAAAGTTCACAAAATTAACTCGATCAAAATCACTATCACAACGTATGGTTCTGAAGTAGCCTACAGAAAAAAACATGGCATAATGTGACACACACACACACACACACACACACACACACACACACACACACACACACACAGAATTGTGACCAATTTCTGATGAGTTTTTCCACACAAATCTCATAGCCCCAGATCACAGATCTGTTCACGCCTACGTCGTGGGTGTGACATGAATCCATTACACAAACTGACGGTTCTTTTGTTGCATGACAGATATAAAAACTGCTACAATCAAAGTCAAAGTTTATATATCTGATCAGCTAATCACCTGGCCATCACAAGCACATGAATAAATATTAATATATATTTAGCATATGATTACCTTACAAGAATTTTCACTGACTGTAATCACAGTGGACATGATCAGTGCCTGCTCAAAAAATTGATGCTGCACATTCCTCCAGTCTTTTTTCAGTAATAGTCTAACATGGTGGTTCTTAACATTTTGTTTTCTTAACCCCATCTTTATCTGTGTCCAAGACAAGGCACGCACAACCAACCCCACCAACCCAAACATTTAACCTTGCACAACTGTCCCCTTTTCCCCTCCCCCTTGCTGAACTTGTGAGACAATAGGCTCGTTTGCAACCACGCAGCAAAAGATTTGATCAAAACGTGATTTGCTTGGTCATAAAAAGGAGGGGATAACTGCGTCGCAACCAAGCTGGACACATCAGGACGACGAGATTTCAACAGCGGCAAAGAAGGTGGATCTAGAGGTCTGTGGGTGGATCTACCTATTTTGACAGCGGGTGTACCAGGGCGCCCTCTCGTGGAATTAAATAATCATGGCACTAATTCTATGACGTGCTTACCATCATCGGCACATGCTTGTGAAATGCGAGACTCTCTCTGCCTCTCGGAGAGAAATCGGGTGGTCTTGTGGTAGAGATACAGGTTACCACTCAGTGAATCATAGTACAAGTCTTATGTGATGATTTGGCTTCACTTCCATGTAATAGTTCAGTTAATTAGTACTCACTTTAGGCTATTCATTTTGTGTTTTGGGACCAAAGTCGTCATTCAGATAGGACCGTTTTAAAATTACTTAACAGCGCCAACCCATGCTGCGAGGATTGAACCCAGGTGTTCAATATGTAGCTTTACCATGGCGCGCCAACCACAAAGGCCACTCTGTTTCGTGCACTTTCATACATAAAAGACAAGATAAGTCTCTCGCAACTGGTCTGTTTCCACATTAACCATCAGCAACTAAAGACTCCCCGTGTTTCAGTGCAGTTTCGAACCGGGGACCTCATGAGTGGAAGTCAGGCGCGCAACCACTGCTCTAACCGTCGAGCAGGCGGCCCGCGGAATAATACTGGTTTTGTAACCTACGGCATACACTCCTAACGTGGCGAAGATGGAGCATCTGACGACAGGGTGGTTTGTTTCTCTTTTTTTTTCTGTTGTAAGTGGGTTGTGCGACCATACATATGGATGATACCACTCTGAGTACGCTGCATTTGTGCATGAAATGCATTTCAGCACGTAGAAAATGAAGCACGTTCAACTACACACACATGAATCACATGAGCTATAAACACCAATCACGGCAGATTCCTCACATCATGGAGGAGGTCTTCTTGCCCGGCAGTAGGTTTCTGCTACTGCGGAGTTGCTTGACAAAACTTTTGTTCCCGCGATGGTTCAACGCCATGTGACACGACTGCCGCGCAGAGGTCACTCCCTTCAACTGCGTCTTGAACGGCAAATTCTAACCATGATGCTTCACGCGGACACACTGAGCATGCTCGCTGCCTAGCAAATTTTCAACTTCGTCAAAATTACGCCATCACGAACGCCCTTAATCATACACCTGTTTCAAACTAATGCATGTGGCATATTAGACCTCTGTGAGTAGGCCTATTTGATGGCCATTTTCGGAACAGTTGAAGAAAGTGAAATTGTCCACACATTATTTTACTGAATTGCCCCAGATAAAATATCTACCCATGCATGTTGGGTTCTTTCAGGCTTTGTAGTAAAACCATCAAACTGAAGTTTTAATCATTTGTTGCATGACACACAAACCACACTGCTCAGCCAATTATCCAGTCACCACCACAATTAATGCAATTAAATGGACCAATCAATGCTTTAATGAGTCTTAACTGGATGTTCACCCAGAGCACCCATACATCGATTGATATCAGCTGTAGTCACCAGGTTGATTAAGAGGGAAGCATATAAAAGCTGAGCTTGGTAGTGTAGACAACACAGCTTGGTTTCTGGGACTGCCATGATGTTCAGGTAAAAGGGCTAGTGGGTTTTTGAGATTTTGAAACAATAATGGACTTTTCGCTTACCGTGAAAAAGTGGTTTTATCATAGTTTGTGTAGTCATTGTCTTTGAAGTTGCTTTTCTATGAAGGTAGAAATGGTCACTGTGTTTTGCAGGTTCTCTTGGATTTGCCTCCTCTTGGTGCATGGCATCTGCTCTCAGCAGCTACACCAAGGTATAGTAGAGATTGGCCTTTACAAAGATGAATAATAACCTTACATATGTGGCAAATATTTAATGTTGATGCATATTTTTTTCCGTTTCATTTGTTTTTCAAGGGATGGGCTTTCCCCAAGGTTTTGGGTTTCTGGGCTCTATGAAGCCAATGAGTGATCTTGGTGCAACTAAGAGTGGAGGTAAACCAAGTCCCAGTGAACCTGTAACGGGCAATGTGGGTGGGACTAAAGGATCCACCACTTCCACTCAAGACATGGTACAGATGCCAGGAAACCAGGCAGGTTCAAATGGGGGCCCAGGTATCCCATGGATGGCAGTTCCCATGCTTCCAACAGGCTTCTATGGCATGCACCAGGCAAGCCAGCAGGGAGCTTCATCTGGCGCTACTGGTGGGGGTCAGAAAACCCAGTCTGTCAGCCAGGCAGTCCAGGCCCCAGCAATGATGGCCCAGGTGGCCATGCAGATGCCAAAGCAGCAGGCCCAACCCCCAGCCCAGATGTCCCAGGCCCCTGTTCAGATGGCTCAACAGCAAGTTAAAATGCCCCCGGCTCCAGCTCCCCAACAGCAAGTCCAAATGTCCCAGGCTGCATCACCCCAACAGCATGGTAAGGTGCCCCAAGGCAGCTCCTCCACAGCGTCTGCTTCCACTGGGGCTAGCTCATCAGGTATGGCCCAGATGTACCAGGTCCTTGCTCAGATGGCCCAACAGCAAGCCCAGGCCCAGATGCAGGCTGCAGCTCAGATTGCACAACAGCAAGCTCAGGCCGCAGCTCAAATGGCCCAGGCGCCAGTTCCGATGACCCAACAACAAGCCCAGGCGCCAGTCCAGATGTCCCAGGCGCCAGTCCAGATGTCCCAGGCGCCAGTCCAGATGTCCCAGGCGCCAGTCCAGATGTCCCAGGCGCCAGTCCAGATGTCCCAGGCGCCAGTGCAGATGGCCCAGCAGCAAGTCCAAATGCCCCAGGCTTCAGCTCACCAACAGCAGGCTAAGGTGCCACAGGGTGCAGCTTCTGTGAGTTCAGGCCCTACTGGTTCCACTGGTGCAGCATCTCCTTCAGCTGGGGCTGAGGCTGCCTCATCAAGCCAAGATCGCTTTATCACTCTCGCCGCACCATCAGGCTTCCAAACCACTTATGTTGTGCGGTCTTTCCATCGCTACTCGCGAGGCAAGAGGGTCTTTTCCCAAACCACCTACATCCCCCTGGACTTCCCTTCTCCTATTGAGACTGCTGATCCTGAACAGAAGACCCAGGATGGAAGGTAGAATACTTATGCATGGAACTTTAAAAATATATATTTTCTAATTCTTGTTTCAACTTAGTCTTTGTTTAACATGCTGCCACGCTAGAACATTGTCTTAGTTGGTGTGGTATGATTCATAATGTGAACGTGTGTGTGTGTGTGTGTGTGTGTGTGTGGTACTTGGGATGGATTTCTAATCAATTGGCTACTTCAAATAGAATTATTTTATCCCAAATGCTATACACACATGGAACATTAATGTCTCATATGGAATATGCACTTTGTTCCCCCTTTTCTAGAGCGCCTGATGCTCCTGCACCAGCTGATGCGAAAGGCCAGGCTGTACTCCCTGCAAGGTGGCACACATTAACTTGAATTTGAAAAACTATTTATCTGTTGTGAACATTCATTATTGTAGTTAATGTTTCTCCTTTTTCTCCATTGCAGGAAGGGATGAGTGGCTGTTCTCCAAGCTCAGAAGTGCAATTTTTAGGGATGAGCGCATTGAATTGAATAAATGGGCAATTTTAAATATTTTGTCTTCCTCCCCTTTATGTCTAAAAGTATGACTTAAATCACACAACCTAGGTCATTATTTGTAAAGGTTTAGTTTAATTGAACACTGTATTTTGAGAATTCTAATTCAAGCAAGTTGTAATGGTTGAACATTGGAAGGTATCAATGGGTTCTTATCTGACTTGAGTTCATTTAATGGCTACGTGTTTGTGTTTATTTGTTTTTGCTTGCTCTGCACAAGTGGTCTTGCTTTGGGCAACCACACTGCTAGGCGTTCATACATTTGTCATTCAGAGACTGCATTCCTAGTCAAACGGGTTACAAAAATTGTTTGCGTTCAATCATTCGAAGTCATCAGTTGCTGCACAAAATGCTGACTTGGCACGTCCAGCTGGTTCTTTTTCTGTAATGGACTCCTAATATAATGGGCTGGGCTGACAACAATCCACACTGGAAAGGATCATTTTGGATCGTCTTCTATAGCTGTGGCAGAATGTCCTGAGTGGTGTGATCTATAGAATGGACCATCAGAGTTCTGCTACTGAGACTGCTGGATATGTCCACCAAGACATGGGTGCTAGGGCCAGGGATGTTGTGCAGGGTACTGCTCCCTCAACTCTTTTACTCTGCTGAATTCTGGCTGACAACCTTGCCAAAGTCCAAATGCAAACTGAAAGATTGAAGTTTCATCTACAGGAAGTTAGTCACATAATTTGGCCTTTTACTAGTAATGGTGTTGGACTCCTCCCTTTTTTTTTATTGTTTTCTTTCCCCTAGATTTTCAGGTTTGCTATTTTTTTGCATGCTAAAAAGTCATCCATACCTTTTTATTAGGCCTACTTGTGTTAAAGGTCTAGTTACATGCATTGCAGAATAGATGACTACATCTTCCTATATGTAAAATGTGACCAAGGATTTGACACCATCTATATAGTTGTCACCACGTTCTCTGGTCTGGCTGAAATCATTAATCACACATCTATTTCAAGCTAATAAACACAACATATTGATGCTTTAAATGTGATTAACTGACAACCAATTTCTGAGGAGTTGAATCAAGTTTGTCCACATGTTCCTTTACCGAGTTGTCTCAGGTCACAGATCTGCCCATGCATGGGTAAATGCGAAAGGTTTGTCATAAATCCGGACCTACATAAACTGAAGGTTTAATTATTTGTTGTATGATGATACAAAATCAAACTGGTCAAATATATAAATAAATGATATAAAACTAAACTGATATAATCTGGAGGGCGTTTCTCAATGGTGTGATTGCTAACTAAATTGGCAATGCAATTTCCCATAAGCAACCTAGTAAGTTGCTAACAGGTTAGCAACAACCCTTGAGAAACGCATCCCTGGTCAGCCAATCCCAGAGCCATCTTTAACCAATGAATGTAATTGACGCAATGAATCAATTAAACAAACCATTTAAAACCTTAATGAGTCTTAATTGGATGTTCACCCAGATCACCCACACAGCAAGTGATATCAGCTGTAGCCACCAGGTTGATTAAGAGGGAAGTATATAAAAGCTGAGCTTGGTAGTGTGGACAACACAGCTTGGTTTCTGGGACTGCCATGATGTTCAGGTAAGTGGTCCAGTTGGTCTGTCGCTTATTTGGAGAAGGTTGATTTCCAATAATTTATGCAGTCATTGTCTTTGAAGTTGCTTTTCTATTAAGGTAGAAATGGTCACTGTGCTTTGCAGGTTCTCTTGGATTTGCCTCCTCTTGGTGCATGGCATCTGCTCTCAACAGCTACACCAAGGTATAGTATAGTTGGCCCTTAGATGAATAATGACCTGAAACTTGTGGCTTATATTTTATGTCACTGTTTTTTTTTCCTCCCCAGGGATGGGATTTCCCCAAGGTTTGGGGTTTCTGGGGTCTATGAAGCCAATGAGTGATCTTGGTTCAAGTAAGACTGGAGGTAATCCAAGTACCAGTGAACCTGGAAAGGGCAATGTTGGTGGAGCTAAAGGATCCACCACTTCCACTCAAGACGTGGTACAGATGCCAGGAAACCAGGCAGGTTCAAATGCGGGCCCAGGTACCCCATGGATGGCAGTTCCCATGCTTCCAACAGGCTTCTATGGCATGCACCAGGCAAGCCAGCAGGGAGCTTCATCTGGCGCTACTGGTGGGGGTCAGAAAACTCAGTCTGTCAGCCAGGCAGTCCAGGCCCCAGAAATGACGAGTCGGGTGACTATGCAAATGCCAAAGCAGCAGACCCAAGCCCCAGCCCTGATGTTCCAGGCCCCTGTGCAGATGTCTCAACAGCAAGTCCAAGTGTCCCAGGCTAAAGCACCCCAACAGCAAGCTGAGGTGCCCAAAGGCAGCTCCTCCACAGCGTCCGCTTCCACTGGGGCTACCTCATCGGCGATGTACCAGGCCCTTGCTCAGATGGCCCAACAGCAAGCCCAGGCCCAGATGCAGGCTGCAGCTCAGAGGGCCCAACAACAAGCTCAGGGTGCAGCTCAAATGGCCCAGGCGCCAGTTCCGATGGCCCAGCAGGAAGTCAAAATGCCCCAGGCTGCAGCTCACATGTCCCAGGCACAGATGCCAGGAAACCAGGCAGGTTCAAATGGGGGCACAGGTATCCCATGGATGGCAGTTCCCATGCTTCCAACAGGCTTCTATGGCATGCACCAGGCAAGCCAGCAGGGGGCTTCATCTGGCGCTACTGGTGGGGGTCAGAAAACTCAGTCTGTCAGCCAGGCAGTCCAGGCCCCAGTAATGATGGCCCAGGTGGCCATGCAGATTCAAAAGCAGCAGGCCCAACCCCCAGCCCAGATGTCCCAGTCGCCTGTTCAGATGTCTCAACAGCAAGTTAAAATGCCCCCGGCTCCAGCTCCCCAACAGCAAGTCCAAATGTCCCAGGCTGCATCACCCCAACAGCATGCTAAGGTGCCCCAAGGCAGCTCCTCCACAGCGTCTGCTTCCACTGGGAGTAGCTCATCAGGTATGGCCCAGATGTACCAGGTCCTTGCTCAGATGGCCCAACAGCAAGCCCAGGCCCAGATGCAGGCTGCAGCTCAGATTGCACAACAGCAAGCTCAGGCCGCAGCTCAAATGGCCCAGGCGCCAGTCCAGATGACCCAACAACAAGCCCAGGCGCCAGTCCAGATGTCCCAGGCGCCAGTCCAGATGTCCCAGGCGCCAGTCCAGATGTCCCAGGCGCCAGTGCAGATGTCCCAGGCGCCAGTGCAGATGTCCCAGGCGCCAGTGCAGATGTCCCAGGCGCCAGTGCAGATGTCCCAGGCGCCAGTGCAGATGTCCCAGGCGCCAGTGCAGATGTCCCAGGCGCCAGTGCAGATGTCCCAGGCGCCAGTGCAGATGTCCCAGGCGCCAGTGCAGATGTCCCAGGCGCCAGTCCAGATGTCCCAGGCGCCAGTCCAGATGGCCCAGGCTTCAGCTCACCAACAGCAGGCTAAGGTGCCACAGGCTGCAGCTTCTGTGAGTTCAGGCCCTACTGGTTCCACAGGTGCAGCATCCCCTTCAGCTGAGGCTGCCTCATCAAGCCAAGATCGCTTTGTCACTCTAACCGCACCATCAGGCTTCCAAACCACTTATGTTGTACGGTCTTTCCATCGCTACTCGCGAGGCAAGAGGGTCTTTTCCCAAACCACCTACATCCCCCTGGACTTCCCTCCTCCTATTGAGACTGCTGATCCTGAACAGAAGACCCAGGATGGAAGGTAGAATACTTATGCATGAAACTTTAAAAATATATATTTTCTAATTCTTGTTTCAACTTAGTCTTTGTTTAACATGCTGCCATGCTAGAACATTGTCTTAGTTGGTGTGGTATGATTCATAATGTGAACTGACTGTGTGTGTGGGGGGGGAGTACTTGGGATGGATTTCTAATCAATTGGCTACTTCAAATGGAATTCTTTAATCCCAAATGCTATACACACATGGAACATTAATTTCTCATATGGAATATGCACTTTGTTCCCCCTTTTCTAGAGAGCCTGATGCTCCTGCACCAGCTGTTGCGAAAGGCCAGGCTGTACTCCCTGCAAGGTGGCACACATTAACTTGAATTTGAAAAACTATTTATCTGTTGTGAAAATTCATTATTGTAGTTAATGTTTCTCCTTTTTTCTCCATTGCAGGAAGGGATGAGTGGCTGTTCTCCAAGCTCAGAAGTGCATTTTTTATGGATGAGCGCATTGAATTGAATAAATGGGCAATTTTAAATATTTTTTGTCTTCCTCCCCTTTTGTCTAAAAGTATGACTTTGAGCACACAATCTAGATCATTATTTGTAAAGGTTTAGTTTAATTGAACACTGTATTTTGAGAATTCTGATTCAAGCAAGTTGTAATGGTTTATCATTGGAAGGTATCAATGGGTTCTTATCTGACTTGAGTTCATTTAATGGCTACGTGTTTGTGTTTATTTGCTTTGCTTGCTCTGCACAAGTGGTCTTGCTTTGGGCAACCACACTGCTAGGTGTTCATGCATTTGTCATTCAGAGACTGCATTCCTAGTCAAACGGGTTACAAAAATTGTTTGCGTTCAATCATTCTAAGTCATCAGTTGCTGCACAAAATGCTGACTTGGCACGTCCAGATGGTTCTTTTTCTGTAATGGACTCCTAATATGGGCTGGGCTGACAACAATCCACACTGGAAAGGATCATTTTGGATCGTCTTCTATAGCTGTGGCAGAATGTCCTGAGTGGTGTGATCTATAGAATGGACCATCAGAGTTCTGCTACTGAGACTGCTGGATATGTCCACCAAGACATGGGTGCTAGGGCCAGGGATGTTGTGCAGGGTACTGCTCCCTCAACTCTTTTACTCTGCTGAATTCTGGCTGACAACCTTGCCAAAGTCCAAATGCAAACTGAAAGATTGAAGTTTCATCTACAGGAAGTTGGTTACATAATTTGGCCTTTTAATAGTAATGGTGTTGAACTCCTCCTTTTTTCATTGTTTTCTTTCCCCTAGATGTTCAGGTTTTGCTAATTTTTTGCATGCTAAAAAGTCATCCATACCTTTTTATTAGGCCTACTTGTGTTAAAGGTCTAGTTACATGCATTGCAGAGCAGATGACTACATCTTCCTATATGTAAAATGTGACCAAGCATTTGACACCATCTATATAGTTGTCACCACTTTCTCTGGTCTGGCTGAAATCATTAGATAATCACACCTCTATTAAAAGCTAATGAACACAACATATTGACGCTTTAAATGTGATTAACTGACAACCAATTTCTGAGGAGTTGAATCAAGTTTGTCCACATGTTCCTTTACCGAGTTGTCTCAGGTCACAGATCTGCCCATGCATGAGTAAATGCAAAAGGTTTGTCATAAATCCAGACCTACACAAACTGAAGGTTTAATTATTTGTTGTATGATGATACAAAATCAAACTGGTCAAATATATAAATAATCTGGAGGGCGTTTCTCAATGGTGTCATTGCTAACTAAATTGGCAATGCAATTTCCCATAAGCAACCTAGTAAGTTGCTAACAGGTTAGCAACAACCCTTGAGAAACGCATCCCTGGTCAGCCAATCCCAGAGCCATCTTTAACCAATGAATGTAATTGACGCAATGAATCAATTAAACAAACCATTTAAAACCTTAATGAGTCTTAATTGGATGTTCACCCAGATCACCCACACAGCAAGTGATATCAGCTGTAGCCACCAGGTTGATAAAGAGGGAAGCATATAAAAGCTGAGCTTGGTAGTGTGGACAACACAGCTTGGTTTCTGGGACTGCCATGATGTTCAGGTAAGTGGTCCAGTTGGCCCGTCCCTTATTTGGAGAAGGTTGATTTCCAATAATTTATGCAGTCATTGTCTTTGAAGTTGCTTTTCTATTAAGGTAGAAATGGTCACTGTGCTTTGCAGGTTCTCTTGGATGTGCCTCCTCTTGGTGCATGGCATCTGCTCTCAACAGCTACACCAAGGTATAGTATAGCTGGCCCTTAGATGAATAATGACCTGAAACTTGTGGCTTATATTTTATGTCGCTGTTTTTTTTTCTCCCCAGGGATGGGCTTTCCCCAAGGTTTGGGGTTTCTGGGGTCTATGAAGCCAATGAGTGATCTTGGTTCAAGTAAGACTGGAGGTAATCCAAGTATCAGTGAACCTGGAAAGGACAATGTTGGTGGAGCTAAAGGATCCACCACTTCCACTCAAGACGTGGTACAGATGCCAGGAAACCAGGCAGGTTCAAATGGGGGCCCAGGTATCCCATGGATGGCAGTTCCCATGCTTCCAACAGGCTTCTATGGCATGCACCAGGCAAGCCAGCAGGGAGCTTCATCTGGCGCTACTGGTGGGGGTCAGAAAACTCAGTCTGTCAGCCAGGCAGTCCAGGCCCCAGAAATGATTCAGGTGACTATGCAAATGCGAAAGCAGCAGACCCAAGCCCCAGCCCAGATGTTCCAGGCCCCTGTGCAGATGTCTCAACAGCAAGTCCAAATGCCCCAAGGTAAAGCACCCCAACAGCAAGCTGAGGTGCCCAAAGGCAGCTCCTCCACAGCATCCGCTTCCACTGGGGCTACCTCATCGGCGATGTACCAGGCCCTTGCTCAGATGGTCCAACAGCAAGCCCAGGCCCAGATGCAGGCTGCAGCTCAGAGGGCCCAACAACAAGCTCAGGGTGCAGCTCAAATGGCCCAGGCGCCAGTTCCGATGGCCCAGCAGCAAGTCAAAATGCCCCAGACTGCAGCTCAGACGTCCCAGGCACAGATGCCAGGAAACCAGGCAGGTTCAAATGGGGGCCCAGGTATCCCATGGATGGCAGTTCCCATGCTTCAAACAGGCTTCTATGGCATGCACCAGGCAGGCCAGGAGGGGGCTTCATCTGGCGCTACTGGTGGGGGTCAGAAAACTCAGTCTGTCAGCCAGACAGTCCAGGCCCCAGCAATGATGAGTCAGGTGACTATGCAGATGCCAAAGCAGCAGGTCCAACCCCTAGCCCAGATGTCCCAGGCGCCTGTTCAGATGTCTCAACAGCAAGTTAAAATGCCCCCGGCTCCAGCTCCCCAACAGCAAGTCCAAATGTCCCAGGCTGCATCACCCCAACAGCATGATAAGGTGCCCCAAGGCAGCTCCTCCACAGCGTCTGCTTCCACTGGGGCTAGCTCATCAGGTATGGCCCAGATGTACCAGGTCCTTGCTCAGATGGCCCAACAGCAAGCCCAGGCCCAGATGCAGGCTGCAGCTCAGATTGCACAACAGCAAGCTCAGGCCGCAGCTCAAATGGCCCAGGCGCCAGTCCAGATGACCCAACAACAAGCCCAGGCGCCAGTCCAGATGTCCCAGCAGCCAGTCCAGATGTCCCAGCAGCCAGTCCAGATGTCCCAGCAGCCAGTCCAGATGTCCCAGGCGCCAGTCCAGATGGCCCAGGCGCCAGTGCAGATGTCCCAGGCGCCAGTCCAGATGGCCCAGGCTTCAGCTCACCAACAGGCTAAGGTGCCACAGGCTGCAGCTTCTGTGAGTTCAGGCCCTACTGGTTCCACAGGTGCAGCATCCCCTTCAGCTGGGGCTGAGGCTGCCTCATCAAGCCAAGATCGCTTTATCACTCTCACCGCACCATCAGGCTTCCAAACCACTTATGTTGTGCGGTCTTTCCATCGCTACTCGCGAGGCAAGAGGGTCTTTTCCCAAACCACCTACATCCCCCTGGACTTCCCTTCTCCTATTGAGACTGCTGATCCTGAACAGAAGACCCAGGATGGAAGGTAGAATACTTATGCATGGAACTTTAAAAATATATATTTTCTAATTCTTGTTTCAACTTAGTCTTTGTTTAACATGCTGCCACGCTAGAACATTGTCTTAGTTGGTGTGGTATGATTCATAATGTGAACTGGTGTGTGTGTGTGTGGTACTTGGGATGGATTTCTAATCAATTGGCTACTTCAAATAGAATTATTTTATCCCAAATGCTGCACATATGGAACATTAATTTCTCATATGGAATATGCACTTTGTTCCCCCTTTTCTAGAGCGCCTGATGCTCCTGCACCAGCTGATGCGAAAGGCCAGGCTGTACTCCCTGCAAGGTGGCACACATTAACTTGAATTTGAGAAACTATTGATCTGTTGTGAAAATTCATTATTGTAGCTAATGTTTCTCCTCTTTTCTCCATTGCAGGAAGGGATGAGTCGCTGTTCCCCAAGCTCGGGAGTGCAATTTGTATTGATATGTGCATTGAATTGAATAAATGGGCAATTTTAAATATTTTTGTCTTCCTCCCCTTTTGTTAAAGTATGACAATCATGATGCAGGTTCTGTGAGCTGAAAAAGGTTTAGTTGAATTAACACTGCATATTGAATTCTAATTTAAGGAAGGGGTTGTTTCCTGCTGTAAGGGTTGATCATTGGAAAGTGTTGATGGGTACTTAACTGACTTGAGTTCTTGACTCGCTCTCCTTCATAATTGTCTTGCGCTGAGCACCCAGACTGCTAGGCGTTCATGCATTTTTCATTCAGAGACTGCAGTCCTATAGTCAAACTGGTTACAAAACCTCCATGAGTTAAATCATTCAAAGGGATCAGTTGCTGCACAATATGCTGACTTAGCATTACAGAAAAAGGACCATCTGGATGTGCCCTCCTAACATAATGGGCTGGGCTGACCACAATCCACACTGGAAAGGCTCATGTTGGGAAAAATGTTCTATAGCTGTGGCAGAACGTCCTCCAGAGTGGTGCGATCAACGGAATGGGCCATCAGAGCTCTGCTACTGGGACATAAGATGTCCACCAAGAGCTGGGTTCTAGGGCTAGGGGTATTGTGCAGGGTGCCACTGACATCTGACTCAAACCCTTCACTTTGCTGAATTCAGGTGAATGACATTGCAATGTCCAAGTGCAAACTGAAAAGTTTAATCTACAAGCAGTTATATTTTGGCATTTTACTAGTAATAGTGTTGGATTCCTTTGTAATTGTGTTTTTTTGCTAGACTCAGGATATTCAGTTTTTGTTTATTTTTTTGCATGCCATGCTATGGAAGTCTTCTTTACATCTTAGTAGGCCTACATGTGTTAATATCTATATGCATTGCAGATCGAATAACTACATCTTCATATATGCAAGATGTGACTTTGACACCACCCATATAGTTGTCACCTCACTTTCTCTGATCTTGCTGAAATCATTATATAATCTCAGACCTATTTCAAGCTAATGAACAAAACATTCTAAAGTTACGAATGTGATTAACTGATGACCAATTTTTGAGGAGTTGTAGCACGTTTGTCCACACGTTCCTTTACCAAGTTGTCTCAGCTCACAGATCTGCCCATGCATGATGAGTAGGGTATATTCAAATGGTTTGTCATAAATCCAGACCTACACAAACTGAAGGTTTAATCATTTGTTGTATGATGATACAAAATCAAACTGGTCAAACATATAAATAAATGATATAAAACTAAACTGATATAATCTGGAGGGCGTTTCTCAATGGTGTCATTGCTAACTTAATTAACAACTTACTTGGATGCAATGCAATTTCCCATAGGCAACCCAGTAAGTTGCTAACAGGTTAGGAACAACACCTTTGAGAAATGCATCCCTGGTCAGCCAATGCCAGAGCCATCATTAACCAATGAATGTAATTGAAGCAATGAATCAATTAAACGAACTATTTAAAACCTTAGTGAGCCTTAGTTGGATGTTCACCCAAAGCATCCATACAGCAACTGATATCAGCTGTAGCCACCAGGTTGATTAAGAGGGAAGCATATAAAAGCTGAGTTTGGTGGTGTGGACAACACAGCTTGGTTTCTGGGACTGCTATGATGTTCAGGTAAAAGGGCTTGTGTGTTTTTAATGTTTTTGAAACAACAATAATAGCCTTTTCCCTTGCATGGCAAATGTGGTTTTATCATAGTTTGTGTAGTCTTTGTCTTTGAAGTTGCTTTTCTGTTAAGGTAGAAATGGTCACTGTGTTTTGCAGGTTCTCTTGGATTTGCCTCCTCTTGGTGCATGGCATCTGCTCTCAGCAGCTACACCAAGGTATAGTAGACATTGGTCTTTAAAAAGATGAATAATGACCTTAAACTTGTGGCTTATATTTAATATTGATACTTTCTTTCTCCCCAGGGATGGGCTTTCCCCAAGGTTTTGGGTTTCTGGGCTCCATGAAGGCAATGAGTGATCTTGATGCAACTAAGAGTGGAGCTAATCCAAGTACCAGTGAACCTGTAACGGGCAATGTTGGTGGAGCTAAAGGATCCACCACTTCCACTCAAGACATGGTACAGATGCCAGGACACTCAAATGGGGGCCCAGGTATCCCATGGATGGCAGTTCCCATGCTTCAAACAGGCTTCTATGGCATGCACCAGGCAGGCCAGCAGGGGGCTTCATCTGGCGCTACTGGTGGGGGTCAGAAAACTCAGTCTGTCAGCCAGACAGTCCAGGCCCCGGCAATGATGAGTCAGGTGACTATGCAAATGCCAAAGCAGCAGACCCAGGCCCCAACCCAGATGTCCCAGGCGCCTGTTCAGATGTCTCAACAGCAAGTCCAAATGCCCCAGGCTGCAGCACCCCAACAGCAGGCTAAGGTGCCCCAAAGCAGCTCCTCTTCAGTTCCCATGCTTCCAACAGGCTTCTATGGCATGCACCAGGCAAGCCAGCAGGGGGCTTCATCTGGCGCTACTGGTGGGGGTCAAAAAACTCAGTCTGTCAGCCAGGCAGTCCAGGTCCCAGCAATGATGGCCCAGGTGGCCATGCAGATGCCAAAGCAGCAGGCCCAACCCCCAGCCCAGATGTCCCAGGCCCCTGTTCAGATGTCTCAACAGCAAGTTAAAATGCCCCCGGCTCCAGCTCCCCAACAGCAAGTCCAAATGTTCCAGGCTGCATCACCCCAACAGCATGGTAAGGTGCCCCAAGGCAGCTCCTCCACAGCGTCTGCTTCCACTGGGAGTAGCTCATCAGGTATGGCCCAGATGTACCAGGTCCTTGCTCAGATGGCCCAACAGCAAGCCCAGGCCCAGATGCAGGCTGCAGCTCAGATTGCACAACAGCAAGCTCAGGCCGCAGCTCAAATGGCCCAGGCGCCAGTCCAGATGACCCAACAACAAGCCCAGGCGCCAGTCCAGATGTCCCAGGCGCCAGTCCAGATGTCCCAGGCGCCAGTCCAGATGTCCCAGGCGCCAGTCCAGATGGCCCAGGCGCCAGTCCAGATGGCCCAGGCTTCAGCTCACCAACAGCAGGCTAAGGTGCCACAGGCTGCAGCTTCTGTGAGTTCAGGCCCTACTGGTTCCACAGGTGCAGCATCCCCTTCAGCTGGGGCTGAGGCTGCCTCATCAAGCCAAGATCGCTTTATCACTCTAACCGCACCATCAGGCTTCCAAACCACTTATGTTGTGCGGTCTTTCCATCGCTACTCGCGAGGCAAGAGGGTCTTTTCCCAAACCACCTACATCCCCCTGGACTTCCCTCCTCCTATTGAGACTGCTGATCCTGAACAGAAGACCCAGGATGGAAGGTAGAATACGTATGCATGAAACATTTAAAAATATATATTGCTTGTTTCAACTTCAAGTCTTTGTTTAACATGCTGCCATGCTAGAACATTGTCTTAGTTGGTGTGGTATGATTCATAATGTGAAATGACGTGTGTGTGTGTGTGTAGTAGTAGTACTTTGGATAGATTTCTAATCAATTGGCTACTTCAAATAATTATTTTATCCCAAATGCTATACACACATGGAACATTAATTTCTCGTATGGAATATGCACTTTGTTCCCTCTTTTCTAGAGAGCCTGATGCTCCTGCACCAGCTGATGCGAAAGGCCAGGCTGTACTCCCTGCAAGGTGGCACACATTAACTTGAATTTGAGAAACTATTGATCTGTTGTGAAAATTCAGTATTGTAGTTAATGTTTCTCCTTTTTCTCCATTGCAGGAAGGGATGAGTCGCTGTTCCCCAAGCTCGGGAGTGCAATTTGTATGGATAAGTGCATTGAATTGAATAAATGGGCAATTTTAAATATTTTTGTCTTCCTCCACTTTTGTCTAAAAGTATGACTTTAATCACACAACCTAGATCATTATTTGTGAAGGTTTAGTTTAATTGAACACTGCATTTTGAGAATTCTAACTCAAGCAAGTTGTTTTTTTTCTCTGCTGTAATGGTTGATCATTGGAAGGTATCAATGGGTTCTTATCTGACTTGAGTTCATTTAATGGCTACGTGTTTGTTTATTTGAAGAGTTCAGATGCAAAAGCCCCTATGTGCCATTTCAGAAAATAATCTTAATTCATTTTTATTTAATACAAAGCTATCAAAATTGCACGTTTTTTTATTTTATTTAGGCAATATAACTATTTATATGTATTATCAAGTACATGAATGTAAACCAAACCAACAACTGGGTTCTCTAATAATATAGAAGTGCAGGTCTTCAGAAATGGAGTTAGGGGGTTTTGCATCTGAACTCTTCATTTGTTTTGCTTGCTCTGCACAAGTGGTCTCGCTGTGGGCACCCACACTGCTAGGCGTTCATACATTTGTCATTCAGAGACTGCATTCCTAGTCAAACGGGTTACAAAAATTGTTTGCGTTCAATCATTCGAAGTCATCAGTTGCTGCACAAAATGCTGACTTGGCACGTCCAGATGGTTATTTTTCTGTAATGGACTCCTAATATAATGGGCTGGGCTGACAACAATCCACACTGGACAGGATCATTTTGAATAGTCTTATTTAGCTGTGGCAGAATGTCCTGAGTAGACCATCAGAGTTCTGCTACTGAGACTTCTGGACATGTCCACCAAGACGTGGGTGCTAGGACCAGGGATGTTGTGCAGGGTACTGCTCCCTCAACTCTTTTACCATGCTGAATTCTGGCTGAGGGCCTTGCAAAGTCCAAATGCAAACAAAGATTGAAGTTTCATCTACAGGAAGTTGGTTACACAATATTTTGGCCTTTTACTAGTAATGGTGTTGGACTTTTTTATTTATTTTTTTAAATGTGTTTTTTTTTTTCTTCTAGATTTTCAGGTTTTGCTAATTTTTTTGCATGCTAAAAAAGTCATCTTTACCTTTTAGGCCTACTTGTGTTAAAGGTCTAGTTGCATGCATTGCAGAGCAGATGACTATCTTCCTATATGTAAAATGTCACCAAGCATTTGACACCATCTATATAGTCGTCACCTCACTTTCTCTGGTCTGGCTGAAATCATTAGATAATCACATCTATTTCAAGCTAATGAACACAACATATTGACGCTTTAAATGTCATTAACTGACAACCAATTTCTGAGGAGTTGAATCAAGTTTGTCCATGTTCCTTTACCGAGTTGTCTCAGGTCACAGATCTGCCCATGCATGGGTACATGCAAAAGGTTTGTCATAAATCTGGAGTGAGGTCTCTGAATGGATGTGTGCATTGCACATTACCTGGCTATTTATTTAATAACAAATGTGAAGCATTTTTGTCTATGCTTTTTGTTTGTGTCTATAGAAATGTTTTTCAATGACCTAAAGGTGTCTAGTTAAAAAGGTTTACTTCACTTTACAGCCAAAGGTTTGGCAGTGACTGTTTTCTGCCATACTGGTTGATCATTGGAAAGTATCGATGGGTACTTCAGTTCCCTTAATGGCTCCACATATTCTGTATTTGCTTGACTCGCTCCTTCACAACTGCTTTTGCTGATAGTACTCAGACAATGCTACCTGTAGGCCTTGATGCCTCAGCATTTTTCTTAACTCTTAACTGTCCCCTTTGCCATGGGCCTCACTGTGCACACATGCCCAATGATGGAACTTTTTTTGACAGTATTTGTAAATTCAGAGAAGGCAATCCCTGAATTCAAAGTAGTTGGGTTTTTCCTTTTTGTCACTGAGCTAAAAGAAACTAACAAGCTACATGTTCTGGGGTTAATGAATTGACTCGCAGGCCTCCAAATGGACTAATCAAATTATGTTTTTCGTAATGGTGTGAGATTTGAAATAAAAATATTGACTGACCAAACGTTTAAATTATTATTTGTGTTAAGTGGCCCTGAGGAAAGTAAAATAATTATTCAGACATCAGTGCAACATTTTTTTGTTCTAGGATCGGCTTTTCCGCCAAAAGAAAGGTACCGCCATGGGGGCTGCGTATGCACCTAATTTTGAAGGCCTCTTCATGGGACTTTGGGAAGATCAATACATCTTTGGTGACGTGAACCCATTCAAACAGTGCATCAGATGGTATGGAAGATTTATTGATGATCTTTGCTTCATTTTTTCAGGCCCTTTAGAGCAACTCAAAGAATTCCATCAGTTCTTGAACTGTTCAAATCCAAACATCAAGCTCAGTCTTGAATACAGCCAGTCAGAAATACACTTCCTGGACCTTAACATCACAGTGGATGAACAAGGTTACCTACACACATCCATTTTCAGGAAGGTAACTGATAGGAACACCATTCTACACGCTGACAGCTTTCACCCCAACAGTCTCATCACAAACATCCCCTACGGCCAATTTCAAAGAATACGCAGAATCTGTGATTCTGAGATTGACTTTGATGTACAAGCTGACGACATGTACTCTCGTTTTCAACACAGGGGGTACCGGAAAAAAAATCTAGATACAGCTTTGGGTAAAGCAAAAGCACTAAATAGGAAGGACTTATTCAAGAAAACTCACCGCAAAAGAAAATCTGGAAAAATGTTCTTCACCACGCAATATAGCTCACTGTCATACAAGATCAAGAGGATTATCAACAGAAACTGGGGCATTCTTGATGGTGATCCCTCCTTACGTGAAGTGTTCTCTGAGCGCCCCCTAGATTCCTTTAGGAGGGCTCCCACACTGAAAGATAGGTTAATGAGAAGTTACCTCCCTGCATCCAAACCTCCCTCTCATTTCCCAAAGCCAAAAGGCACATACAGATGTGGCTCATGCAACCACTGTGATAACATATCTCGCCAGAGCGCTTTTATGGATGTTTTCAGTGAAAAGGTGTATTACTGTGTGGCCTGCGTTATCTCTTTACCGTAATATTTTTAAGATTTTTGATATTTTTAAGATGTTTAGTGACTACGCCACTCTCATTTGTTAGGGTGAGAGAACCCAACCATCAAACACTTGATTTGACTCCCCGCAACAGGTTAGTGAATAACAAGGGATACAACTGTCATACAATTCAGAGTTCTTTTTATTTTCTTTCTTTTCGTAATGAATCTCTTCTTTCTTATCGTAATGAATCTCTGTACATAAAGTATGCCTCACGGGCTCAGTCAAATATGAAAATAGAATATGAACCTTTTACAGTATTTATAGGCACGTCATCTCAAGATACAGAAATGTGCAAATGTGCTAGTTATGCAAAAGTGCTAATGGCAATTGGCAATTGCACGAGGGGTAGACCAAATAACAAAAATTGCACGGCAAACAAAATTAGTAAAGCAAATTGTACAAAAGAAAACAAACTGCCAAAAGGGCAAAATTGGTAATGGCCACCACACACACACACAAGCCTGTTAGACACACGTCTTTGGTCTCCCCCTACAGCAAGTATAGGTTCCAAAAGGAGTCTGAGATTTAAGATACGTCTCCCAGTAATACTTCAGTGTTCATACCCTAATCATATACACAAGCTCCGTCTTGGCGGTTACTAAGTAGAAACTTACACGAGCCCCTTCGTCTCGGATGTTAGAGTGAAACTTACACAAGCCCCTTCGTCTTGGATGTTAGAATGAAACTTACACGAGCCCCTTCGTCTCGGACGTTACAAAGTGAAAAGGTTGCACAGGATGAATCACTCACACAATAGAACAAAACAAAACAAAAATGTTGGGAAAAGAACAGTGATGCCCCCCTTCTCTAGTGACACTGCATCAGTGTAGTCGAAGGCACCATCTCCTCCTATGTACATTTAACGAGAAAGTTACCATTAGGCACGGCATTTATAAATCGATTAAACAGGAGTTGTGTATTGTGGAAATGCACAACTCCCTACACAAGTCAAGTGCTAAGCGTTGAAACTCTTACAGAAAATGCTGGCATTACCTCTGGTTCTCTCGAAGCGGCACGCAACCTCTTTTCTCTTTTTTGTGAATTATTCAGACATCTTTCCCAATTTTCAGTCAAATGTTGACCACTTTTTTTTTTAAATGGTATTGAAAACTAAACATTTTGTAATCTATGCTATAGACCAGGCGCGTCGAGAGACCTGGGCATTCGGGGCCCCGGATACAGCCCCGGATCTCCGGGGATCAGCCCTGAATCTCTCCAATAGAGTCCGACTGCGTCCTGGAGCACAGGGGGCGTGTATTTAGAGGGGCGTGTATTTAGAGGGGCGTGTATTTAAGGCAGCCCTGATTGGTCCGATTCACGACGACCGCTAGCGGACTACCTCTGACTTGGAGCCATTGAAACCCATTCAAAACTTCATTTTTTCGATCTGACACATAATATTTTTTAATTGGACCTAAAGACACACCATGGGTCTTGTTTAAAAGCTGAGAAGCTCAGCTCTCCAAAACTGAAAACGGTATTTCCCTAGCATCCGAAGCATTTCCATAGCTACCAATCCGAAGGTAGCCTACTTTAAGTGCGGAGTTACTTTTCTAAAGATAGCGTTTTGTTTCCTTGGAAACGGAACGGAGATGAAGCCAGACAGACTGACGAAGCGATAAATGTATGTCATTTGACTCGTTTTGCATTATTATGGATGCATTTCTAATCTTGACATTCTAATGGACAATCTGTGCGAGTTTCAAAATGCGTTTTTATGTAACATGGGAGTAAAATGTGGTGCAACGTCTGTACCACCTCAGACGATTGAGGAAGTTTGGGATGAGACCCAAGATCCTGAGGTCGTTTTACAGAGGCACCATCGAGAGCATTCTGACGGGGACCATTACTGCATGGTATGGGAACTGCTCTCAAGCCAACAGGAGAGCTCTACAGAGGGTTGTGCGTACAGCTCAGAATATATGCGGCTATATACTGGAGCTATTTGAGGGAAGGAGCATCAGGAAGGCAAAGAAAATCTTGGCTGATCCTAGTCACCCCAACCATGGACTGTTTACTATGTTACCATCTGGGAAACGGTACAGAAGCCTGAAATCTCATACTACCAGACTCCAAAGTAGTTTCTTCCACCAAGCAATAAGATTACTGAATTCATGCTGAAGACAACAAGGCACTTTCTTTGCACTTTTTTCCACCCCCCGCCCCCTTTTTTATTTTTATTTTTAAAATCTTTTTGAGGACACAAGAAAAACACAACAATTTTTACTCTTTATAAGCTTCAAACCTATATTAATAAGACGTAATAAACTAATCTTGAATCTTGAATCTTAACAGTACGCCCGTCTGGGATTTGTTAGCTAGTCCGCTAGTTAGCTAGCAAGTAAGTAATAGATATTAGAATCGATCTGTCTCAATGGCCCAATCATAAACAAAGAAACACCAGGATTTGGATGTTTAATATCAGCAATTTGTCAAAGCAAAACATTTTGAAAACATTCACAGACCAGTTTTATATCCACAGCCTAGACTGTCGGCAAATCTTTCCACTTTTGACACATGATGTAGTGTAGAGACCTAGCACTTGCTAGCTAACTAGCGGGCCAGCTAGTTTAACAAATCCCAGACGGGATGTAAACACATTTACTCCCATATCACATAAAAACACATTATGAAATTCGCATAGATTGTCCATTATCATGTCAAGATTAGAAATACACCCATAATAGTGCAAAACCGAGTCAAATAGCGTATGCGTAACACATAAACCGCGTCCGTTTCCAAGGAAACAAAACGCTATCTATGTGCTGCGAAGCTGCTCTCAGAACAGAGTGTTTGTTACATGGTCGCTCTGTAATGTGCTCTAAGAGCAGAATTACCGGTACATGTGTGCATCAAATATGCCCTGAACCTGCAGAAAAGGTGCCCTAAGAGCAGGGTTACATGCGCTGCTAAGCACCATGTAGACAATAAAGACGCCCTCAGAGCAGCGAGTTAATGTGTCATATCGTTACCGATATGCGGTAAAGCTGCCCTCAGAGCATAATTTTCAAAAATGCCGCGAGATTCCCAAAGGAGCAGTTAAATGTATTGAATGTATCTGGATACCGATAAGAGCAGAGAAAACGGTACCAAAACTCTATTGTAAGCCCTAACATTATAAGTTGCAATGAGAGGAACATAAAGCCCGGTTTGACTAAGTAGGCTAAGCTAACATTAGCCACCGACTGCTAAAGTTAACGTCTACCGCCGGTAGGCATTATATATTTCATTCTTCACGTGACGTCAGACGTCGTCGTGAATCGGACCAATCAGGGCTGCCCTAAATACACGCCCCTCTAAATACACGCCCCTCTAAATACACGCCCCCTGTGCTCCAGGACGCAGCCGGACCCTTCTCAATCTCTCTGGACTGGACTGAATAAAATATGTATAATAATAATAATAATATGACTAAGAAGAAGAAATAGCCTAGTAGAGAAGAGCTCTGTGAACCACACGTTGAACAGTGATAGGCCTACCGCTCCTGTCATGCAACTTTGTAACCAGCACAGACCACACGATTCTAACACGATGGTCGATGTAAATATGGAACTGTACAAATAATAACTTTCCAACCGAAGTTGCTATCCACCTTGTTAGTAGATCTAGCTTCGTTGTGATGTCATGCTGCTGTCAACCAATCAGGTGTCAGTTCCCGAAGTAAGAAAATGGATGGTGATGATGACTTCAGATATGAAGTGGGCGCCACAGACAGGTCTTCTCTCTTTAAAGTCAGTGATGTGACGGGTCAATTTTGCTTGAACTTCAACTTGATACAATTGCCCTAGATCTAGTTAGTGACTACAGGCCCAAAGCTATAAAGTGTTCAATAACGGAGCCAAAGAGGGTGGAGTAATAAAGAGGCTTCAAAACCCGCCCACCCAATGCTCAAGTTGGGTCTCCTAAGGGGGCGTTGTCCCCTCCTTCTTCTTCTATTTTTGAGGTGTTTGCACGAGAAGTGCGCTACCGCCATCTACAGCACTAAGGGGGCTCAATTTATTCTCAACCTCTGGACTCCGAAGCTCTCCTAACCGAAGGTCTCCTAAAGGGGCGTTCACCCGACAGAAAGTGGATACTAGAATGACGTATCTCTGTCTATAAGATCTCTGACAGAGCTTTAGCTCCCCCATGTGATCAAAGGCATATCTCCCTGAAGAATACAGTAGGACTTACATAATCTGACTCATACACTTAAATATGTTTAAAACAAGAATAATGAAGGAGATTTACCACTTCACTAAGACATCATGAAAACACAAGCATAACATGTTTTTAATTTCACTTTATCAATGGTCAACATGGGACCTTAGACAAATTAAAATTGTGTGTGTGCCAAAAACACTTCAGTTAACACTGGCTTAAGAACAGCAAGAGACATAGCTATTTTAGATAAAAACAAACCTAAAACAGAATTTATAATTATTGTTATATGTAAGCTATCTATAATACATTCCCAGGCTTTGTGTCAGATATGTGTCTGTGCTTGGAAAGATAACATGCCTGTGTTGTTAAATTCAACTACTGGATTAAATAATCAAATAAAATAGGGCTGGGACATTAACGTGTTAATTTTGATTAATTAATCACATGATTCGGTTAATTAATTAAAAAATAATAATCGCAGTATAATCTAGCTACATAGTTCTGGATTAGACCAATGGAGGGCAGTATTACGCCTGGTGGTGAACAGCCTACTGAAATTGAGAAGAGTTCTCTCTTCTTTTAAAAATGAATAATATTTTTAGATTTTTTCTGTTCTCAAGTCAGATGCGATTAATTTGATTAATTCATTACAAAGCCTATAGATTGATTCGATTAAAAAATTTAATCAAGTCCCACCCCTAAAATAAAATTAAAACATTTATTAAAACTATCAATTATGCATAATTGTCCTGTGTTCGCACTAGCCTCATGAAAGAGAGAGAGAGAGAGAGAGAGAGAGAGAATGAGAGAGAATGAGAGAGCGAGAGCGCATCATGTGATCACATACCCTTTTACATACCGGTTTATAAACAGTCAAACACCTGACAGAGCCAATGATGCGTGTGTGTGTGTGTGTGTGTGTGTGTGTGTGTGTGTGTGTGTGTGTGTGTGTGTGTGTGTGTGTGTGTGTGTGTTGGGGTGGGGGTGTATGTGTGTGTCTGCCTGCCACAATCGCAGTTACTCAATCTGGACGGTCAAGTTCACAGCAGTCTATCAGACATGCTAGTATGGAAGCTTAAGTCTGAACTCTTAGTATTATAGAAGATAAACATGTGAGTATATATCTAAATATTTGATGTATTTTGATGTATTGCCTGCCATGTTTTACTGTAGCTGATGATAGTTTTATATATAATGCTGCTGATCAATGCCCACAGTCTTTGTTTGGTACACCTCAAAATGTCTCGGCAGCTCTCAGGATGTGGTGTGTACAGGATATGAATAGTTCCACAATCGCAGTTACTCAATCTGGACGGTCAAGTTCACAGCAGTCTATCAGACATGCTAGTATGGAAGCTTAAGTCTGAACTCTTAGTATTATAGAAGATAAACATGTGAGTATATATCTAAATATTTGATGTATTTTGATGTATTGCCTGCCATGTTTTACTGTAGCTGATGATAGTTTTATATATAATGCTGCTGATCAATGTCCACAGTCTTTGTTTGGTACACCTCAAAATGTCTCGGCAGCTCTCAGGATGTGGTGCGTACAGGATATGAATAGTTCAAAGCTTTTAAAAAAAAAAAACTAATCGCACCTTAACAGTAAAACATTTACCCCACGCCAAACAAAATGCCAAATCGAGTGAATTCAACTCAGCGGCTTGAACTTTTTTTAAATTTTACTTTTTGTCAGATTTCACAGATGCAAGCTTTTGATCTTTGATCTTTTTGTTCCCCTGTGTATTTGCATACGCAACAACCAGGAAGAAGGCTGCCACACCAGCATAACCAGTTGGTGACGGGGATATACAGTACACATAAGGTGCCATGGCAACACAAAGGCTTGCCACGCCTCGTATTAACCACAGCAAAGAGGAGGAGATCACTCAGGGAGGAACACAAACCAAAACACAGAGAAAAGTAGAAGAGGAGAGGAAAAGAAGCGCTGGTCAACGGGGCAACAACAACAAAGGGGTCAAAAAAGATGATGAACAGATTGTCAAGGAGTCAAAGGGCAGAGTGTCACCATGGCAATGGAAAGGGAAGGGTACCACAGGGAATGGGAATGGTCAGCAACTTGTGGCTAAAACAGGTGTCAAAGAAACACCTGGAAATCATCATCCTCTTCCTCATCCTCCTCCTCATCATCATATTGAGCTCACACTGCAGGTGAGAGAAGGCGGAGGAGACGCTACAGCCTCAGCACAGGCATCAGGGACCACAGGAGGAGGTCGTAGAACACCAGTAAAGGTCAGAGGAGGAGGAGGAGGAGGAGGAGGAGGAGGAGGGTCGGTAAGACGGGTAGGAGATGGGAAGAAGAGCAGTGTGCCGGAGCCACTCACCACGCATCCAGAGACAAAATCAGGACACGGAAAGCAGGCCACAGTACTGGTCAATAAAGACCGTCCCACTGCCATTAAGGTCCCAGGAAGAGGAGGGGAGGATGCCCTGGGACTGGATGTGAAAGACTACCTTTACCTGCTGAAATTGCTGCGCATCAACCTTCCAGACGGGGTTCTCAATACGGAGGTAATTGACATGTTGAGAACACAGACGTGCATTGCTGACGCCTGCTCCATCACCACTGAGCTGGAGAACTTTAGTCTCCAGTTCACCATGACTCCTCGACTGGGCTGCAGGGAGGTGAAGAGAGCCTTGGCCCTGAAGACCAAAGCGGATGTTCTGGAGCTCACAAAACTCGTCTTCTTCGAGACCTCGAAAAAAGAAGACAGGGGAACACTGATGGACACTTGGAAAAAGAACTCACTGTACACAGGCAAAGGGTTCAGAATGAAGGACAGGTACCAAAACACGCCCATCTCCACCCCTGCCATGTACTCCACGGCCATCACTCGCAGTTTACGTTCTGCAGGGCACAAGGACAAAAAGGCCAAGGTGACTGACGGTGTAAGGGTGAATGTGAAAGACGTGGAAAACATGGACTACAAAGACGAGTCTCTTCTCCACAAACCTGGCGGAAATCACTTTGGCATGTTCCACCAGAACAAAACAGATGAGTTGGAATGCTTAAAATTCTTTCACGAACTGGGAGAGATCGGCCCCTCGGACCAAGTGAGGGTACGGTACTCCAAAGGCAACAAGGTGGACTTTGGCTTTCTCTCGGGGAGACTAGACTTCCTGGCACACGTTCAGAGAGTCGGTGCGAGAAAAAGCAGTGATGTGGAGAGGCTTGTGATCGAGTGCAAGGGCACCACGGGAGACATGGTGGGAAAGCTCTTCATCAAGAGCGAAGAAGAAGGGGATCGTGCACAACTCGTCAAAACACACGAGTACTGCTATCAGACGCAGGCCTACATGTACATCTTGAACCAAGAGGCCAGGCTGCTGAAACCCCAGCCTGTCTCAAACAGGGCTGTGATGGTGATCAGGCATTACCATGGCGATGGCGCTAAGCAACAGGACTTCTACTGGAATTACATCCCAAAGAATGATGCCATCCAGGGAGATATTAGTGACTTAGTGATCTACTGTCAGAGGGAAGTGTTGGCCTGTTTCCTGGCAGTGCTAGACCTCATCTTTCAGAGGGAAACAACCGTGTCTAGCTAACAACAGGGTTAAGCGCAGGTTAGCTAAGGATGACAACCCCAACATTTTCTAAGTGTCTGTGAAGATTCTCATTCAGCCAGGTCATGTTATTCAAAATGGCTTAGTTGCAAGCAGCCAGAGCTGATTGAGTGTTTTAGTCCAGTTGCTTGTAACTAATTGCTTGTAACTTAACTAGGGTGACCACCTGCTAATAAGTCCAAGGTTGGACAAGGGGTATGCTTCTGAGGGACAATGTGGGACAGACCCTGGCGTGCATGTGCACTCACGTGCCAACATTTTTTTTATTAATATATTTTTATTATTATTATTATTTTATTATTATTATTATTATTATTATTTTAGTTTGTTTTTTTTTTTCATAGTGATGTATCCCTGACCCTAACCCCCATCCATGTCCTTATAGGCCTATGCCACAAGGCATGGATATGTAACAGGTAGGCCTAACCTTAACATTGCTGATATGACCATTATAATATCATGCAACCAATGTGTAGTTTTTTTCCTTCTAAATACTGCAAATGAAGCAGCATATAGATAAAAAGTCATCAGTGTTTAACCCCCACAGCCCAAATAAATGCATCAATTAATACATAAATATGCAACATCATTTAGACAATTTAGACATTGTCAGAAGACTGCATGCATGTGAAACAATAAGTAAACAATTTCAATGTGCATCTTGTGCATCAGTGCAGTTTTGCCAATTTGGTAGCTCATGAGGACGCATAGACTACTTTGTACACCTTTAAGGACCTGTAGCATACATTTTAATATAATACTTTTAGCAAGCTACAACATCACAGCATTTGAGGGAAACACTTCAACATTTGGATGTGGCAATTCTTAGCTGACAATGCCAGCTCTTATGTTTATTCTGTTACAAATGAAAGAGGGGTTCGTAATGGATGCAGGATGTTGAAATATCTAGTTCTCTACTGTGAATTAGAGCAAGAGGAAACTGCATGCAATAAACCAACATAGGTAACAGTCCCTGCTTCACTGACGCATTCTGTTGCAAAAGTCATGGACTAGTGTCTGTTTTCACATTGATCTAAGGTGGCACAGTGTTGTTGAACTCACCTAACTGGTCAAAAAGTCAGCCTTCCCTCGCGTTGCGCACGTCACATCGGTATTGAGAATTGCGCTACTCGCATAACATCATAACGCATAACATGGTCGGTTTACTTGCTGCTAGGGCGAGGTGTTAACAAGTAACATGGAACGAAGTAGGCCTAATATCCCACCTCTGACTTGTTTGGATGCAGGTGGGTCTTGGAACCCCTGTGGGACTGCCTAGGTCTCAGGGATTGAGATACTTTTTTTTTTCTTTTCTCGAGCACACTTGATTATGTGGGACAAACTGTCAATTCACGGGACGCATGATTTGGGCTCTAAACGCTGTACACGCACGCGCTCCGCGGGACTAGCTTAACTGTATTGGAGAACATTTTCAAATATTCGCTAAGCAGCAATATGCTTTTTTCTCCCTCTACTGTTGTCTGTAAATCAATGTGTCCAAACTGAATGCTAAGTGCTGTATGTGTATGGTTAATATATCCATTCATTGTTACACATCACTGTAGGCAAATAGTATGCAGACCTTTTCCTGTTTGGTACACTTATTCTATTGTGATATTGTTATTATTTACATTGTTACGTTGTCCAGCTACTGGGGTTACTAATAAAAAAAATGACTTGGTCAACGATCTGCCTTAGAGGCTGGCATAAATAGTCTTATTATTGTTTTATTCATCATCTGTTGTGGCATGCAAACAATGTGCAGAGAATATAGTTGTAGCAGACAACTTCCAAAAACACAAAATACACTCATCTCCGCCAGACCAGTTGACGTTGTATACAAACAGAATTTATTTCAGATGACCCATTTCTTTTAAATGCAAAAGCAAAACAGCACACACATGTCCTCTGCAAAAAAATCATGAATACACACAAAACAAACAGACAACCAAACAAACACACAGGCCCTAAGCTGCACCAGTTTTAAACTACCTAGTTTTCATGGCTCCAAACTCGAACTATGGAATTCAGTCAAGATTCAGTGGGTAACCTAGGAAGCGTAATCTTGGCCATGGTCCTTGGAAGGTCATCTCGGAAGGTTAACCTTGGTGATGTGACCTTGACTTCAAACGTTAAGGGGTCAATGGCGATTTTGTAGTAGCAGACATCAGGGTGGTGCAACCACAGCCAATTCCACTACTGTATGGAATTCATGTTTTTTTTTTTTTTTTTTACCGGATTATCTAATAGACATATACATCGATTGTATATTAAGCACCAATTATTAATTAATTTATTGGCATTAGCTGTGGTTGTACCAGCTGACGTCTGCTACAAAAAAACAAAAAACCTTCATTGACCCTTATGCCAGTCCTAATAACACTCAGCCCAGTAGTGCTTGTGCTTAGCTGTACTGTAAGTCACTGTGCCTGACAATATCGATAACAGCCAGGGGGAGGACAGCCACAGTAGCCTATCAACTCGCTAGAGAGGATGACAATGTCATGTAAAGCAGTACAGCAGATGTACTGTTAGTTTTTTTTTGGTTGGAAAAAAAAACCTGCAATGCCACGAGAGGTAGGGCCAGTGCACCAGGCTAAGTAATTTTGAGGTCATTAGATAGAATCACTCCTGTATATCATCCCAATCACATCTTCCATCAGAATTATTGTAACCTCCACAACAACAACGATAACAAAAACATGACTGATTTATTTAAGTTGCACAATATTTAAAGCAATTGTATTTTAAAAAAAAGAATATTTGGTCAGAGCCCTTTCTGCATGTCCACGTGAAACTGCTTCCGGCGCTCAACTAAGTGCTTTGAACCTCCTCCTCAGTGCAATCTCTCTCCCTAACTCAGCTCACCCCTGACCAGACTAGCGTAGCGGCTGCCTCCCTAGCGGCAGTCCCCTCACCACGTTCATGAGCTAACTCAAACACAGCAGAGTGGTGATGGGAGACTGCCAACCTGTCGACCTGCCCTGTTGACCTGACAAACGAGAGTGGCGGCTCTTGAAGATCTTCTCTAGTCACGCCTGTGGTGAGTTCTGAATCGGTACCAGAAACGATGAAAAACAAAGGGAAAACCGAGAGAAAAAAATAACAAAAACAACCGAAAAACAGTCACTGCAGAAGCACTGCTGTTTTTACGAGTGAGCGAGCGAGCGTGCGTGCGTTCCGGAACCTTCAGGTCACATGGGCAGCAGGTGATCGTCGCGCTCCTCTGGCTCCTCCTCCGGGGCTTCCGTTGCCACGGCGGTGTGGGTGTGTGGCTCTCGGCGGTTACCGCGGGAACGGCAAACAAAATCACAGCCGTCCTATCAGAGGAAGAAGTGCATAATTACTCAACACTCACTTTCCACAGATGGGTAACACACACAAATACGGACGCACGCACACACACACACACTTACCGCTGACAGGTTCCCGATCTCGGACCAGAAGGCGTAGTGTGGGAACTGCTCCACCCCTTTGGCTCCGACAACCAATCGCATGTAGAGGAATCCACCAATCAAATACGCTGCAAAGCAGCAGACAGCCCTGAGAGAGAGAGAGAGAGAGAAAGAGAGAGAGAGAGAGAGAGAGAGAGAGAGAGAGAGAGACACAGAGAGAGAGAGAGAGAGAGAGCAGCGGTCACTGGATGAGGGTATGACAAAGTGTTCATACAATTTTAGGATGAGGTACATGGATGGATTTGGCAGCGTTTCCCATACACAGACCATTGTATGGTGCAGCACCACTGAATGAAAATCAAGCACCACTGAGAGAGAAATCAAAAGCCAAAATACCAGACGATCAAAATTCAAAAACACAACAAGCTTGGTCCCACCGAAACAGGCGAGACAGAAATACCACCCAACCAGTTCCTGTGGTAACTGTGGCAGGAGCAGCAGTAGCAAAGAGCGCACACACATCCAACTCTGTACAAGACTTGATGAAGACCTATTCACCTTATTCAACCTGTCCCCTTTCAACTTTCCCATCTTCCGACACTTGGAAGTACATTTGGGAAGTACGTTTGGGTAGCTGTGGCTGATGGTTTGCATGTAAACGCGGATTTCATCAACTATACCCTTTAACCTCACTAACAGTTTCCTGTACTATCAATGTTCACTGACATTTACTAAAGTAATAGTGTTACAGACAGTCCACCATTTTAGGCGGACACAAGGTAAATGATTCCTTAGTTAATAAAAAAAAAAAGTATCTTGGGTAAACGTTGTGTTGTCTTCTTCAATCTGGACTTCACATTGGTATTAGCATGCCTCTACAATGCTAACAAATGATTTGTAGGGCCTCAAATTTACTATTTGAAGGATGAACACATTACTTAGAACCACTGGTAGCAGCAGCCAGAGCTGGTGTCCAGTGTACGTATTTCAGGTACTTATTATATATATATTTTTACTTATCAGCATTCCTGTTTTAGATATTTAACCAAGCACGTTACAAAGGTGTTAAGATGTAATAACCAGGTGTGCAGGTAGACTTACAAGCCAATTTGACCCATAAGTTAGTATGTGTTTGACTAGTAGTATTAACATCTACTAGCCATTTTGGCTGGTGATGAAAACAGTTAATTTAGAGCCCTGCGTGTATGTTAGACAAGTTTTGTAGCAGCTATAAAGACCATGTCACACGTCACAGAAGCGGGACGCCAACAGCACTCACGTCAGAATCAGTATAGAGCCGACGCTGAGTTTGGAAGGCAGGGCCGGGCACACGGCACTCGTGTCCAACTCAAACAGGTAGAAGCAGTCCTTGTCCCGTTCACGGTTCTCCAGCACCACCTGCAGGTCACTCTGAGAATTGCAGTCATAAAGGGGGAAAAAACACAAATGAGAGAGGGGTATGGAGGAGGTGGTGAAGAGAGTAGAATAGTGAAGGACAGGGTGTGGGTGTATGTGTGTGTGTGTGTGTGTGTGTGTGTGTGTGTGTGTGTGTGTGTGTGTGTGTGTGTGTGTGTGTGTGTGTGTGTGTGTGTCTGTCTGTGTGTATTGACAGAAGCTACATGTAGTGTAGAGCACAGTGAGAGCGAGAGTGTAAGTGATGTATAGAATGTCTTTTTTTCCTCTCATTTCATCATGAGAGGATTTGCATTTGATTGGAATGTTTTTTTTTAATGGAAAAAAGAGACCTATGTGACAGACTGGAAAATGGAGAGGGAAAAAAAGCAAAAAAAGACAGACAAAACAGATATGCAGACAGAAGAATAGACTAAAGCAGAGAGATACAGTTCAATGTCAACGATGTCAATGTCAACAATATCAGAGAAGCTAAGGCAAATGTGTGTGCATGTATGTGTGCGTGTGTGTGTGTGGCCAGTCATTGGTCAAAGCCATTTTGTTGTCCATTAATATTGCTAGATATTGATAGGTTGTCCGCTAATATTGCTAGAAAACCACAGGTTGGCCAATACATCTATTTACCATACAAGTGAACACTTTTAATAACCAACTTTATAAAACTGTTGGCACACTGAGGAAGGCAGAACGCCGAAACACATCTGTGTAATAAAGAAACCTATGCATGGTGCGACTTTTTTCATTTTTCAGTTTTACAATATTTTGGTCAGCACCCTTAAAAAGGAAGAGAAAAACTGTTGGGTGACGCCTGCTCCAACCCTTAAAGGGACACTCCACCCATTTGCATTAAGGGCCGTACACACACGTCGCTGCTAGTTACTCGCTCAGCGGATGAAGTCAATAGAATGTCTACGTGTTCCAGCGAGTCTAGCTGGCGAGTAGGCGAGGTAAGTACAAGCGATGCGATGTGGGCGGGTTCCGAGATAAACTTATTTTATCTTCGAGCGACGCGAGTTAAGCGAGTAACCAATTGGAATGCAGAATACAGATTATTGACAGGTGATGTTGCCTCTGTGGTGTTCTGACCACTCAACTTCTGCACGCTATCACACTTTGGTTAAAAGTGTTGAGGAAAATACATCCAATACAGTGTACACCATCAAAGGCTCATATGCATGGTTGTGCACTGCACAGCACACGATCAACGTTGAACAGCGCAGGCCTACATTTTGTTTCGTACGGACGTTATTGGCGCGGACAGCGGGAACCATGACAACCAGTAAACAAAATCACCCAGAGCGAGTGTCGAGGAGGCGAGTGAGCAAGTAGCGAGTAAATAGCAGCGACGTGTGTGTACGGCCCTTTAGGCTTTCCATTGGTAGACACCCAGTCATACTTTTGAATGGTCCTGCAACAGTATCTCAATTCTCCATGAGACAGGAGAAATCCGTATTCACCTCTTAACACTTCCTCCTACAATGATGTAAAAAGCGTCATTTTGCATCATTGTAGGAGGAAGTGTAAGAGAGGTGGATTTCTGTTGAGACTGCAAGCCTTTTTCCCACCCTTTCAACCCCGCCAATAGGGGGTTGGACCTAATGCGCTAACAGACCTATCACAGATCAGTAAGCCAGTGCTTTTGAAATCACTAGCATTGAGGCTCCAGTAAGTCACTGGCAGAGTTGCCTAGGTGTGGCCTGTGGAACTTGAGCATTGCAATGCATTATGGGGATTGTTGTCACAAATCCACAAGCACTAAAGTCATGTTCTGCCTTTTCTCGGCCAAGAAGGCACCAAATTAGAAATTTATGCTACAATTCTAATACATATATGACCCACTTTCAATACATATTCATGTCTCCACCAGTGGAATGCCCCTTTAATAACCAACTTTATGCAATGTCCCTTTTGTCTGCAACCAGCCTTCAGTACTTCTGTGACCCCCCCACCCCCAGTTTGGAAACCACTGCGTTACCCAGACTTACGGCTGCAGTGTTGCGGTCACAAGAGATCATGACGATGGCTCTCCGGTTCTCCCCCGAGCAGTGCTTGTCATACTTCTCCCCGTCGCCATAGATCAGCATCACCCAGTCACCTACAGGGACGGCGAAAGCAGTATAAGGGGATGAGCTCTCCAAGCACATCTAGCATCACTTTGCATGGCCCAGTCGTGGCTCAATCTGCTGGGCACTCCACTGCTACACCAGCGACCCAGATTCGATTCCGGCCCGGCCCAAGGTCATTTGCAGAACCTTTCACCGTTCATTTTTTCATTTTCTGTCCCTCTGTACCTGTCCTGTCACAATGAAGGCATTAACCCTTTGATGCCTAAGGCACTTGCAAAAAAGGGTGCTGAATGCCTGAGCCCTTTTTAAGAAAAGCTGCCCTCAGCCTATAAAAACCTAAATATCTCAGCTTCTGAAGCACACAAAAATATGCACTAAGTGGCATTGAATCGATAAGACCCTCATCTTTCATTAGAATGTGTTCATTCATCTGAAACAAACAGAGATTTTTCATAAAGTTGTCTCAAATCTCATGAGCCTGAATGTTGCGCAATGCAACATCAGACATCCATGGGTTAAAAAGCCCCAAAAATATCTACCCCCCCCCCAACTATCACTTTGCATTCGATCTTGATTTCCACATTTGCATTATTTATTTCGTTTTTGTCGTCTGTGAAGCATATTGGGTTACCTTTCTGTGTTTAAAATGGCCTATAAAAATACATGTGACTTGTGACTTGACAAATAATTCAACAGGTGCTGGATCCAAAAAAGAACGCATAGGACAGTGAATTCAGAAGTGGAAGGACCTCCTCACAGCATCTCTGTTCTCACTTACATTATATACAACCAATCCAACGAATACAGGGCATCACCAGTTGTCACACTAAAACTGGGGGCAGAAGCAGTGTGCACGGAACAAGGCATGCGTGCGTGTGCGCACACACACACACACAAACACACACACACCAAATGCACAATAGCCTTGATCATCATGCACTGCTTACAGCCACAGACATACTGATGCTGTGTATGCTGTTCACATTTGAAGTAATACCCACAATACTGTTACATTTATGCATGAATCCCACACCTGAGGTTTGCTTTAACCCATTTAAGCCTGATGCTGCGTATGTATATGTAATGGAGGCCAACTAGCAGAGTGTGGCATGGAACGTTAGTAAGCCTCCCTCCCGAAGCCTCATACAGTAATGGTAGCGCTGGGCTATCGAACTGGTCCTTTATCTCAGCGGTATTGTGCTGTGACTCCCATACCCGAACCGATGCGTTGACTAGGAGGTGGCGAGTTCGCGGCACCGAGGGGGACGGACTGCGCGGGAACACCTCGATACATATACGCTGCATTGACCTAGGCGACTGGAGCCACATGCTGTAGATGCTGCATTCAGGCTCTTGAGATTTGAGTTCTTTTACAAAAAAATTGGGTAAGTTAGAGCTGAATGAACACATTGTAATGCAAGATGAGGGTCCTAGCTTTTAAATGCAACTCATGTTATGTTTTTTATGTGCTTCGGGGGCTGATCTATTTCAGTTTAGGTCTAGGTGGACATCCTCTCCGGACACTTTTCACAGCTAGACATCATTCCGCATACAGTACATGTAAGCGTCAGCCAGGTGTATTGTAATAATGTAATACAATTTTAAGCGGCGTGATTTGATTACAAATGCATGATCCAATTAAATTGTGACCTACTGGCAATGTGCTCTGTACCACAACACACTGATACACGTGTGTGTGTGTGTGTGTGTGTGTGTGTGTGTGTGTGTGTGTGTGTGTGTGTGTGTGTGTGTGTGTGTGTGTGTGTGTGTGTGTTTTTGTGTGTGTGCACTTCCTCACGTGAACCCCGGACAATTGGCACCATATGGCAGCCTCCAGACCTTGTCTGTGAATGTGGGAATGCGTGGGTGTATATTTCGAAAGGCGCTTCGAGTCGACTTCTTGGTTGTGATACTGCGCCATATAAATACATGTTGTATTGTATTATATTATATTGTACATGTAAGTCTGCGGCCCTACAGTCACTGCACCTTACTGACCAACTCAAAGAGACAAAGGGACAGCATACTTACACACATGCCTAGTAGGGCTTTAAAGATATTGTACCGAACGTAGAAATCGCGATACGTAAAGTCACGATACTGAATCGTGGTGCAAGAAGGCAGTATCGTGATACGCCCTTTCCAAGTTCTGTTACCCTTCAGTCCAGAAAACAACACCGTGGTATGATGTGATAGTGCTTCCATATCATACATACATTTAAAAAATTGCGGGGGTGTATCGGACTGACGGTCAAAGACTGTGATACGAACCAAATCGTACGTTCAGTGCATCGTTACAGCCCTAATGCCTAGTAACTACAGGTACACGTTTGCAAAAAGACGCTGACTATAGTATGCACTTACTTCCATGAATAGCTTGCGTAGAATTATAGCTTCCGATTATAACTGTTTTGGTGCCGTCTTTCTGCACAAGTCCAGCGCCTTTCATCCCCCCAACATCCCCACACACCTGGAAGTCGTAGGTGTATGTTTTATCGTCCGCTGTTTTCTCCACAACAGAGAACCTGCAGAGGAGAGCAGAGCATCAGCTTTTATTCAGTGGTGTAGTGTGGATTTTTAAAGTGGGGGTACGCAATTTTTAACGTCATCAAATAATTAGGCAACTTATCATGTCAACCCCCCCCCTACTGTCCTTGATCTACGGTCATTGCTTCTCCATTTTAATCTGTTTAGTCAATCACCTGCAATATTGCTATGTGCCCATTCCTTTTTGTATTCAAACATGGGCAGAAGATTTTTTTTTTTTAAATCTCACTTCAGGAGAAGTGGGCGGACTGCGTAACCCCGCGTACCCCCGCGTACCGCGCCCGCTACACCCCTGCTTTTATTAGACACATGACGTGGGATATGGCATAGGCCAGTGTTTCCCAACCTGTAGGCAACGGCACAGGTGGGCCGTGAAGGTATTGCAAGTGAGCGGCGAATTAACTTTCTATATACCTAAATTATATTGCGTGTGCGTGTGTATGTGTATGTGAGAGTAAAACGGCTAAGACTAAGCATGACTTTCAAAGCAGAGGAGTAGCCTGAGCGTCTAGCCTGCCTATTTTGGACAACAGATGAAAAATAGCCACTGTGCTGTAATCTGGCACCTTTAGGCCAGTGGTTCCCAACCTTTTTCTTTAGGGACCCATATTTTTACCATTGTAAGCTTTGGTGACCCAACCGTGCGAGCGCCCACACGAGAGGCCACATGATGCTCTGTTTCCTGCAAAAATCATTTTTATTCCTCAATTTGTCTTCAGCAAAATATAGAATAAATGTTTCATGTATTACATTTTTAACCTGATTCACATCATCTGGCTGCGTTCGGCTACGTCACGCGGGGGCGTTCCCATGCCTCACATATCAGATGGTAAGAATCAGGTAATTACATTTTGTTGCTTCTAAGACAAGTTTAAATGCTTTGTCATTTATTCAACATGGGCTATTTATGGTATTAAAATGAAGCCCTTAAAATCAAGAGGGCTTCGCGACCCACTGTGGATCTTTGGCGACCCATGGGTTGGGTCCCGACCCATAGGTTGGGAATCACTGCTTTAGGCTACAGGTGTGCATGTATGTTCATTCATGTGCTATGTCCTGAAAAATAGAGGTTAAACTAACGTAGCAACAACCCATTGGCGGTTGAATATGCATTTCATGTAGTATTGTTTATTGGGCCAGAGGTGGGCTGTGAACATATGTGAGATTTTCAAGTGGGCCCCAAGTTGAAAAAGGTTGGGTAACCCGGGGCAAGGCAAATTAAGTGGGCACATGTTTGAATGGGATTTGGCGCCTTACATTTTATTGGTGAGGGGTTCCAGAAGCTTCAGTGCGTCCCTTTCCTTTTGAATCTCTGAGGTCAGCTTGCAGTTCGTGGTGGTGTCGACCGCACGTCCTCCACCGACCAGTAAAAGGAGTTGAAAGGTGACTGCCACAAGTGACATGATGACTGTACCTGCCGTCATGGAAACCTGAGCGCAGGAAACAGGAAACAGTGGGCACTTAATATAATTCACTCATGACAGTTGTCCACTTCATCACATTAAAAAAAACATCAACCATCACACACAGCATCTGTTATTAGGCAAATAGGTACACATCTTACAGTGCAGGAGCATGCACATGAGACACAGTAACCCACGGTATTTTCTAGGGCTTTTTTATTTATTCTTACACAGGTGTCAGGTTCACACCAAGTCTGCCATTTTGCAAGAACTCTGAACATCGTTTTCAAGGATGCCTTACACAAATCATATACTGTATCTCTCCTACCTATCACGGATGTGCGTCCTCCACCGTCGTAGATCCCGTTATTCAATGATGTTGTGGAACAGAGTGTTACATATGTCACGCGTCAAGCGTAGCCGTTACTTCGTTTGTGATTAAGTTACAATGTTAAAATGTAGTATTCGGCGTGCCAAACCGTCAAGGCCTTTAGCTGAAGGTTTTAGGAAAATATCGATATCTGTTCCAAAACCATTCCTGTCCATCAACTAGTTTTATGTATGATACCAAGAAGCAAAAGCTTTCGACAACAACCTACTTTGTCATTCCCTATATGCGGAAGTGAAACCAAACAACTGAGCGCCTCTCGTGCACATGTGACTTTGCACCAAGCGCGTCCGGTTACAAGCGGAACTCCTCGGGTGCATCCCAATATGTGTCCTTGCCTCCTCCACTTGTGCTTGTCTCCTCGTCCCGCCTCCTGGCCCCTCCTCCGTGGAGAAAACTATAAAGTTTCCCAGCTGTCAGCCTCGCCACAACAACTTTTGAGGGACTGTTTTTCATTCACCATCCCAATTGCAAATGAGAAAAAGACTTTACAATTGAGCTTTTGCAAGATATTGAAATATAATGCTGTTGTCAGTGATGTCATCATGACGAGAAGCAAGTGGAGGAGGCAAGTGGAGGAGGCAAGGTCACATATTGGGATGCACACCTCGCCATCGGAGGACTTTTGCGCAGCGGCACTGATCTCCAGAAGACATGGGTAGAGCATTTGGGTAATAACTCGGAGCATCAACTTTTACAGGTTAGTCCCGTTGCGCGCTGCGCTGAGTTCTCAGCGACCTTGTTGGCGAATGTTGGAAAATTGAGCATGCTATCTTTCAACGTCAAAGCCACTGGTTTTGCATAAATCAATTCAGATAGAGGAAGCATGTAATATCTTGCCGCAACTGTAGTGGGTAGATCTAAGCCAATTATTCTGAAGTGACATTTTGCATCATACATAAGTTTATAGCCTACTGAAGTAATATCATACAAAATGTGTAATTTAAAGAACCACCAGAAACATTTTAATTGATAGCCTATTATTGTAGCCTATTGGTACGGGGAATGTTAATTTTAAGCTTAATATTATGCGTATTATGGACTAATGTATGGTAGCCTAAGTGAAAATGAGGAGAATGGTTACCTGGCTTCATTATTGAACATCTATTGAATTTAATTGAATTCGATTTTATTTGTGTGTGCCATTTAACGTGATAGGCCTAACTCAGGGTTCATTTGATGTTGTCAGCAGGTAGGCTACTTGTGAAACAAACAGTCTGATCAGGTGGGCCTGGCTTCCAACAACATCAGCCTCTGCCAGCTCTGTGGGGGAAAACCTGTTTGTTATCCTGATGTAATTACACTGAATGTTTATTTTGGTGTAATTGAAGCATTCTGCAAGCTAAGTAGGCCTAAACGGAATTCCCCCAGACTAGGCCTAAACCCTTTAGACATCTTGAACAATGTGTTATTATGCTGGGTGGCTGTTAAACGCCAAAGCATGACTATGACTTCAGCGCCAGGCTTGAAATGGATGAAAGCTACTACATGAAAACTAGATGAAATGCTGTGCTTTTAGACGATGTGAAAAACACACCTTTCAAGGGTGCAGCTTCAATCTCAAGCAGTGCCCATATCCAACACATTTTCACTAACATCAGGCTAATCGGTCCAGCCCAATAGGATGGTTTTATTCAAATATGTTACATTTTGCCTGAACATTTCAAGAACAATGACATGCTTGAAACCAATCTTTTGGGAAGACTCGCCCTGTGCTATATGGCCCCTTGTCCTTGCTATTCAAGTGTGATCAACAACCCTTTGATATGAATGGCCGTCAACTATAGCTCATTACCACTTAATGTGGAGCAGTGGTCCCTTTGACATCATCATGAGCCGCCCAATGATGCCCCTTGAACCCAAAATAGGCCTGCCAATGCCCCGTCTAGTGTTAAAAAATGAATTGACTAATACCCCCCAATGGCAACTAAGCAACTCCCCTCTCAGCTGCATGCTTCTCAATGCCCCCTAAGGGCTTGCCAACACCCTCCGGGGGGCTGTAGAGCCCCCGTTGAGAAACACTACTATAGAAGACAGACAGACAGACACACACACACACACACACACACACACACACACACACACACACACACACACACACACACACACACACACACACACACACACACACACACACTGCCCAAAACCAGTTCCGCTCAGTGAAGAGACTGTTGATTGAGTTTCTTCGTCTGTTTCAGCTTGTTCCTCCTGTAAGCTTTTGTCAAAGCTTCTGTCTTTGGCAGGGCCGCTAACAGCTTTTGCCGGGCCTGAGACAAAGTCATTTGAAAGGGCCCCCGATCCAGTACAGAGAATGCAATGAGGACCCACTTCTGGGTCCCCTCTCTCCCTGGGCACGGGACAACTGACCCCTTTAGGAGAGTTATGATATGGTCGGTTGCTGTGTTAGATACTGTGGATATTATAGGCCTATAGTTTACTGTACACACTGACGGAACAATTCCACACAGGGCCCCAGGGCACGACACTGATAGGACCCTTATACAGCCTGCCAAGGTAACAATGGGGCCCCCATCACCAATACGGTATAGGGCCCTGGGCACTGGGACAAAATGCCCTGCTGCCCCCCGCCTATAGCTCCGCCCCTGCCCTGCCTGTACACTTGAAGTTACATTATATGAAAAGATAATTTTTATTTCCACAGGCACTCATAGTGTAGTTAGCTAAACCAGTAAACTGGGAATCATCAAAGCATTAACATAGTCTAACATTTTTGCACTAATATTTGGAAAGATTCCCATTCATTTATCCATAGATATTATGCATAGTATATTGCATTGCATGTAAGCAACAGGGTTTCTACACTGAGCTTGAAACCATTAAAAGTGAAGAGTAAATCAGTAAAGTAAACCAGTAAAGAGTTGAGCAATGTTTTTTTTTCCTCTTAGAGTTGAGTCAGTGAACTAAATTCATAAAGTCGGAAAGGAAAAAGACTCCTCTGCAGTGTGCACACAACAAAGCCTGTCTCACAATACTGCCCTACAAAGGCAAAGCGCAGTAACTACATGTTTTGACAAATTTGTGTTAAGACTGAAAATGGTCTTCATACTGTAACACCTCATTTATCTTGTGGTGAAGACTTATTGTCCAAATGTGTCCCGGTTTAGAGATATTGCCATGTCACAGTTGCAGTAACTACAATGTCCAAGCTAGTACCAAGGTTTTGATGGCAATTCTCTCAGTTTCAATGTTGGCGTAGTTACTGTACTTAGTAGGGCAGAATACTACAGCGTGCGTGCGTCCTGTAGGAGCCGAGCTTATGGGGAAAGCCTGTCCTATTATCTGGAGGCTGGAGGCTGACTCCCCCTTTTCCCCCGAATGTGTTTTTTGGGAGAATGTCGTCAGTGTGTTTTATTACTTCTTGGCAGCCAGACTGGGTTGCTCCGTATTGTGTGTGTGTGAGCGTGTGAGCGTGTGTGTGTGTGTGTGTGTGTGTGTGTGTGTGTGTGTGTGTGTGTGTGTGTGTGTGTGTGTGTGTGTGTGTGTGTGTGTGTGTGTGTGTGTGTGTGGGCGTGTATGTGTGTGTGTGTGTGTGTGTGTGTGTGTGGGCGCGCCTCCATATGTGTGCTGCCTGTGACAACGCTTGCCTCCCCTCCCCCACCTCACTCTCTCTCTCTCTCTCACCACTGATAGGGATACTGCCTTTACCTGTCTGAGAGCGGAGACACACCCGACACACACACTCGACAGCCAATCAGAGAGCGGGACGAAGACGCCCAGGAGGTACACTTCCTGTTACTTGTAACCAGGTCCAAGGCAGAGAGAGAGAGAGTGAGAGAGAGAAAGAGAGAGAGAGAGAGAGAGAGAGAGAGAGAGAGAAAGAGAGAGAGAGAGAGAGAGAGAGAGTGAGAGAGAGAAAGAGAGAGAGAGAGAGAGAGAGAGAGAGAGAGAGAGCGAGAGAGCTCTGGTGCAATCTTAAATCAATGCTGACTAAACATCAGAGGGTCGAGTGAAGAAAAAGAAGGGGGGGAGAGTTGAGAGGAACTCGGCTGTGAAACAACAGAGAGAGAGAGAGAAAGAGAGAGAAAGAGAGAGAGGGAGGAGGGGAGAGGGGAGGGGTGAGATAAGTGTCAATCTGTTCAGACTTGTTTGGGAATTTGAGGAGTGTGGTAGGAGGAGGACAAACTGAAAGAAAAAAAAACAAGGACAAGGAGCGCGAGAGAAAAAGAAAGAGTGAAGGAAAAGTGAAGTCTGTGTGGTGTTGCTGTGAACATATATTGTTTCTCTGGATTAAGGATCTGCTCAAAAAGCTAAGAAAAGGGACGTGGGAGCGGGCCGGGCACACGGCACAGCAGAAACACTGGATGAACGTTTTCAGCGAGGAGAAGCACACCTTAGCACGAGAACACGAGAGCCCAGCCTCTGGGAACACACGGTCAGCGTGAGAGAAAGAGAGAGAGAGAGAGAGAGAGAGAGAGAACAGTGGATAGAGAGAGCTGTATAGAGAGAGAGAGAGAGAGAGAGAGAGAGAACAGTGGATAGAGAGAGCTGTATAGAGAGAGAGAGAGCACCAGACGGAGCGAGAGCTATGTGGAATGTGTGCGTGTTGTGCAATTTCTGCTAGGCTCTGAGCACTGTCCAGTGACCGACCGGGGAGCCAGGCAGAGGTCGGGGAGAGAGAGACTGTGATCTCTCCACACACCACTCAGGTAAGCACTCCACTCCACTCATCTCAACTCAACTCTACTCAGCTCTACTCTACTCAGCCTGAATGCCTCTTTCTCTCTATGTCCTCCATTAAGCACCTAAAACTGTGCGTAGCTGCAGCAACTTCATGGCAGTAGTTCTCAGGTTACTTGTGGTGGAAGCTGAGGTTTTACTGCTGTCATCTCTGACCACTGTGCTGTGCTTGTGTGTTATCGTAGACCAAAAGGCCTAGTTTCCTCAAAAGTGATTTCAATGTGGCATAATCTTGGTGATCCACGTCTGTTTCCTGTGATTCACCAAGTTGAGTGTCAGGCACTATGTTGAAATAATCTCCGTTTTCTCCCCCTTCTTCTTTCTGTGATTGTTCGCCTTCTCCCTGTGTAGCTCTTGGGTCTTCTTGTGTGACAGCTTGCATTCTTCACTTGTGAGCGTGCTTGGGGAAGACAAAAAAAAGTCACTTGTAGTTCATCGGCCATTTTAGTATTTAGCATTTAGTGTTTAGTGAGTGACACTGTTGGTGGGATTTGGTGAATGAAAGAGAAATGCTGTTAAGCATTTAAAACTCACAGGACTGTGTGTGAAAGACCCACTCACACACAGTCAGTTGAACACATTCAGTTGAACACTTATCGGCCCCAGTTACTGTACGGTAAAGTGAGTGCCAAATCATTGTTATGTCATGTCATGTAATGGCAAAAGTATGCAGGCCTCACGGTTTCTGTGCCGTGTGTACATGATAGGGCTGTTGTAGCTTGTTAGTCTGCCTTCACACTGTTCATATTTGAAAATGAATTGGCCTTGTTTTGAGGTTTTCAAAAGTGGAACTCCAGACCATCACACATCTCCTCGATCAATCGATGTGGTCATTTAGAAATGTGCTGTCCAATCCGAAAACCTTGTGCTGCCCTCCATATATTAGAAGTCCCTCCCCCCGAGACCAAAGCACAATATGCTTTGCATTCCAGGAGCACATGCCTTCTGTTGATTTGTAAGGATGATAAAAATGGAGAACACTGGTCTGCACTGATGAAAAGGAGCTTTGGCTTTAGAGCTTTGGCTTCAGTCGTCTGTCTTCAGTTCTCTCTCTCTCTCTCTCTCTCTCTCTCTCTCTCTCTCTCTCTCTCTCTCTCTCTCGGCTAAAAGCATAAATTATGAACCTGTAAACAACACAATGCTCTAAATGTGTTGTGTTGTCAGGAATGAGCAGAGGCAAGCTGTAAAGGCCGAGTTCAGAAAGCAAAGGTCCTGCTGCCACATATTTCCTACAACCAATTAGCTCAATCAGCTGATACTGATTAGCAATAGCCCTTAGCCAGGTAGATGAGAGTGTTTGTGAAATCACCTGTGTAGGTAACACAGACACTATGAATATGAGGGTAGTTCTCTGACTTTTACAAAATAGTTTTTCCTCTGCAAAGGAGCAGACTTAGGCCTAATACAATTATGGTGTCCTAATTTAAAATGTTAAAGTGTTTTTTGGATATTTAGCCTGAGGACAAAAGTTAATCACTGTCACACTTATCTTCCACAGTTCGAAATACACAATGCCATGACATTAATGCAGTGAGGTTGAACAGACCTAACATCAGCTACAGTATAAGTGTATACATGAAGTTAATTGGTGCCACGCTTTTCTGCCCCTACAGGTTTAAGGGAAAGTATGTAGCCATGGAAACCCGACGCACCAACCTGAGTCATGCGGACACTCTGCGAGTGGGCGCGCGGGGCGGCCGTGACATAAGCCCCCTCTCCGGTCCGAGGAGAAGAGAGGATGAGTGGAGGAGAGAGAGAAATGAGGGGGGCAGGACGGGCGAAAGGCCACGGGACGGACGGGAGACGACGGACACCCGGGGCTGGAACAGAGAGAGGGAGCCGAGCTTCACCACCTTCAAGGGAAGAGAAGGAGAGACGGACAGAGGAGGCCAGAGGAGAGAGGGGCAGAAGCGCTCCAATGGCAGAGTGGTGTCCATGCTGGAGCAGGGCACCATGATGGAACGAGAGGGAGGAGAGCGGGGGAAAGGAGACACTTTCCCCAGGATGAGAAAACCCAGCAGAGAAAAAGACAGTAGAGCCAACATTATTCCAGAGCACGAGAGGACAACCAGAGACAGAGATCGAGACAGAGAGAGAGACGTCAGGGGGGCAGACAGAGCTCCCGTCCGACAAGGACGGATGGAACCTAGAGACGACAGCCGAGAGAGAGACAGGGAGATGGCTCGCAAAACGGACAAGGACACACAGCGCTACCGGGAGGACCAGAGGCGGCGGGAGCGAGACAGGGCGAAGCTGATCGAGGACTGGAAGAGGAACGTGCAGAGGAGCCTGGAGAGGGAGGAGAGCAGGAGCGGGGGCAGGAGAGACCGTGACCCCAGCAGCCTGGACAGGAGGAGTTTCCGTAAAAAGGAGGTCAGAGGAGACCCTCGGGGGGGCCAGGAGGCAGGAGACCGAGAGAGGGGAAGACAGAGACAGAACGACAGACCCCCGATACGATTTTACTCTCCACAGAGACAAAGGCGGGCTGAGGAGGAGGAGGAGAGAGGAGTGGACAGAGGGCGAGGGAGGGACGGTAGGGAGTACCTGAGAGAGGGACAGAGGGACACGAGAAGCGAAGGAGGAGAAAGCGACGGCGGCAGGGGGAAAGTCAGAGCGAGGGAGGAAGTTTCAGAGAGGACACTTGGTCACAAGCACTGCAGGAGCGAGGGAGACAATGAAGGACAAGAGAGACGAGACAACGTGAGACAGAGACAGAGGGACAGGGAGGAGGATGAACAGTATAGGCAGAGGGACAGAGAGAGAGAGCGTGACACCACTGGCAGGGACAGAGACGCTAGACGTTATGACCAGGACAGGCAAAGAGAACGAGAGAGGAAGGAGTTTAGGGATACACAACAGCAACCGAGGGGCAGAGAAAGAGACGACGATAGAGGCAGGGACAGAGACCGAGACAGAGACCGAGATCGAAACAGGGACAGGGGAGGTGAACGTCCATACATCAGAGATGATACTGGGCACCGTAGGGGGGAGGGAGAGCGAGAGCGTCACGGCAGCGCACAAACATATTCCGACAGAGATAGAGGAGATCAGAGAAGGCAGAGAGAGCGGGGAGGAAGGGGGCAGGAGAATAGAGGAAGCCAATCCCCAAGCAGCAGAGACCAGCAGAGCAGATCACAGCCCAGATCCCAAAGCAGCGGGGATTGGATGTCGGGCAGTGACCTGGAGGGCGAGCGCAGGAGAAGGGGAGCTTCAAGGGAGAGCTTAGACAGCAGAGAGGAGCTGGGGAGGGAGGAGAGCACACCCGAGAGAGAACGAGAGAGGAGGCTGAGACGCCACGGGACCCCCACAGCCCCTAGTCCAGTCCACGAAGACACCACTGCTTCAGGGTGTGAAGAACCGGCGGCCGTGCAAGGAGGGGTGGGGGCAATCGTGGCCGGCCATGCTGCCGCCGGACAGAGAGACAGAAGCGCCAGCGCCAGCACCTGCACCAGCACCAGCGAGATGGGAGGCGAGCAAGATCAGAGAGGAGGAGGAGGAGGAGGAGAGAAGCCGGGGAGCAGCAGGACCACAAGGAGGATGTGGCTGGTGCCGGGCTCAGGGAGGTCAAGAAGCTCCAGGGAGTCCTCCCAAGACGAGGAGGTGGCGGAGAGGAGGCCAGGCGAGCCACAACACACCGTCCAAGAAGAGGAGGAGGAGGTAGAGGAGGTGGAGAGAAGGACAACAGAGGAGCGACACAGACACGGCAGAGAGACTGAGACTGAGGTGGCGGGTGGGAGTCGGGAGGATAAGTACAGGAAGCTGGAGAGAGCTGGAGAGTTCGGGAGCCGGGAGGGCGACGACGAGGACGAGGGCAAGTCCGTGTCTGATTCGGAGAGCCTGGGCGAGGTGGAGGCCTCTTGCAACATGACGGAGGAGAGTCCCGGCGAAATTGAGGACGGCGACAGCGTCGGCGACCGCCTGGGGAGCGAGGGAGCGCCGAGCGATGAGGTCCTGGGAGTGTGGCGGACGTCACCCTCCATCGAGGATGGATTTGTCACCGTCTCTAGTGGTGGGGATGACGAAGAAGAGGAGGGGGAGGACAAATTTGTGGACTGCAAAGAATTCTTGGATGCTAGTGGTGGCAAAGACGACAGCATCCGGCACTCCCAGAGAAGTCATGACAAGGACAGATTCGTCGACGGTCGGCATGAAAGCGGCAGGAAGTCAGACAAACAGAAGCCGTCCGGCAGCAAGCTTCCCAGAAAGGAGTCGCACAAGAGAGACTACCTTGACTTGGACAACTTGGAGTCCGTGCACAGGGATCAGACTGAATACTCTGACCTGGCGCTCAGTAACCGCAGGTCCCTTGATCTCACCGGGGACTATAAGCCCAGGAGGCAGCCGCCTCTGTCCACAGACCTGGTTCCAGATAACGACAGGACCGCAGATAATGCGATACCAAACCCAAGGAACACAGGAAGGGCGTCCGAGAGACAACAGGAAGTGACGTCATCAACCTCAGATATTCCGAACCAAACCTCTTCTTCAGAAGCTAATCCACACCCATCTACTTCTGCTGCTTCTGTAAAGTATGATGCCTTCGGGTATGCAGTCATAGGGGGAGACAAGGGGCAAGAGCCCGATAGTACCTCACAGCAACCTGCGAGCCAGCAGCAGCAGCAGCAGCAGCAGAAGGAGGTGGAGGTGGGGGAGGTGCGAGATGAGGAGGTCCGCCCAGCTGCCACAGAGGAGATCTGGTCCACTGCCGAGGAGCTGAAGCGCCACTCCCAGATGCCCCACCTCAAGTGGGCCAAGAACGTGGTGCGGGAGATCCTGGGCTCCTCCGAGGACCGCTCGCTAGACGACGCAAAGGCAGCACCCTCTGCCTCCGCCGCCGCCGACCAGAGCCATACGGTGACGTCGACGTCAGCATCGACATCGGAGAGCACCGAGGGCCCACCCCCAGGGTCACCGCCGATCTACGCCGTGGTCCAAAAGAGACCCAAGCAGCAGCAGGGTGAAGAAGAGGAGGAGCCACCAGCAGGGGACGAGACTGGGCACTGGGAGGAGTCGAGAGGAGGTAGTAGTAGTAGTTGTAGTGTGGGGCGCGCTGGGGATCTAACACACACCGATGACATGCATGCAGAGGGGGAGGGGGAGAGGGAGAGGGAGGGGGAGGGGGAGGGGGACGTGCATGGGGAGGAGCAGACAGTCTTGCATGAGGCTGGGGAGACGGGCGGGCATGTGGAGCAGAAAAACTCACACACAGCCACTGACACAGAGACTGCTGACACTGACATGCAAACGGGCGTGGGCATAAAGATACTTGTAGAAGGAGAAGGGGAGGCAGAGGTAGAGTCGGAGATAGAGGAAGAGCAGGACGAGGAGGAGGAGGAGGAGGAGGAGGAAGAGGAAAGGTTGTCAGTACGGGGGTCAAACGCGAGCTCCGACGCGGAGGCAGAGCTCACTCCCCAGTCTAGAGACTCATCTGTGGAGAGGGAGCCAGCAGCCGCAGGAGGTGATGAAGGAGGTGAAGTTGAGGGGAAATGGAAGGGTAAGGGGAAAGGTAAAGACGGGGATGGGGATGGGGAGGTGGTGAGGACCACCAAGAAGACCAAATGCATGCTGCTGAGCAGCACCAACAGCTTCCGAGACCAAGGCACCGAGGCGCGGCTAAGGAGGAGGGGGTTCCGCAAGACGGTGGAGAAAGGCAGACCAGAGGAGGTGGAGGATGAGGAGGAGAAGGAGAAAGAGAAGGAGAAGGAGAAGGAGAAGGAGGGAGAAGGAGGAGCAGGGGCTAGAGACCGCAGAACCAGAATATTCCCCACCTCAGGTAAGACCATTTGGGTGGCCATGTAGCAAGGGTGGATGGATGAATTGGATGCACTTATGTCATGCTTTTTGTTGGATCACTTAATGCTGAATGATTTTTATTCATCATTGTGTCCAAGCATAGCCATGCAGTTTATTAAAAAAACAAGCAAACAAAGGGGAATCAGATCACCAATGTCATGCTTAGCCAGATACTCTGTGTTTGGTGGTTTTGGTGCCTATCATTTTCCGATATTTATTGGTAGGATAAATATCTTTTGTAATACTTTAGCAGGCACTTTAGTGAGAGATTTGTTTTTGTGGGTCACCTTTATTCAGGCAGGACAGTGAAGAGTGGGGCAGGAAACCAGGGGGAGAGCAAGATGGGGGAGGATCAGGAAAGTAGCAGTGCAGTGCCCTACCATTTCAGCCACAGCAAGGCCAGAACTCATTTCCTTTAAAGGGGTATGCCACTATTTTGGGGCTTAATACAGTTAAAATCGTTGGCTGGGGTTTATAAAGGTGGTAAAGTGTCTTATTTTCACTAGCTTAGCTACATACTCCCTCCTTTAACTTGTCTTAAAGGAAGACAACGCTTAACATGAAAATAAGACACTTTATCACCTTTATAATCCCCGGCCAACGATTTTAACTGTATTAAGCCCCAAAATGATGGCATACCCCTTTAAGGACATAGGGAAGTTACTGCTCAAGAGTTCATTATTATGTATACTACAGTTATTGTACTCGTCTGTCAACGCGGTAGTAACAATAATAATCTTGCAAGCACAGATGAGTCAAAGACCAGTCCAAACAAAACAGAAACAGAAACAGAAAGTCAGTCAGGCCTATGATGGATGATCAAAGACAATTTGAGGGAAAATTGCATGAATTCCCACATACTGACATCTGTTAAACTGGCTGGAAAAACAAACTTGGTAACTTGGTGATATTAATTACTTAATTAGGTTTGTGTCAATACAGCCTTTCCTATACTGTTACTGTGCGGCAGAATAATCCAGCATTTTTTGGTAATGTATGGTCTCATTGGCCTTCTGATCCTAACTGGGCAAAGGTGTTCAACCCAGGCAATGCCAGTTGCTAATTTATAGCTTTATTGACCTGAAACGGCTGTAGAGATAGTTTTCACTTCCCAAACATTAGAAGGTAGTAGTGACCAAATATTTTTCTGAGTTACTATTTAAAATTTGTTTTCTGTGAAAAAGGGAAACAATTAAAGTTTTAGATTTGGCTTTTATGATGGGGTCTGAAAAATGTGCAGGACGAGTTTTCAGTGCAGAAACAGTTCATGCTTACACTATATGGCTTGTAAACATTACTGGGCCCTAAGAATGCCGGTAAACCATTGCATGAATGTCACCGTTTATGGGGCTTTTGGCTGTTGATAAATCTTACATGCCTCCATAATACGTCTGTTTCCTTTGGTTTCAGCGCAGATCCTCTGATATGCTTAACCACAGACATATAGTACTGGTAGTCTATGTACGTAACTGGTATGATAAGGGTTATGCCTCTGACATCACTGGGTTGTACACAGGAACCTTGCTGGTTCCCACTCAGACGAGACACAGACTGATGATCAGTGATAACGTTTAACTTGCTTGATTCCCTCACATTCTCACATGGTTCAGTGTTTGAAAAAAAGCAAAATGTTGTGTTGGGCAGACACTCCTCGTCTTTCTGTACAATTCCATTACTTTGCTATCAGTTTTACATCTAAAATGAGTTTACGGTTTACAATAAGGATGTCACTTACAGTTTATCATAACCAGCCTTCTTGGAGTGTGGGTGTCATGTCTACTGTGTCATCATGCCTCCTGGTTATTACGCAAAGCAGGAATTCCCACCTTTAAGAGATGTGGGTTGGTGTGGTGTGTTGTCGTCTCAAACCAGTCTTAAATGAAGGTGTTGCTCAGACGTGTTCAGACTAAATGGAAGCTCTGCTCAGTATACACCCAGCCAAAGAGATTTTTGGACTTTTCAGGAGTTTTCTGAAAGGTTTGAACCACAGCCACACACGCACAGAGGAACATTGACTCCTCTCTTGCTCTGTCTGTCTGCCGGTCTATCTGCTTCTCTCTCTCTCCCCCTCTCTCTGCCTTTCTGTCTGTTCCTCCTTCTCTGTCTGTCATTCTTTCTCTCTCTCTCTCTCTCTCTCTCTCTCTCTCTCTCTCTCTCTCTCTCTCTCTCTCTCTCTCTCTCCCTCCCTCTCTCTATGTCTTTCTGTCATTCATACTCCTCTCTCTCTCACACACACACACACTCGCAATGATGGGGCCAAGAGCAGATGTTGGGTCTGGTATGGTATTCTTCTGCCGGTCTTCTCTTCTGGTTTTTACGTGCTCGTTATGTTGAGCTTTTCACTGCATTGCAATTCAAGTTATAGGGTCTGCGGTTGGGTGTGTGTGTGTCTTTGCATGTGCATGAGTTTTCTTCTGTACATATTGTTTCTAAGTTATATTTTTGGTCTCACCCTTACGCTGTCACTATACAGATGTATCTGTGCGATGATATTGATGTGTGCTGTGTAACTTACTATGTCTGGGATTGTAATATGGAGAGGTATTGCTTGGCGTTCTGGTGTCACTACACACCAGTGTGTGATATCTGTGAGGCAATCCCCCAGAACTTGTGTCACAGAGTGTGTGTATGTCTCTCTCCCTCTCTGTGTATTTACAGAAGATGACAGCGATGATCTGCGTCTTAGCTGGAATGAAGTGGAGCTAAGGTAAGAGCGACACGGGTAGACGAGTCCTGTCTCGTCTTACCGTCACGTCAACAAGGAAACTAAAATGTGATCCTGAGTAAATGTATGCCTATGTTAAAGCAACATTACTGTATGTGTTCATTTCATCCTTGAGTACCCTACAGGTTGTTAGTGGAACTACCTAGTGTCTCTCATTTGAACCGCAGAGAGCTGTGGCCCACTCCGCTCTAAACTTGTATAGTCCAACTGCTGTATAACAGAAGGATAGGGAAGGGAGAAAAGCCAAATCCAGGGTGCATTTCTTGAAACCTTTTTTGCTAACTACGTTAGCTACTTTGTTGGTGACAATGCAATTTCCCATTGGCAACTACCCAAGTTGCTAACTGGCTAGCAACTATGCTTTCAAGAAACGCACCCCAGAAGTGTCTCTCACTCTGCTACAAGCAGGGAAGTCAACAAGTCGAGGGAGACAAAGGGGTCAGCTATCCCAGGCCTAGGTAGAGGGGAGGCCCAGAATGTATTGAGTCCGAGGGCCTCACAGATGACTTTATTCTGGGTCCGGTCAAAAGCTGTCAGCTAGCGGCTCTGGTTACATGTTTAAGTGATTGTGGAAACGTTATTTTTAGATAAAAAGAAACTTGATGTTGCTTTTAGTAAATGTTTATTCCGAATCGCATGGCGGAAAAAGGTGAGGTAATCTGAGATGCAGCAGCAGTTAAAGTCAGGCTATCCTCGCTGGAACATCAGCATGATGTAGCCTTGTCCTAAATGTAGGAGATTCTAAATATGGCCGGAACTGTTATGATTTCCATAGAGTCTCAGGCTGCGTTCCAATATGTGACCTTGCGTCCTCCACTTGTGCTTTTGGCCTCGTACCAGGAAGTAATATGTCATGATGACATCACTGACAACAGCATTATTTCAATATCTCGCAAAAGCTCAATTGTAAAGTGATTTTCTCATTTGCAAACTGATGTTGAATGAGGAATATTCCCCCAAAAATTGTTTTGGCTAGGCTGACAGCTGGGAAACTTTAATGTTTTCTCCACGGAGACAGGGCCATGAGGCGTGTTGAGGCCACAAGCACAAGTGGAGGACGCAAGGTCGCATATTGGAACGCACCCTCAGACTCAGAGATGAGGCTTCATTTCCAGTCGCAGGCCGGCTGTTAATGCGGCCCCACTCAAGGGGTTCCTGTTGTGTATATGACTAAGTGTATCCTGAGCATTCCTGAGAGCGCCGGGCGGCTTTACTGTATGCGTGTGTGCACTACAGCTAAAGGGCCGCAGCTAGCCTTCGTACAGCACAGGGCCAGATACTATCAGCAATTCTCTCCAGTAGCAGCTGCAGTGGACTTAAGTCTTATGAGAATGGCTATAACCAACCAGCCATCGGCATCCATTGACTTTTAACATACATTTTTGTTTCCTTTTTTTGCCTCTATCTCGTTTTCTCTGTCTCTTTTGCACGCTCACTTTTTTATTGCTCTCACACACACACACACACACACACACACACACACACACACACACACACACACACACACACACACACACACACACACACACACACACACACACACACACACACACACTCACACTCTATATTCCCCATTTTTTTCCCTGTTTCATTTTCCTTCAACCCCCCAGGAGAGTGGTGGAATCCATAGGGAGGACGAAGAAAAGGAACTCCAAATTCTTCAGTAGGTGCCCTAATTCCTGTTTTCCCCAGCCCTCTTCCCTTCCCCCTTTGGCGTTCCTCTTGACCCCGTTCTCCACTTCTACAGACTTCTTCTCCCCACCACTAGTCCAAAGAAAGCTAAACGATTAATCGGCTAATCACTTAAGAGCTTAATATCCACTGAATACCCGCTTAGTTAAGTTACCGCAAATGCCACACAGAAAAACACCATCACCTTCTTCTGTAGAAAGATATTGAGGGGAGTGTGCATGCAGTGTTTTCTGTAGAAAGAGCGAAAGTTTTACGTGTGAGTATGGCGTGGGGAGGATGACACAGTTTGGTTCGTTGTGACATTTGCTGGAGGCTAACCTGGACAGGTTGGAGCAGGCAGACGACGCCCCTGGAGAAAAAAAAAAACAGCTGCTGCTGCCGCTTATTTATCATTCAAACAACTATGCAGCCAGCCACCCGCCCGCCAACAGGAATTTCTGTAATAACATCTCTGCTCCTCTCTATGGAAGCAGTTGGGTTAGAGTAGGGTAGAAGTCATTGATCGTATAATTAGAACAGAAGTACTAGCAGAGATTCTTGGAGTATTATCCAGTCTCTCTGGTACTAGTAATTGTAGTAGAGTGGAGTAGAATGTTCTATGGAATCATTACAGTCGGAGTAGAATGTTGTCTGTAAACATTGCAGTTGAAATAGAATGTTTACTATGGAAGCAGTAGGGTATGGTAGAGTGACGTAGTAGCTATAGAATAGAGAAGAGTCGAGTAAAGTATCATTCATTAATCCCGAGGGAAATTAAGGTGTCCAGTAGCATACATACATAAATACAGAAAAAACACAGACCTTACACACATTATTGCACATATATTCACCATACAGCACAGGCTTACATACTGTACATTTATCCAAAGTCAGATCTCTCTCACACACACACCAATCACTAACATTTGGTCGTGATATTGAAAATCGTTTGCTGGTTGGAGGGGTACAGTCCGTTGAAGATTGAAATGTGTGTCCACCCTCCCTCATCCTTTCCCCGTTCGCTGACTAAGGCCCTTCCAAAGCAACTGGCCCTGATGGTAACATGGGGGAGGAAATGTTTTTGGACTGGGACTTAGAAATGGTAAAGCCAGGCTACTACAAGTTATCTTTATTGTATTTAACTGTGTACTCTGTCTCTGTCTCTGTCTCTGTCTCTCTCTCTCTCTCTCTCTCTCTCTCTCTCTCTCTCTCTCTCTCTCTCTCTCTCTCCCTCTCCCTCTCTGCCCCTCCTCTCTATCCCCCCTCTCTCTCTGTTTCTCTCCCCCTCCCCTTTCTCTCTCTCTCTCTCTCTCTCTTGCTCTCTCTCTCTCTCTCTCACCCTCTCCCCCCTCCCTCTCTCTGGCAGACTCCCAGCTCTACCAGCAGTACAGCGAGGTGGTGCTGAACAGGGAAATCCTTCGACAGGCACACTCGGACAGTCCCTTAGCCAACGAGGACTCTTCCTCTTCCTCCTGCCCCACCAACAGCACCTCTACCTCATCATCATCAACAACACCATCATCATCGTCATCGTTATCCTCCGCCTCCTCCTCTTCATCTTCCTCCCTGGTGCCCGCCAACCCCAGCCCTGCCCAACGCCCCTTACCCCCGCTGCCTCCCCCCTCGCACCTGGCCCCCATCCCCCACGCCTCGGGCTCCCTCTCTGGAAAGCCCTCCTCCTCCTCCTCTACCCTCCCCGTTCCCGCTCCCCCACCCGGCCGGCCACCCTCCCCACGCGTCTCCATCTCCGCCGCAAGCCAGTCACTATGGCAGGACCTGCCCACCGTCCGCAACAGCGTGGAGCTGGAGGACATGACGGAGGACCAGCGCCGGCTGCAGGAGGTATGGACATGATTAAACTACATTACCCATCATGCACTATCACCAGCCAAGGGGTTCATGATGTGTGAAACATAGTAGGTGTTTGGTAAAAAAGCCGCACTCGCGGATAAGTTTCTTGTAGTTTTAATACTGGGTTAGCATGTCTGCCATGCTAACCCAATATTAAAACTACAAGAAACTTATCCGGGAGTGCGGCTTTTTTACTAAACATGAACTTTGCTGTTTGCTCGCCCCCGAAGACCTTGTGAGAAACATTTCGGAGTTAAGCGCACTTTCTCTACAAAAAGACTGAAACATAGTAGGTCCACTGGACACCCTGTTGCGTGACGGCTGGCAGGACGTTACATTATTACATTACATTACATTACATTTCATTTAGCTGACGCTTTTATTCAGAGCAACTTACATTTACTATTTTTCAGGGTATTGGTTACAGTCCCTGGAGCAATGTGGGGTTAGGTGCCTTGCTCAAAGGCACTTCAGCCATGGATGCAGGTGTAGGGAGAGGTCAGGTGGGATTCGAACCTACAACCCCCAGATTGAAAGACCAACTCCCTAACTGTTAGGCCAGAATATAAAACTACATATCCCATCATGCACCATCACCAGCCAAGGGGTTCAAGATGTGTGAAACATAGCAACATGGTTGATTCAACTGAAACATAGTAGGTGCACTGCACTGGACACCATGTTGCGTGACAGCCGGCGGGACATTAAGAGGATAAAACCTATATTATACTATGTATTCTGGGCTGAAAATGTTGCATCATGGTTAGAAATTAACTGAAACGGAATTTTAATCGATAACATTTTCAGTCCATAATGAATTCTTGACTGCATGTGGCTTCATCCGTTTCTACAAGACGACTTGAGTCTCTGCATTCACAAGCAAGAGTAGAGTAATGTTACACAAACACTCCTAGCACATATTTGTTCCAGCCAATTCAATTTCACTAGCTGATCCCTTGGTAGATCGTCTAATTAGTCAAAACACCACAGGCAGATGAAATACTTGGCAGGACACGGCATTACCAAATAATCTTTTATTAGAGTAAGATACATCAAGCCCATTCTTTTCCTGTATCCATGTCACATCACGTGAACGCCCCTTTAGGAGACCTTCGGTTAGGAGCCCTTTGGAGACTTGAAGGTTGAGAACAAATGCAGTTCCCTTAGCGCTGTAGATGACGGTAGCACACATCTTGTGCAAGTCGCCACCAAACACCACAGAAAGAGAAGAAGAAGGAGGGGACAATGGCCCCTTAGGAGACTAAACTTGAGCACACTCCTTTGCATTGGGTGGGCGGAGTTTGAATTTTCTTTCTCTAACCTTGCCGCCTCCACTTTTGCTTGTGGCCTTGACCCGCCTCCTGGCCCATCCTCCGTGGAGAAAACGATAAAGTTTCCCAGCTGCCAGCCTAGCCACAACAACTTTTGAGGGACTGTCTTTCATTCACCATCCCAATTGCAAATGAGAAAAAGACTTTACAATTGAGCATTTGCAAGATATTGAAATATAATGCTGTTGTCAGTGATGTCATCATGACATATTACTTCCTGGTACGAGGAAACAAGCACAAGTGGAGGAGGCAAGGTCGCATATTGTAACGCACGCTAATTCACCCAGTCAGCTCCTCTGGCCCGCCCATTGAACTGCATTGTTTTCCCTTCCGAATGCTCCACCCATGGTCGTGCGGTGCCAATCTTTGCCAGTCATTTGGCATATTGATTAGCCAACGTGGGGGAAAACAAGCAATTTCATGAGCGGGCCCAGATTTGCCAACTGGGTCTATACTCATGAACGCCGTGACGTTTTCCATGTGAGTTACACCCATTTGTGGGAGAAAACAACCCATGCGAGTCAACTGATGATGTTGGGGTTTAATAAACGATAGATACACACCTGTAGACTAGCGTTGTTCACGCGCAACATGCCGAAAACGTGTTGTGTTGCCGGCTGTTCAAATAATAGAGCCAAACAGTCGTGGCTGAAGCATGGACTTTGTTCATTTAGGCAAGCCGATGTAGCATGTAAGTTGATGAGACGTTCGGTTTGTTTTCACCCATAAAGGGGCGTACGCACATTTACAAGCAAAGTACCCGGATGGCCGTTCATGCCTATAGAAGATTCTTTGGCATTACGCTCACAATACTATTGGTCCCCCAACCCTTACAGCTGTGTGGGTAAACAAGAGTGTTATTGGAATATCCTGGGCCAAGGAGGAATGTTTTGGCCATAAACTCTTGGGGGACTAGTTGTTTTCAGATGTCACGTAAAGCTGTCGACAAGACTGTTGTGGTTGTGGTTATGAGCGGGAAAGCTGACTGGGGGGGCGGGAAAAGGGGCCAGGGAGGGGATGGGCAGAATTGGGTCCCTATAACATTGGGTACATTCCAATATACACACTTCCGTCCTCCACTTGTGCGTGTGGGCTCGCCCCGCCTCCTGGCCCCGCCTCCGTGGAGAAAACAATAAAGTTTCCCAGCTGTCAGCCTAGCCACAACAACTTTTGGGGGACTGTTTTTCCATTCACCATTGTGCTTATATATTGGTATTGAATTAGATATTTAATTAATTTTCAGTCAGTGACATCATCATGAGGTCACAAGCAGGCAAGTGAGCAAGGAAGGACAGAAGTCTGCAGATTGGAATGCACCCATTGTGTGTATTGAGGGGGGGCTTTCAAATGACTTTGTTCTGCCAGAGCCCAGCCAAAGCTGTCAGAGGCCACACTACATTGGTGCTGAGTAACATTGGTGCTCATGATTGGTCCATGGTAGCAAAAAGCAGCTATTTTTAAGTCATGAGTAAACTGTGTTGGTGGGGAAACCTTGGTAATTGTGGTATACTGTCATTCTCTACGTCTCAGTCTTTTGGTCGAGACGTTTTTGAGCTGTGTCATGATGTTTCTCACATGACCCTTATTGTTGAGAGTACGTGGCAACTGTGACTTAAAGGGACACTGTGCAGGAAATGGTCAAAAAAGGTACTGCAACTATGCTGCTCATTGAAACTAGGCTCCCTATTGCCAAATTTGAACTTTACATGACCTTTTACTAAGTAATAAACAACTATTTGCTAGTATGGTCCAAGTAGAGTAATTTTTGCAGCTAAAAATGGCTATTTTAGGAAATTCAAAATGGCGGGCCATGGAGAAGATCCCCCTTTTCATGTATGAAAAGTGCAATTTTTCCAGTCATAATGAATACTTAGAATTTTATGGTGGTGGTAGGTATTCAAAAGGTAACATTAGTGAGTGGGCAGCATGAATTCTGGAAATAAACAACTAAAAATCTCACACAGTGTCCCTTTAATGATTAGGAAGGTGGTCTTAAGATCAGAGGGTTGCCAGTTCAAATCCCACTCTAACCTCTCCCTACACCTCCATCCAAGGCTAAAGTGAGCGTGGCCCCCCTCAATGCCCCAGGGACGTAACACATACCCTATAAAATGGCAAAGTTGTTTTGGATAAAAGCGTCAGCTGAATGTGATGTAATGTATTGACTGCAGGAATGATTTGAAGTGATGTGAGCATTTTCTAAGCGAACCTTTTGTGATTGGCTAATTTATCGATTATTTGGTTGATTGGCAGGTGCGTTTCGAGGTGGTGACGAGCGAGGCGTCCTACAGCAGGAGTCTGGACATTGTGGTGGAGCAGTTTGTCAAGTCAAAGGAGCTGGGAGCGCTGCTTGCCACGCAGGACAGGAACTGGCTCTTCTCACGCCTGGCCGACGTCAGGGCCATCAGCCACAGGTAAGGGGAACACACTGGTGTGTGTGCGTGCACGCTTGCATGCTTTATTTTATGAAAATGTAAACCCCTGGATACCAGCGGCATACAAATGCATGGTAAAATCAACAAATCAATGAATTAAACTTTCAAATGATTCTGTGTCAGTACTGAAGAGAGATACACCCAATAAGACCATTGATTCTGAGTGTGTACTGTATGTGTAACGTTTAGTTTTTTCATTGATTCATGACGGGTGTTCTTCTCTTGTTCAGCTTGTTTAACAAGTATGTGTGCGTAAAATACCTCTGTCACATTTGTGTCACCAAGCAAACCCCACTAATGTGTGTTCCATTGCCATGGCAACGTGCTCTCGTGTGTTCCATTGCCATGGCAACGTGCAGCTTCCTGACCAAGCTTGAGGAGCGCGTGGAGAAGGACACTCTGCACTTTGACGTGTGTGACATCATCACCCGGCACTGCCAGATGTTCCGCATGGTCTACGTGCCCTACCTCACCAACCAGTCCTACCAGGACAAGACATACCAACGCCTCATGTGAGTATTAGTTATTCTAACAGGCCATACCATTAATTTTGAATTACTTTGTAATCCACGAATGGTGTGATTACGCTTCTCCGGGGGCCAGTGTTACCGGCCAATAAGTTGAGCTCACTCCTCCCGCCCAAGTGCTCCAGGGCACCAAGGACCCAGACCTAAAATGAATTACAAAGTAATTAATGCAGTCTGGTAAATCCAGGCTAAGTATGAGTATCTCACACTCTACATTAAGACTGTATAGCAAGCTTTTATATAAATTTCTTTTTTATATACATTTTTGGGGGCTTTTTATGCCTTTACTTAGCCTGGCAAGCCATACTAAATGTGAATATTTAGTCGGGCCCCGATCTATGAGACACTGGAAGATTTTTGATGGGAACAACCCCTTTTTTTCAAACTTTGTCTGTTCCTCAAAACCCCGTCCAAAACAAATCTCCTGAGTTGTGATTGGTCTGCCAGTTTCAGGGCATGGGGCATTGTCCGAGGCTACACCCACTCGCATGCAAAAATAGTTTTGGCCGCTGGCAGGCTGACAGGACAGTAGAGAGAGAAACTAGCGGGGGAAGAGAGAGAGACGGGGAGTGCTCAGCAAATGGCCTCGGGCTAGAATCGAACCTGGGTCGGTGTAGTAGTTTTAGCCACGGCTTGGCCTAGCAAGCTATTGCTAATGACAAATGGAGTGCTTATACAATAATACAAGACATACCTCATGTGAGTGGATTGGACTTTGGATTAGGCCTGTATAGCAATTTCTAATCGCAAGTAGAATGCAGAGCTATCAAAGGCTCATGTTGGTAGCCATCTTTGGATTGCATTTTGGATTATTCCTGATTATTTCGAGAAAGTGTATAGAATAGAATAGACTGCAAAGGCAATTTATAGCAAGAAATGTCTACAGTAGAGGCAAATAGAATGTATAGAAATCAATGTCTAATGGTAAATAAAATGTTTACCGACCATGACAAGACCAGCCTGCGGATCATGCAAATGTGGCCATCTTTGGATCTTTGCCCTGGGTCTTTGGAAAAAAAAATGAATGCATAAAATTTAAATGCATAAAATAGAATTTATAGAAAGCTATGTCCAATGATAAGATCCACCAAGGGCCTATGGCAGTGTAGCTATCTTTGGATCTTTTATTTTTTATTTTTTTATATTTATCCTTTATTTAACCAGGAAGTCCCATATAGTTAGACTAACTCTTCTTCCAGGGAGTCCTGGAAGGATCATAATAACTACATCTACTTATCCGCTGCTTAACCTCTGTGCTGTGCAGAGAACAGAACGCAATACTTTCATTTCCTTTGGAAGCCGTTAAGACTCAGTATATGTCTCTTTGCAATGCACACAGACGGGAATGCAATATACTATATAGCAAGTGATGTCTAATGACAAAACTGTGTGAGTGTAGGTATGAGACACTGTATGACAAAACCGTGAGTGTATGTATGAGACACTGTAGATGTAATCATAACTGGTGTCCATCTCTAGTGCCATGCCCTGCAAGTGGCCTTTCGTTCCCATGTGAAGCATTGCACTTGGGTTCGAGCTGTATGGACTGCACAGAATAGATAGAACCTGTGATGTAATAGCTATGGACTGCACAGAATAGAACCTGTGATGTAATATAATAGCAAGCTATGTCTAATGAGTTCAACTGACACAGCTTCAAAATCGCTGTGTCAAGTGCTCATTGACTGTCAAGCAGTTGAGTAAAAGGATGGAGGTCAGCGGGCTTGGGTGTTCTTCAAGTAGTAGTGTGACGCTGCTCTTTGGTTAATGCTGTTTGAAATCAAATGTGAAGGACATCCAAGGCACTCATCGTCTTCTGAGATAAAAAGCTTGGAATTGAGTTACGTCAGGTCAAGTCAAGTGTACTTTGTCAAAAATCTATGTGACAGGGTTAACACAGAAATTTCAAGTTGTTTGACCGGTCTCCAATGTGCAGTTGAACTAAACATATAAACATGGTAATAAGACATTGACAGTAACCAGCACCCACCCCCACCCCACACACAATGTGCAATAAAAAAGCTAGCATACTGATACATGAATTTACATTCTCTCTCTGACACATTCACTGACAACACACACACATTCATAAACTGATACAGACATGTATGATGTACACACACACACACACACACACACACACACACACACACACACACACACACACACACACACACACACACACA
>NC_085861.1:21471104-21496104 GCF_034702125.1 Engraulis encrasicolus | reverse complement strand
TGGCAGATTTAAGATGATGACTAAGCACCTGGCAATCTTTTGAGCAATGTTCCTAGGGAGAAGGCCTACTGTTTCGGAACACTTTTTCGTCAAGGGAACTGATTGAGCCAGTCTGGGCCTGTTTCTCGAAAGCAATGCTGCTAACCAGTTAGCAACTGACGTGGTTCCCTATGGGAATTTGCATTGCAACTTAGTTAGCAACGACGTTGTTGAGAAACGCACTGAAATAAGTAAAAGCATAATACACTGCAGAGGAAATGGCAATAAAAGCATGACATGAAAGCCTAAAAGAAAAGGATAGAAGGAAATCTTAAAGGAGCACTTCTGCCAATTTCAATATGCTGTTGTATTGCTCACGCTACCCTTGACTTGTCAGTACCCAGTGATGCTGCATTTTTCTTCTCAGCCGTTTCCGAGATCTCAGCTATCTGGGGCAGATTTTGTTTACATTAAAAACCTCCTCAACATAGGCCTACTCCAAATATTATCCCAAAAGGTATCACTGTTTGCTAGTTGTCTGCTAGCTGCTGATGTTGCACAACCTTTTGGATGTTGTTGGGAATAAATCAAGATGTTGTTTTTTTAAATGTAAACAAACTCTGCCCCCATTACAAAGACCAGGATCTCGGAAAAGGCTGAAGGAAAAAAACAAATCTCAGGTACTGACAAGTCCAGGGTAGTGTGAGCATTACAACTGCATGAAATTGGCTGAAGTTATCCTTTAAATGTTAATAAAGGACTACAGTTCCTCTGAACGGCCCCATTCCTCTAAACACCAGTTGGCTTCGACTTTTGTTGATGACATCAGAGGCTTATATTGACGTTGTATTTCTCCACCAGCAGTGAATGAATCATGATGAGAGGAAATGTGTTCAGAATGGGTTCCACAGAGTGTTGGAGGGCACGTCTAGCTGGTGTGGTGTGAATCACTGAATCATCACCAACTCCCATCACTTGACTGGTTCGTTCTAGCAGACAGGGCAACTATACAGTAGATCATCATTTCCTAGGAGTGTCTTAAAAATGATTCGTTTGTAGAGTCATCTTAACCCTCAAGCGATCGGCCTGTTTTTGCGACTAATCTGACCGAGCGGGGTCATTTATGACCCCAAGGAGATTATATAGAAATACCACTATATAAATTATTTTTTGAGGTTCATTCAAATTTATTTACATCTTGCACATACTTGTCCCTCATCTAAAGCAAAAAAAATGTGAATTTGAACATTTTATTGTTTTTCTAAAAATTAGTCAAACTTTATACGTATATGCTAAATATGATGTATGCCCTCATTTGCATATGTAAACATCAAAATACAAAAAACACCCAATACATTTTTTTCTTCCCTCATCATCAGTAATGAACTGAGAAAGTTTCATGGTGATATCTATCATTTATATTTTTTTAGCCTATTCACTTGTGACAGTCTTACCATAATAATACAGTATATTTATGCTAATTATGGAAATTGCTCAAAGTGAAACTTTGGTAAACCAAGCTAAATTCTACCCATTAGGCCCATAGAGGATATTTCTGCAATAAACCTTTAGGGTACTCAACATTTCTGGGTTCATGAAATCACAAGATCAGAGAATATGGTAATTTACATAGACAAAACCATGTCTCAAACATATAACCTTGTGCACACTCAAAATTTCTCTGAAACTTTTTCTGGACATTGTAGCTGTGAAAAGGTGTCTTCCATATGTATTAGAGCAAAGAAATGATTCAACTGATGCTTCAGCCTTTGTATAGCCATATAATAAGGAAAATTCTAAAAACGCCATTGATTTCTACACTGATGACTTGTTTCCTCCCTCTTTGTTCATCAGGATGACTTCCATTTCATATTCTAATCATGTGTCTAGGACCACTGTGCCATGATATCAACAAATATGGAGGAATGCTACCTGGGTGCCCTCACAATATGCTTGGTTGGCTATCGCAGGGGTGCCCTATTTATTTATATAATATATTATATATTAATATTATAAATGTTTATATTATGAATATTTTAGGTCTGCTGACCATGGCCTGCCCCAAGACACAAAATACAAAAAACAGAGTTTGAAAATTTCAACAACAATGGACATTATAATGTTGAGTATCTCATGGATCCTCTCGGGGTCATAAATGACCCCAGAGGTGTTTTGGTTATAAATCCCATATAGATGGTCCAAATTTCACAAAATTAATTCAAAACATGCACAACAAACGTATCGACAAGCTCATAGAAGGAAAACGTTGTCTGATGAAAATGACAGAAATGGGGTATGGAAATATATGCCCGGGGTCATAAATGACCCCCAGTCGGTCGCTTTAGGGTTAAAGGTGCACTGTGTAGGATGGTGGCCAGAGAAGGTACTGCGACTATGCTGCTCATTGAAACTGTGCTGCGTATTGCCACATATGATTTTTTTTTCACGAATATTTACTTAATTAGGCTATAAACCAATATTTACTAGGATGCCTATGACCAAAGTACTTCTTTATTGACCAAAGTAGTTCTTTATTTTTTGCTTTGACCTGGCATTGAGTGCTGAATGCCCGTAAATGAATTAGCAATTGGTGGTTGATATGCTGCAAGGAATATGCGTTTGAAATAGTCCACTAAAAACAAACAAACAAGCATATATTGCATACAATAGTGGCACTGGCTGTCGTTGCGCTGCCCTGACGTGTACTGAAATGTCACTGACCCATATACTGCATAAGCTTGTGATAAATAAGCAAGACAAACCTATAAAGCCTAAGAAATATAAATACATAGATGAATTAATTGACTGATTTTAAAAAACTATTTAAACAAAAATGATCAGATCAACAATTATATATCATTGCATCATGATCTTGTGCATTGCACCATGATAACGGCTGAAGGTGTCTGAATGGAGTCTGAAGACATAGAGGACGGCATGACTTAGCAGAGTGAGAAGAAGCAACATGGGAGGCACGTACTGTACGTGTAGGTGCACTGTGCTATGACCCAATTAGAGACTAGTCTGGCAACATACTGAAGCAATAAGAGCACAGCCCATGTTTGAACTGGAGACGAGTGACTCACCCTGCTGTCTTTTGTTGCGCATGTTTGTTTTAGAGAGAGAGAGAGAGAGAGAGAGAGAGAGAGAGAGAGAGAGAGGGGGGGGAGAGAGAGGGGGAGAGAGAGAGAGAGGGAGAGAGAGAGAGAGAGAGAGAGAGAGAGAGAGAGAAACGTACCTCTCGCCACATCTTGCTAATCTTCTCTTCCCTTGCTGCTCTCTTGAACCCCAAACTTGGCTTCTCCAAGGCGGAAGGTTCACCACGATTGGTAATTGTTTAGACTGCAGGGGCTCTCAACCTTTTCCAATTAGGGGCCCAATTCAAACAACACATCCACTTGGAATACTTTCAGGGACCACTGGAAGGCCCCGGCCCACAGTTTGAGAATCACTAAATCTTAGAGAGAGAGAGGTTAGGTGCCTGGCATGGCATGGTGTGAAGGGGTAAGACGCTTAGCTAACTGTTTTTGTTTTGGAGAGCAGTAGATGTGATGCGTTAAATGGAATGTTGATTAATTCGCACACCTATGAAGTAGTCCCAGTTTTCTGACTGCATGACACGTGTGTATCAATGCGTTAAGGAACGTTCCAATAAGTAAAAAAAAGCTGCAAAGGTTGCAAGTATCACACACGGAATTGACACGTCGCATCGCACATCTGCAAACACCAGCCACGGATCACCAGAACAGCGATGACTGCGGTCCAAATCATATGTAATTCAACTTCAAACATATTTATTTCCCCCCTGCTGACCATCATAGGCTCAATCTATACTATCATGTCTAGTGTTGCATCTCCAGAGCCCGACAGTTGGCTGTGATTGCCCACTGTCCTATTATTTTATGGGCATTGTAGTTTGTGTGCATGTATTAGCTATTCGGCCCTGTGGTGGGTACTGCAGTTTGTGTGCGTGTATAAGCTCCTCTGTCTAACTTTCCCTCATGTGTTGTCTGGGTAGGGGTGGGTGTTTCACAGTGATTGACTAGAACTGCTCTCCTGTTGGAAGAGCTGATGGCTGAGAACGTTTTACATTACATTACACTTAGCTGGTGCTTTTATACAAAGTGACTTAGAGTTATTTTAAGTGTAGGGTATTGGTTACGGTCCCTGGAGCAATGTGCGGCAGTTAGGTGCCTTGCTCAAGGGCACAACAGCCATGGAGTGAGATGGGGAGAGGGAAGGGTGGGATTCGAAGCCACAACCCTCTGATCTGAAGTCCATCTCCCCACAACTTTTTGTGCGTGCAAGCGAGCGAGCAAGAGAGAGTGAGTGAGTGAGTGAACGATTAAGACTTTAATCTTAACCTTTAAGAGTGTGGGTTTTTGAACATTCTATAAAAACAATGCGTTCTATAACAATGCAAGATTCTACAATTCCATATTGTATTGAATGACCCCCAGAATTCTATAGAACTTTCACTGCTCGAACATTCCCGTCACACCGGTGTGACGGTACACTCTAAAGGCCAATTTATACTTATTGGCGCTGACGGTTGCAGAGCCTGTGCAACCGTCTGTGCGCGACCACACCCCCCGCGCAGAGGCTCTGCAACCGTCGTCGCGCGCCTCGAAAAAATCCTGACTACGCGACAGACGGTTGCGAAGGTCGCAGAGAAAAGGCGCTGTGATTGGTCGTCTCGCTACTTCCTTGTTCTCCTGGCGGCACAGTTCTCCGGTAGTTTACGAGAGCCAAACTGTCAATATTCTGTGGAATACGAATGCTTTCTTTCTAGTCTTTTTAAATAAATGATGCTACAATGACTGAATTAGTAAGTAACAAACAAACAATACATCAGTTTAGCACTCGCGGCACAATGCCTCCAGTCTGACTACTGTACTGTAGCCTTGTAGCTATGTAGCCAAATGTAGCTAACGACATGAGACCTCGTGCGCAGATCTATAACATCAACAGTGGTTAGCGACCGTAAGCAACAGGCGCCGTTGCTGAACTATAATCTGCCCTTTAAAGGTTAAGCAAACTCTCTTGTGTCTTCCTCAGGGGCGGGCGGTTCACGGTGATCGACCACTGTCCTGTTGGGGAGCTGAGGGCTGAGAACTGCCGAGTGAAGCTCCACTCGCTACAGAAGAACCTCTTCAGACTGTACCTGGCCCGCAAATCAGTACTGCTCCGAACGGACACACTGTAAGTGACGTGAGAAGTCGTGTGCGTGTTCGTGCGCGCGCGCGCGCGCGTGTGTGTGTGTGTGTGTGTGTGTGTGTGTGTGTGTGTGTGTGTGTGTGTGTGTGTGTGTGTGTGTGTGTGTGTGTGTGTGTGTGTGCGTGTTGCAATGTAATTCTTTGTTTGTTTTATTAACTCTGATTTTCTCTTGGATGTTTATGTTACATCGAGAACTTTGCATCCCAAACCATTTCCAATTTTTACACACACACACACACACACACACACACACACACATGCACACTCTCTCTCACACACACACGCACACACACACACACACACACACACACACACACACACACACACACACACACACACACACACCGGCCCTATTAGTGTGAAGTGACATGCACAGATAATTTGGCTTCCTGTTTACTAATAGATAACCGTGTGTGTGTGTGTGTGTGTGTGTGTGTGTGTGTCTACGTGTGTGTGTGTGTGTGCGCGTGCAGAAGCGACAAACTGCGCTGGATCTCTGCTGTCTCCAGCCCCCACCCACAGATTGACTTCACAGCTGCCCAGGGTATGACACTCTCTCTCTCTCTCTCTCTCTCTCACTCACACTCACACTCACACTCACACACAAACACACACACACACACACACACACACACACACACACACACACACACACACACACACACACACACACACACACACACACACACACACACACACACACACACACACACACACACACACACACACAGGAAGCTATGTTGCAAACAGGCGAGCACTCTGCTGGTTCCAGTGAAGTGATCACCATGAAGATGAGATGATTCACTGTGCACAGTAGTGCTTCACAGGGAGGGCTGGGAGATTTTCTAGCAGTGCCACTGACTAACTCCTAGTTCCCCTAACATCAGACCGGTATCAGCCCTACCCGGGGGCTACTGAGGGCTACCCGGGGGCTACCCGAGGGCTTCTGAGGGCTACCCAACACTTTTGTACAAAATCCTCTATAGATGTCTTGGCATCATTCTCAAATCACACAATTATTGAATTATAATTTGCTTATAATGAATAAATAATCTCATATTTAAATTGAGAGAACCATTATCAGTAACTAAAATCTGGTAGTCATCACTGTTTATTAACATCCTTGGTGGGCACCTCAGAAGCTCCTGGAGGGCTACCTGGCGCCCGCGGGCACTACGTTGGTGACACCTGCAGTAGCCTATGGCAGGGGCCCAGATGCAGCCCGCCAGATGAGTCAATCTGGCCCGAAAAAAAGTAGCGAAAAAAGTCTAATTTGTCTTTTTTTGCACGGCATTTACAGTCAATGCTCCTGATATTTCGACGGTCATCGACACAAGACGATTGATAGCAATGCGATTCCAGTATGAAGCAGAAATGTGCAATATTTCACGATTTCGTTGCTGGAGTGGTCCGGCCCTTTTTAGATCAAATTGGCTGTAGTATGTGGCCCCTGGGCCTGAACCTAAATCAGTTTGACACCCCTACAATATAGTGTAGATTAATCCTAAAGGACGGTATGGTGCCCAGCAACAGATACACGTAGCAATCGCATACATAGCACACGTATCATACTTTCATATCAAACATATCATACTTTGCACAAGATATGTAATCTGGAAATGGCAAATACATTCTTATTGTTCAATTTAATGCTTATGGCATACTTTATATTGTAGGTCTTGATGAATATTTGTGAACAAATATTTTTTGAAAATGAACCTAAAAATATGAGAAAATTATCTCTTTTTTTGGCAGCAATATACTGTGCTGCCCCCTGCTGGTTTGATATTGTGTCTCTCTGTGTGTGTGTGTCTTAGCTTCAGTCCAAATCTGCACACACACACACACACACACACACACACACACACACACACACACACACACACACACACACACACACACACACACACACACACACACACACACACACACACACACACACACACACATAGCATGATCCAGATTCAGAGTCAGTTGGGGACATGAGATTAGTAGCAGTCTGTGTTTAATCAAGACGGTAACATAATCCACAAACACTTCTCTCTGAAAGAGAGTCTTGTCTTATGGTGGAGGGAGAAGGATGCCTGTTTGTTGTTTACACATAATTTGGCCAATAGCTTAATTGTTATGGAGTTGGTCTTGGGATTCGGAAGGTTTCTGGTTTGAATCCCTTTCCACTAGTAGCAAAAGAGTGTGAGTTCTGCATTACCTCCATTCATGGCTAATGTGCTGTTTGTCAAGCCACCCAACTTATTTTTTACCTGCCTTTTTCCTAGGAAGACTTTCTGAGGATATTTTTTTTTTCTATTGGAGATTTTAGTTTGACCCCATTGCTTATGAATGAAACTGATGAGTATATGACAATTACACTTCTTGCTGTAAAATTACAGCAAGTCACTTTGGGTAAAAGCAGCAGCTACTTAGCCAGGCCGCACCGTCATAGTGACACAACACCTTCAGCGTTCCTTCTAGTCAGGCCAGGAGCAATACAAATATCGTTTCTGTGCTCCAGAAAAATCGGGAACCCCTCCCACTTTGTCTGGAAACAAACGACCAGTAGTAAACGAAGGGAGGCGGATGAACCATGCCGTTAAGGAAATATACATTTTTATGCTCTTGGTCAGACCAAGTATCGAAGACATTTGAAAGTCGATGATAATCAGGCTAGGAGCTACTGTAAGTGTGTAATGTAATATTTAAGTTTTTTTCTAACCACTGCTCTCGATTCAATGTCTCTTGGTAACAGATTTCCCTCAGATGCAGTGTATTCGTGCCTATGTTGCCCATCAGCCTGACGAGCTCAGCCTGGAGAAAGCCGATGTCCTTCTGGTCCACCAACACAGCAGCGATGGTAAGTAGGGATGTAAATCACTAGCCAGGCCACGCCCTCCTAGTGACGCAACACATTTGGTGTTGGCTCTAGTCAGGCCAGGAGCAAAGTAAATATCTTTTCCGATCTCCGGAAAAATCGGAAACTCCACCCACTTTGTCGGAAACCAGTCAACCAGTAGCAAACTTAGGGAGGTGGGTCAATCATGCCGTTTGAGCAACATTACTTGTTATGCTCTTGCCAGACCAAGTCTCAAAGAGATTTGAAAGTCGATGATAATCAGGCTAGTAAATCACAGCTTCCATGATGATACCATTCGATTATTTTCGATACTTAAGAATGCTCCACGATACGATACGATTCGATTTGATCGTCGACCGTATGATTGATGCATCAATTCATATGATTATTATTTTTACACGACTAAGGGTAAGCTGAACTAGCCTGGTTTTACCATCATTGACCAGACCACATTAATTACTTCATAATGCATTTTTAGTCTAGATCAGTGGTTCCCAACCTATGGGTCGGGATCCACCTTATGGGTCGCCAAAGATCCACAGGGGGTCGCGGAGCCCTCTTGATTTTAAGGGGTTTCATTTTAAATATATATAGCCCATGTTGAATAAAAGACAAAGCATTTAACTAATAAATGCATAGAAGCAACAAATTGTAAGTGCTACATTAAACATTTATTCTATATTTGACCAAAGACGAATTGAGGAATAAAATAACTAAAATTAGTTTTCGCAGGAAACAGAGGGCATCTTGTGACTCCGTCTCGTTCGCATGGTTGGGTCACCAAAGCTTACAATAGTAAAAACATGCAGTGTTTCCCATACATTGAGGAAACTATGGCGCACCGCCATAGTTCAATTTTGGCTGCCATAGTTTCGAAAATGTTTAAAAAAAAAAAAAAAAAATTTTTTTACTTTTTATTTTTTTATTTTTTTTAAACTACTTCCGTTTTTGTTAAAACGAATTACGATTTCCTTCGCATTTTCCTCCTGGAGTAAATACATCCTATAGAGAAAACCACAAAGTGCTTGAAAGACAGGGGATCAAAAGCCTAGTCAAGCTGTTATAGTTAACTTGGGTTTGGGCAGGGACACAGGAAGTGGGGTGCACGGGGTCGCTGGACAACAGACGCAGCTGCATCATAGCCTTTCTACCTACTGCATCACTTGTGTATTAGGCCGCCTACCCTAAATTCAGACATAGTTTTTTTTTCCTCATTATTATTCTAAAATAGAAACACAAAATATGAATATTTTCTACTTTTTTAATACTTATAAGTAGTTTGAAATGTGAATGCAATTTTGGTTTGAAATGAGTGATTTTTAGACCCCAACCAGACCGGAACAGTGGTGTAGAACGGTGCAGCCAGTGACGCGGGAGCGATGTTTGTTTTGTTTAGCTTGTGGTGTCAAGGTAGTAATAAATGTGGTATTAACAGCGATATGTTGGCTTGGGCATGCATCAACATACACCCATTGGAGGAGCTAACTTGTTGTGAAGAGAAGTCTCATCACTGTGGTGATCAAACACGGACCAAGCAAGGAATTAGGTGAATTTAAAGTGCGACGGGAGAAGGGAATGTCACCAAAATTGTGCATCGTGTCAAGAAGTGGCTTTTATTCCTTGCCGTGGAGATTGGATTCGTAGTAGCACATTGGTAGGCTAGGTCTTGCCTATTGCTGGTGAAGTCTAGGCTATCTTAGCCTCGGAGTTTGCTATGGGGTGAATCTGTAGCACAGCCGATGTTGTGCGTGGCTTGTCTATCAACTGTTGCCAACGTTGAATTGCCGCGGTGTGAAATGGCTGTTCTATTGTTAGATGTTTTGAACTTTTGTAGTGGGTGGCGATTTGTTCCTTTTGCCTCTTGCTGCTGATTTGACCACCGTTTAGCCTATGGCCTACGTCAAATGCAAACTAAAGGTGGCTTTTACACTCTCCCTGTATCAATAGCCAGCAATGGCACGAGCTGCTTTGGCGCTTAGCCTACTTCTCTCGCCGATCACAGCACAAACTCTTTGGCCGTCAGAGTGTAATCACATACGGGAAGCAGTATGCCTGTCTGTGTGTCGTGCGCACAGACCTACAGGTCTGTGGTCGTGCGTGTTTTGTGCGCGGGCGGAAGACAGGGCAGTTGTCCTGATCGTATGCATCTTGAGATACACAGTCGCAATTGCAAGACAATCTAAATTGTTTGAAAGCCCGGTCACCTCTCACAAGTGCATCGCATAGCCTAGTCATTTAGTTCTACTAATTTCACACATTGTAGACTGCCCATGGAGAAGAGAGAAACTGTCACGGTAGCGCGATTTGCTCTTGAACACGCCCTCACCTCCACATTAGGTGCGCGTTTCCCTTCCGCAAGAAGAACTTAATAATTTTGAAGTGAAATGTTAAACAAAAAAAAGGTAAAATCTAGTAATCCTTGGTTAGGCTACATAAAACATGAAGAAGTTAGTCAGATGGATTCGCCATTCTTCATCCTAAAATTGATTAGAATGCAGGAAATTGCATCTAAAAAACACGTTTTTTTTCTGGGAGAGGACTCCAGAACCTCCGCCGACCACAGGCCCCCTGGTCAAAATGAGTTCCTGCGTTCCTGGGTTTGGGAGCAATATAAAAAAAAAAAACTTCAGAGGAGGGACAGTTGGATGAGTTTACTAACACTCCCCAGGCTTTGTTTTACAGTTGTAAATGTGACAGGCCTTCATTGACACAGCAGAGGAGACATCGGATTGTATATACAATATGTGTAATGAATGTGAATATAGACAAAAATGCGTAATAAGTTGTTCAGCCCTTTTACCTCTGACCAGCACCCCTCATGTAGAATGTGTGCGCCTATGTGTGTGGGGGAAAAGGCATAGCGTACTCTCTTAGACCATTCTTGTCTGTGCGTTACACACAGTGATCTTAAATTCTTATCTCTGCTCCTATTTTGTTTTATTATTGTTTTCATTATATAGACCCCTGTATGAGGGACAAATGAAACTGTGTTGTAAACAGAAATGATTCACTGTACTGCATTTTTTGACAATGACAATGTACTACTATTATACATGTAATGGGTAAAATGGGTAGCCTTATTTCTCAAAAATATAAATGGCTGAAATGTTGGGCCCAGGCCTATAGTTGCTCCATGCGCCAATGTCACACTGTACTCATTGTTTTGCGTTTTGCATTCACGCTGTGTGATACACCCCCCCCCAAAGGCCTGCGTGAGAAGACCCCCCCCCCCCCCGAAAAAAAAAATCCCTGCTGCCCCCATAGTTTCCAAAATTTCTGTGGGAAACACTGACATGGGTCCCTTAAGAAAAAGGTTGGGAACCACTGGTCTAGATCCTCGATGCCCTGGAGTGTTTGGGTGGGTGGAGGGAGCTCAGCTCTGGTTTGAAATAAGTAGACCAATCTCTAACAGTTTCCGTTCATGATGTATAGTATGTTGTTATGCGTTCAAGTGCGTTCGCTTATTGGCCCAATTTGGCTGGTCGTCTGGTGGATGACCCCAGAGAAGGGTTATCAGACCATTCGTGAATTACGATCGTGAATTACGAAGTAATTCAAAATAAATAGTCTTACCTGTCAGGCAAAAGCAGAACAACAAGTACCATTACTATAACAGGACCGTGAAGACAGTAAGCTGGTAGTAAGGGGAAAGAATCTGCACAATGCTTGCAAAAGACTTAATTTATACTTAATTTATTGTGAGTAGCAACGTTTCGATCATAGCACCTTCTACGATTTTTTTAAATTTGACACCTGCTGATGCTTTTCTTTTGGATGTGCACACTCTCCACTATGGTAACTGAACAACAGTAGCCTTCAATCATTATGGAAAGACTGTTGTGATGTTGTGACAAACGTTGTTGATTTAACACTTATAGCATTGAATTTAACACCATCTTTAAGCGTGTTACTCCAACACTCAAAGAGTTACTTTAACACTGAAATCGAGTAGGTCCATACATGCTCCGAATAGTGTTGAATGAACACTGCGGTTGAAGGAGAGGATTGTGCACATCCCAGGGAAAGGTGCAGGGCGAAGGTCAACTGTAGTTTTCAGAGTGACGAGTTCGCACACTTAGAATCCTTTTTGTTGTGTTTTATTTTTTCATGGCAGGATAACGTTTCAACCTCAACAGTCTTCTTCAGATTCTCTACCTGAAGAGAGAATCTGAAGAAGACTGTTGAGGTCTAAACGTTATCCTGCCATGAAAACACAACAAAAAGGATTCTAAGTGTGCAGACTCCTCACTTGAATTAACACTGCAACATTTGCTGTGTGCCAGATCTGACGTTTGCCACTTTCATGCTCTTCCTGCAGGATGGGTGGAGGGTACGCGGATGTCGGACCGGCACCGAGGCTGGTCCCCAGAGACGCACCTGGAGACCATCACCAACGAGAAGGCACGGCAACGCAACCTCATGGACGTCCACAAAATCACCACGGCCACGGCGGCCCTTTGAGTGCCCTCTCAAACACACACACACACACACACACATATAGATATACATATATCTGCAACCTCATGGACATACACAAGATCAACTACGGTGGCCCTTCAAGTGTGCTCAAACACACACACACACACACACACACACACACACACACACACACACACACACACACACACACACACACACACACACACACACACACACACACACACACACACACACACACACAAACTCAGGAACACTGACTTCACCGCTGGACATGCAAATCCACAAGCACACAAGAACCCATGATCTTTTGGCCACACATACAGTGCAGACTGGAAACAGAGCGGACCCTCCAGTCATGCAGACTGTGTGTAGTCCGCTGAGCTTTGCGTCATGGCTTCCTCAGTCCATACTGGCCTTTGCTGGGACCCTATGGGAGACTCATCACCTGTGTGTGCGTGCGTGTGTGTGAGCGTGTGCGTGCGCACGCATGTGTGTGTGCATGTGTGCATCTGTCGTGTTGTTACACTGGCGAGGGAGAAGGATTGCTGACTGCAAACTCCCAGCTGGGAAAGCACAGCTGAGACTGGACGGAGACAGACAGGCAGCAGCCCTGGCCTGCCAGCACTCTCCAACTCATACACTCACACACTCACTCCCTCACAACCAATAAGGCACACACTTTATGGGCTGAGCTGTGAGCAGTATTGTGGGTTTGGGACGGAACTGCAGTCTCGTACTCACATGGAGGAGTGAGCCTTTAGAGAGAAGAAACTTTATATAGAGATTGTCTTGCCGATTGTATGTTCCAATTGTGAATTTGAGGTGACCGCTGATGTCCATCTCAACCCAGCTGAGCAAGCTGAAATTGTCCAGATGCTGGCCCACTTCCCTGGTCGTTGGCCATCCCCCCTCACCTTACCGACACACCGAACCAATTTCTTCACCGACTCTCCACAGCGCCTCTGAATGCCCAATCGTCGGATTGCTGCATTTCTCCCTTTACACTATCCTTCCATCAGCAGGTAGGAGGTGGGGGGTGGGGGATACAGTATGTGACAAGCTGGACAATGTGTGCCTATGTAAGCATGACAAATGGACAGACATTCATAGCCAAAGGCCTCACACACAGTGCCAACAGGCCTCACTCACATGGTGTGGTATAGGGGACTTGACAATGAGTCGGTTTGTGTTCACAGAAATGGGAGGTGCAATGCTTTTTTTTTTTTTTTTTAAGTTTGACTCTTTCGAGTGAACTTTGTATAATATCCAAATGTATAATCATTAACTGTAGTTTTATCTTTATACTTTTAACAAAAAAAACGTGTACAAGCGCACCAAACTGTAAGGTTTGTGAAAAGCCCAAAAGAGTTTTTGGGAGAATTCCTTTTAAAACTTTTTGATGTAACTAAGTGCTTGGCTGTACAGGGTGAATGGACATTCTTCCTGGGTCATTGGACTTTCTTGTGAATAGGTCACTCCCTATAGTACGGTGAAATTATGATCATGTCTGCATTGTACGGCTAATAAGTATTTCAAAGCTTTTATAAAGTTCAACAACTGACAATATGGAGGTGCTGTGTCTTTCCTTGGATACGACTTGTGAACTGTATAAAAAACACAAACGAAAAATCAGGAAACCGCTTCACTCTGAAGGTTTGTTTTTAGCATTCTTTGCATTTTATTACTATTTACAACAAGCTCCTGACTGCCAGTGAGAGCTGGTTCAGTACATGGTCAATGGGGGTTTTTAAAATGGAGATTCAGCAGAACATTGACACTTGTCATCACCACTGGGTAACAGGTTCACAACATGAGTAGAATGCAGAATACAAATACATTCCGGAAGGGTGGAACTGGCCTGGTCTACTACAAGTGAGTAAGATTCAAAAGCTGGTTTTGTTCACTCAAGGAATGAATTAGAGGTAAACCTGCTAGGAGAAAACAGCAAAGCCACAGTCTCTTGAATAATCAAAAGACAAAGAACTTTACTTTGATCAGAGTAACAGCTGTTTTTTGGGGGTTAAAAAAAAAACAGCTTGATCACCTTAACACCTTTGTAGCATACCTCCCTGGTCAGTACAGCGTCCACCATACAATAATTATACACATAATCGTCAGATGTGGGGAGGGTTGGGTATGAAACCAGTCGCTTTAGTGTTATAATGATCTGCTTTCCATCATATTATTTTTGTTTTAATAACATTTCAGTCATGAAATCCCGGTCTACGGTCCCAAACATGTTTAATCCTTCGCCACTTCCAAAATTGATTCAGATTAAGATTTGGAAGTTTGGCTTTTGTTTACTTGAGGAGGTTGTTGCAGCGATCAAACACGTATGACAGTAAACACTCATGTTCAATTATGACAGATCCGTTGCTTCCTGAGGACAACTTAAAAAAAGTACCAGACCCGTAATCAATGATACAGATACATCAGTGTAAAACATTTTTTTCCCCTCCGCGATGGTTAAACCTAAACCAGTCCATGATTTGACAGTGAAGAGTTTGCCATCCCAATTTCCTTCTCCACTCACAACAGCTTTGCTCCATTTTCCCAAAATACGAAAGTAAAACAGTATGTCTGTGAAAGTAACACAGTATCCAGCTACTTGGCTCCAGTTGTGGTTGCATTCCTCTCACACACTCACACACACAAGGCCAACTCAAGGATGGGTGGGGGTCGGCAGTACCAATGCTTGGTATGAAGACCTGACGCAACTAGATTTGGTCTATGGCTCTCTATGAACAAGGTGGTATCCCAACAGCATGGTTAACCTACTGTACAGGAAGTGATACACCTGCTAATAGATAGCCCGCCCCACAGGTGTCATTTAACCCATTTTAGCCTAAGCCCTTTTTGGGAAAGGGCGCCCTCTGCCTATTAAAACCTAAATATCTCAGCCTCCGAAGCACATAACAACATGAAATAAGTTGTATTTAAAAGCTAGGACCCTCATTTTGCATTAGAATGTGTTCATTCAGCTCTAACATACCCCCATTTATTATTTTAAAAAAGCTCAAATCTCAAGAGCCTGAATGCAGCGCATATGTTGCTCCAGACTAAAATGGGTTAAGTTAAGGAAATGAGTACTCCAGGCTCTTCTATCAGATGACTTACCACTACCTAAAGGTCAACATAACCTGATCTACTACTGAGCCAGCTTCTTGGGATATCTCCCTAATAACAGTATATACTCTTTACAGTATATCTCTGGGTCTATGAGGTGTGATCTGTTGATTTAAGGAAAATCAGCTCCTGAGTGCGTCGGTCTCACATAACTGTTAATGCTGCCACAAAGCACAGACAAAACCTTGGCTGCGCATTTGTATTCAGAATCAGAGCTCTCCCAAGTCTTTACATTTTTACACACTGGCCATCTGTTTTCGCTCAGGTGACACACACACACACACACACACACACACACGCACACGCATACGCATACGCATACACACACACATGGTCCTCACAGTGGGGCCTGATCACAAAAGGTTGAGGTCATAATGCTTCCCTGTCTGTGTTCATAAAAGAGACTGTAAAAACGGTTATCTTGTCATTTAAATACCTGTACTAAGATCCCAGTGGGAAAAACACAAGGTCAATTTTAACTAAATAAATCTGAGTTGATTGTTGAGTTGAGGTATTTCACATGTTGGCTGCTACAGTGTTTGTTGGTTGTGGTGGTTAGCTTCACTGTAACACACATCAGATGCCTTCAGAAGTGCTCAGTTAATGCAAAGTGTTAAAAACAAACAAAAAATACAAAAACAAAAACCCACACTCAACAGCTCAGGCAGCCAATTCGAAACATTTAAAAAAACAGGTCCCTAAAATTCTATAAAATAAACAAACAATGAAAATAATAATAAAAAAAGAAACTTCCTTTGAGACATCAAGACAATACATTCGAAAAAATTAAGCTTGTTACTGTCTCAAGAATAGGTACGATAAACACTAGGCAGTCTATCCACCAAATGCAACAACAGACCAGCCACTCTGTTCCAAAAGGCCTTCAGGTTCTATCCCTACGGTTCTACCCCTTCGGTCACCATGACAACCAGGGTTCTAGAACCCCTGTGTGTGTGTTCCAGAGGGCACACAGACAGAACAGACACGGGCACAGACACACTGTCACTGAGCTACGGACGGAATGGGAGAGAGAGCGTGCTTCAGCTGAGAATACACACATAAATACAACACACACACACAACGATGTGGAGAGAACATCACAGTCCACAGGGGTTGTGTGCCAGCTGGCGTCCTGTGCTGTGCGGCTGTGGGGGTGTGTCGTGCCATGTCATGTTGTGTCACCGGTGTGGTGGAGAGAGCATGAGTGGAGAGGTGCGTGAGGGTACGGTACATCAGAATACAGTGTGATGCAACAGAGTACAGCAGGATGGGTACAGTAGGATTCAGGGGGAGGGTCGGGCGCCACTACCGCGGCGGACCTGTGCCTTTCAACCTGCGGAGACAACAGATGGAGAAAGAGACAAGGAATTCATTTAAAACATTAACACAAGTTTCAAGTTTAATTTAGCTATATCAACAGTATAAAATACAGTTGTTAGGAATGTTATTTGGTGTGCACTGCTCACACAACAATACAACTAAAGACACAAAACTAGGAGGGGGGGGGGGGGGTACTTAAATAAATAACAGGGAATGACATACAAAAACATTGGAACACCATTGGTAGTGTGAACCTTTGACTTGCGCAGTGCCGTTCATTATCTTTCATTTGAGATGAACCAATTGCAAGTCAAGTCAAGTCAGGTGTATTTTATTGTCAAAAATCTATGAAACATGGAGCTAAAGACGTTTCCGACTTAGTCCATTTTCAATGTCTCCACGACATTTTTTTTGTTTTTTTGGGAGTGTCTGGCCTGCACGAGTTTACCATACAGGTCATCCAGGCCATCCCCTGTCTGAGGTGGTGGGCGTGGCGTCTCACCTGTAGGAGATGGGCAGCAGCAGGTTGTTCTTCTTGAGGGCCTGCACCTTGCTGAGGGTCTGGGGGTCCAGGGCGATGTGGCAGCGCCGAGCGTAGTCCAGAAGCTTCTCCTTGGACGGGTCAAACTCCCCCACCTCCGCCACCTGGTGAGGAGTAAACACTTAGGGCAGTGATTCAGTGAAAGGGTGATCCGGGGACCACTGGTGGTCCGCAACAGAGCTCAGGTGGTCCCCGAGGTTTTCTTTTTCTACATTTCCAAGACAAACTACCAGTGGACTATATTTGTAGCATTGTTACAAAGCTAAACATAGCTGAAATCTTAGTTTCACCACAATAAGACAGGCTTGTGAATGTGAATAAAAAGTAAGTGATCTGCATCGAAATTAGCAGTGTCAAATTAGCACCTATCAACTGTCAATTCAGTTGACAGATGGTTTCTGAACATTTCTGGTGGGACAAAGTGGTCCTCGTTCTGGAAATGTTTGAGAAAGACTGGGTTAGGGTCATTAGGTTAGGTCCATGACAGAGGTACCACCCGCCAACACATGGTTGAGGCATAAAGGTGTGAGGCATTCAAAGAAAGTTTCTTTAAGGCATAAATGTGTGCTCTGGTGTGACGAGCAGCAGTTCTGCTATGGAGGTGGTGGAGGCTGCAGTCTACACACACACACACGCACGGACACGGACACGGACACGCACGCACGCACGCACGCACACGGACACGGACACGGACACAGACACGCACACGCACGCACGCTCGCACACACACACGCACGCACGCTTACACACACACACACTACCTTCTCTGGTGCGACCAGCAGTAGTTCTGCGATGGGGGTGGTGGAGGCCACAGTGTTGCGGTCCACCCCGTGGATCTGGAAGGCCTTAGACATGTTCTTCAGCCGCTGGAACGTCACCAGGATCTTCTTGTAGCGGAACAGCACTCCCGTAGGGTCTTTCACTGTAGAGTAGAATACATTACATTACATTTAGCTGACGCTTTAATCCAGAGCAACTTAGAGTTATCTTAAGTACAGCAGGCTATGGGATACAGTCCCTGGAGCAGTGTGGGGTCAGGTGCCTTGCTCAAGGGCACTTCAGCCATTGAGTCAGAGAGGGAGCGGAAGGGTGGGATTTGAACCTGCAACCTTCTGATCTATAGCCCATCTCCTCAACCACTGAAGGCCACGCCTGCTCCATAGAATAGACTAGAATAGAGAGTAGAGTAGAGTAGAGTAGGATAGAACATAAAACCTTCTTATTGTCACTATTAATAGCACCCCGCGCTGGGTTTTTCACTGCGTGTTACTGTACTTGTACATCAAAAGCGACAGAAGTCGTCACTTCTCTGTGGGGAAGAGGGTCAGTGAATTGAGCAAACAAAATGAATTCCCCAGGGGCGAAACGAATTGGGGGACCACATAAAATTTCAGCTAATGTCAGCTAATATTTTGGTAATGAGCTATGACGTGATTTGGCGAAAATAAATTGGAATGTTCAAATCTTTGAATGTCCCAGTCTGACAAGTCAGATTATGTGATAAGCGTAATCTAACATGTCAACATCACATCCTGAGCAAATACATGGGTAAGTGGTTAGGGCGTCAGACTTGTAGCCCAAAGGTTGCCGGTTCGACTCCCGACTCCCCAGGTTGGGGGGGATTGACCAGTGTTCTCCCCCCATCCTCCCACATGACTGAGGTACCCTGAGCATGGTACCAAAGAGGTTGAGTAAAGAGTCATCAAAAAACACCCACCCAATGCAAAAGAGTGTGCTCCAGTTGGGTCTCCTGAGGGGGCATTGTCCCCTCCTTCTTCTTCTATTTTTGAGGTGTTTGCACAAGAAGTGCACTACCACCATCTACAGTGCTAAGGGGACTCCATTCATTCTCAACCTCAGGACTCCGAAGGTCTCCGAACCGAAGGTATCCTAAAGGGGTGTTCACCCGGCATAAAGTGGATACCGGAAAAGACCTAGAATGACGCATCTCTGTCTATAAGATCTCTGATGGTACCGTCCTGCCGCACTGTTCATTTGGGACACCATTGACCATTGGGGGCTGCCCCCTTGCAAGGGTGAGGCATAAAATGCTATTTTGTTGTGTGCAGTGTGCAGTGAACACTTAGTGTGCTGTGGAGTGCTGGGTCACAATGACAAAGGGAGTTGGAGTTTCCCAGGTGGGCTTTCTTTCGCCTTTTTTATACATGTACACTAGAAACGACCAAAGAGACCAAGTAGCTGAGGTCGTTGAGGTCGTGAAAAAAAACCTGAAAGAAAGCCCGCTCTACCTCTCCCTACTACTGGAGTGTACCCTCCCAACAGCGGTGTAGTCTACTTTTTTGAAGTGGGTATACTGTATATTTGAGCATTTTTTGAAGTGGGTATACTGTATATATATGTCCTATTCAAAACAATGGATCAATCAATTTTTAGTGAGTATACTGAAATCCCTGAAATTTAGAAGTGGGTATACTCCGTATACCCGCGTTCTACGTAGACTGCACCACTGCCTCCCAAAGCCCTCAGATTCTCAACTCTCTGCCTCTCCCTGATACCGGAGAGAGAACTGTACCCTTTTCCCCAAATTCTCCACTTCTCACCACTCTGCCTCTCCCTGCCACAGTAGATAGGTGTGTACTCCTCCTTGTGTTTTATTCTTACTGCTGACTTTGTCTTGTTTTTAATCAAATTCTTAGTATTGCTTAATTTTAGTATTTTAGTATGACACTGTACAGCACTTTGGTCAGTTCTTGCTGTTTAAATGTGCTTTATAAATTAAACTTATTTACTTACTTACTTACTTACTTAAGTCCTACGCTTGCTCCTCACCTCTTTACCTTGCCCTGCCGCAGTAGATAGGAGTTTACTCTTCCCCAAGCCCTCCGCTTGCTTCTCACCTCCCTACCGCAGTATATAGGACTGTGCCCTTTCGCTCACCTCTCACCTCTCTGCCTCTCACTGCCGCAGTAGATAGGACTGTGCTCTTAAGTTTAGTCCAGGAAGAGAAGTTCTAAGGGACTCAAGGTTGCAATTTTTTTTATACTTTTTTATTTGGCTAATTGTAGCCAAATAAAAAAGTATTACAAAAAAATTGCAACCTTGAGTGCCTCAGAACTTCTCTTCCTGGACTGAACTTGAGAGCCCCTACACTGATGAGCACCAAGGAAAAAAGGTGAAGACCCAGAAGCACTCCAATTATCTGCTTGTGTTTAGGACTGTACTGCCCTACAATCTAAGAACGCAGTAAATCTGAAAACGGCAAACTGAGAAAAAAGGCTTCAAAGTTTCCCATATGGCGTGACAACTGTGTTGTCGGTAAATTGGTGGTGACACTTCCTGGTAATGCTTGTTTAGGATAGAAATTTAAATAATGCACACAAAAAAACCCAAAAAAACAGCATTTATGTGTCAGAGTTACTGCGTTCTTGGCTGGTATTACTGCCACAAAATGGAGTTACTGCAGGAGTTACTGCGTTCTTGGCTAGTATTACTGTCTACTCCCAAACCAGTCCCATTGGAACGTGCAGCAGTAACTCGCAGACTTACTGCGTTTTTGTTTTGTACGACATAACCTTTAAATACAACAAGCAGTAACTTTTTTTTGGTCATTTTTGCACTTTCAAAATGAGTTTTCTCCAAAACGGGACGGTGTTGGACCACCATTTTTTGACACAAGACAAATGAGGTAGTTTAAAACCCATTTCCGATATAATTTTTTTTTCGTCCATTTTGAGTTACTGCGTTCTTGTTTTGCACGGCAGTGTACTCTACCCAAAGTCCTCCGCCTGCTTCTCACCTCCCTGCCGCAGGAGATATCTGTAGGACTTTACTCTTCCCCAAGTCCTCCGCTTGCTTCTCACCTCCCTACCGCAGTATATAGGACTGTGCCCCTTCGCTCACTTCTCACCTCTCTGCCTCTCACTGCCGCAGTAGACAGGACTGTAGGCCTACTCTTCGCTAAGTCCTCCACTCGCTTCTCACCCCCCTACCGCAGTATATAGGACTGTACCCCTCCGCTTGCTTCTCACCTCCATGCCTGTACCTGCCGCAGTAGATAGGACTGTGCTCTTAAGTTTAGTCCAGGAAGAGAAGTTCTAAGGGACTCAAGGTTGCAATTTTTTTTATACTTTTTTTATTTGGCTAATTGTAGCCAAATAAAAAAGTATTAAAAATATAGCTGCAAGCAGCAATGCGGGGCCAAGCAGTAAACTTGCCCAAGCCGCCACTGCAACAAAATTAACTGCAGCGCCCCCTTTAGGCCAAATCTCACCAATGTTGGTGTGCAATCTTTGGAGGGGAAGGTGATCATGTGAACCAAGTTTAGTTTGAACAGAGACTGCAGGGGCTGGGGCAGTGGGGCTTTGGTTGACACTTTAAAGCAATAGCAGAACTACGCACACACATAAGCTCTCGTCTCTTGTGTGTCCAGGCCCCCTGCCGAGAATGGTGTCAGTGAACGTGCGCAGCCGGTGCCAGAGGGGACAGAGAGATGAGAAAAAATCCCTCCATTCTTTCCACAATTTTGAATGGTTGCTGTGAGCTGATAGTTTTTTCAATCATTACGAAAATTCATACCTGGGTGCAACATAGTGTGAAGATGACCTGTGTACCAATATTTTGAAAATTGGAAGTACGTCTCAAAAGCTACAGGCAAAAATGTAGCTGAAACTTTGACCTGTTGGTGGCGCTACAGAGTTTGAGCTGGGGATCTGATTTTGTGGTAGGTCATGGAATGGACTACTATGTATGTACAAAATCCTAGCCTAATTCGACAAACGGTTACTGAGATATGACCTCACTTCCAATGCGTTGGATTTGTCTTGGCCCAAGGATTCCAGGGATACCAAGTTTATGAAAATTGGCCCAGCGGTTCAAAAGTTACAAGCAGAAATGTACCTGCAACTTTGACCTGCTGGTGGCGCTAGAGCGTTGGGACTGGGGACCTATAAATCGCTGTAGGTAATGCTGAGACTGTTCCTAATGTGTGTGCCAATTTACAGCATTTTCCTACCTACGGTTCTATGGGCTGCCATAGACTTGCTAAGGAGAAGAATGGTCCCTATATAATAATAATAATAATAGGCAGAAAACCTACTAACTCTAGAGGGGCCTTCGCCAGCTTCGCTGCTTGGCCCCTAAAAAATTCCAACCTTGACAGCCTCAGAACTTCTCTTCCTGGACTAAACTTGAGAGCCCCTACACTGATGAGCAGGTGAGGACCCAGAAGCACTCCAATTATCTGCTTGGGTTTAGAACTTTACTCTTCCCAAAGTCCTCCGCTTGCTTCTCACCTCCCTGCCGCAGGAGATAGGACTCTAACCCTCCGCTTGCTCTGCTTCTTACCTCTTTGCCTCTCCCTGCCGCGGGAGATGTGGAACACACGTCTCCTCTTCATGCCGCTGTTGCCACGGCTACCCGCCATGCCTCGCACCCCCATGGCGTCCACATCAGGCATCATCATGTCCTCCTCATCCTCATCCAGGTAGTTATCGTCCAGGAACTCCTCTTCCACATCTACAATACATTACAATACAATACAATATAATATAATACATTGGTCATCGTCCAAGAAGTCCTCTTCAACATCTACGAGCATTACAATACAACACATTACAATACAATACTTATCGTCCCGGAACTCCTCTTCCATATCTACAAGCATTACAACACAACACATTACAATACAAGACAATATAATGCAGCGATTCTACGGCTGACTCGAATCGAATCAAATCATATCGTGGGGCATTCTTAAAGTGATACTGTCCCATTTTAAGAAATAAGCTTATTTTACACCTCCCCTTGAGTTAAATAATAGGCTTTTACCGTTCTCCTGTACTTCCAACCGTTCTCTGGGTATGGCACTGCAAATTTTACCTCCATGCTTGCAGTTAACATTGAGTCCTATGAGACCAGCTTGCAGCTAACTGGTCTCATAGGACTCAATGTTAACTATTAGCTTGGAGGTGAAATGTGCACTGCCATAACTAGAAAACGGTTGGAAGTACAGGAGAACGGTAAAAGCCTATTATTTAACTCAAGGGGAGGTGTAAAATAAGCTTATTTCCAAAAATGGGACAGTATCACTTTAAGTATCGAAAATAATCCAATCGCTATCAAATTGTATCGTCATGGAAGCTGTGATTTACACTCTTATTACATTACAATACTCTTAGCATCATGGCCGGCCTTAGAGCTCTGCAATTGGTACACTGACTATGACCCGGCATATGTTTGCTGCAGGATATGCGTGCACGTATATATTTCATGCTTTTTCACATTCATACACACCATGACATTGTTGACATCAAGCAATTACTTTTCTCAGCAAAACGCAAGCACGTAAGCACACACGCACGCACGTTGCACGAACGCACCTGTTCCCAAAGACACATACCTGATAGGTCGTTCATAGTTCGGTTGTTAGCGGGTGGAGAGGAGGAGCCGAACATTGAGCTCATGTGGTTATTGGCTGCTGTGCTAGCCTTGGACTTGGCATTGGGCGAGGGCTGGGGGGCGGACCTCTGCTGGAATGATTGGCGGGTGGCAGAAGGTTGGCTGTCAGACTGCTGGTCTGTGGGAAGGAACACTGTTGTTACGTTTACAGTATATTTACAACATGTATATTCATCCAGGAAAGTGACAACAAAAGCCACAATCTCTAGAAATGAGCCTGTTTCACACCTTCTCTTGACTTAACCCAATTTTAAGCAGCAAAAAATGGCTACTGAATGCCCAAGCCCTTTTTGGGAAAAAGTCCCCTCAGCCTATAAAAACCTAAATATACGAAGGACATAAAAACATGAAATAAGTTGCATGAAAAAGCTAGGACCCCCATCTTGCATTACAATGTGTTCATTCGGCTCTAACATACCCACATTTGTAATAAGAAAAACTCATATCTCAAGAGCCTGAATGCAGCATCTATGTCGCTCCGGGTGCCCAGGTCAATGTAGCGTATATGCAGCATCAGGTTTAAATGGGTTAAATTCTATTTTCAGTCGGCCCCTGTCTCTGGAAATTCAAAATCCTATTCCTATCCTATTCTAGAAGTTAGCTGGTCCCTCCCGATTCAATGGTAATTGTCAGCTTGGAGGTAGAAGTAACATCACCACACTGAAAGAGTGGCTGACTGGAGAAAAATACATCTCAATTATTTAGGTTCAAGGGAAGGTGTAAAATTAGCTCATTTCAAGTGCAGTGCCGCTTTAAGACCAGGTCATTAAAGTTTCTGACAACAATGTTCATCTTTACCTTGCCCACTGTCTCGACGCCGCTTCCACGAAAAACTCCTACTGTCATTGCCTGTTAAGTCACAAAGGCACATAGCCACAAAGACTCAGATAAAACACATAAACAAAAATCACACAGATACACAGCATCTCTAATAACAGCATCACTCTTCCGACCCTACCTTATCCCAGCCAGGTACTATTGTCATCATCATCATTACTATTATTGTTATTATAATTATTATTGTAACACTTCACTTGACGCCGGGGTCATGTGTATGCCATAACAGTGTCATAACCGTGTCAAACAGTCATGAACGAGTCATAAGAATT
>NC_085861.1:21453251-21456011 GCF_034702125.1 Engraulis encrasicolus | reverse complement strand
TGGCTGTTATCACAGAATCATGATTGACTTGGAGTTGCATTAAGTTGTGTTGGTTTGGTTTGGTTTGGTTTATTTATGGATATAGGAAGACAAAAAGGTATCCAAGGGATAACATGTAAAAGCGTAAACACTTATTTCCAACATGGTCAATGATGGAAGAGCACGAGACATACCAAAAACATGTAACAGATATCATATGCCATCACATTCCTACATCACCTAGTTCTCCACTTTATTCCACAAAAATACTCTAACTCTTTGTTTAAAACACCTTTTTGTTTCTGCCATTTTAATATTTAGTGGAAGGCTATTCCATAGCATAATCCCTGTATAAAAGAAAGAGCTGCGAGCTGTGCTTTTTGAAGCTGGTACCTTACAGGAGCGAACACTTGCTCTTGTTCCATGGGCATGTTGAGTATGCACCATTACAATTTGGGATCCCAAGTACTTAGGGGCTATCCCATTTATAATGTTAAACATATGATTCAGTTTTAGCTGTTCAACCCTTAATTTCACAGGCAGATAGTCCACTTTCTTAAAATCATTTGAAGTAACATGATACCTAGATGGTTTACCTAATATAAAACGGATCATGTTTTATTGGTGATCCTTTTATTTTTATTTTATTATTGTTTATTGTAGTATTGTATTATTTATTATAGTGTGTTTCATTCAGACATTCAGTAATGTCTTTTCTGTTTATACACACAGGACACAGATGAAGAGCAAGATTACACCAAAGGTGTAAAGATTGGGATCATGATGATGTATGAAGATGCCGTCTGCGCCGTCGCGTCCCTACCTGCGGTCAGCAATATCTGCATCATCTTGGAAGAGTGCGTGATCATCCAGGACATTAAGGACCTTCCCTCTGCAACTGCTTACTTATTTGGCCTGCTCTACTGTATCAACATGGAGTACCCCACGACATTGAGATACAGCTTTGAGGTGATACAGAAGCTCTTCCTCGGCATGGGGGCAAACTGCCTCTCTGCACGAGCGCAGTCTCTCCGGGCTAAAATGCAGACTTGTCTTCGTTAAGGTGCCAAGTCCATCTCTCGCTCTCGCACTCATACTCATACACTCTCACACACGCATACACACATCTTGCACCTTGTCTAGCATTACTTTAAGTTGCTTATTTCAACATGTTCTGTTTCCACAGCGCCACAGCCTTAACCAAACCGTGGCTGTTCAATTGTCTTTGTCTTTGTTCAATTGGGCAGCAGTAACAGCAGTAGAGCAAGCGCATCTGGTCCCTGTACCTCTCGTGTGATCAATGATCTCTCTCTCTCTCTCTCTCTCTCTCTCTCTCTCTCTCTCGCATATGCGCATACAAGTACATGCACACAGTCATACTCATGCTACTCCTACATGTTTAGTAACCCATGGTAAAAAAACAACCCACACATATTGTACTGTATCGCAGACACCCACTTTGCATCTGTCCATCCTACATAGACTCAATGTCTCTCACACTCGCACACATATGCACACACAGATGTGCATGCATTTTCTCTCTCTCGCTCGCACTCTCTCTCTCTCTCTCTCTCTCTCCCTCTCTCGCGCGTGCTCTCTCTCTCTCTCTCTCGCTCTCTCTCTCTCTCTCTCTCTCGCGCGCTCTCTCTCTCTCTCTCTCGCGCTCTCTCTCTTTCTCTCTCTCTCTATTGCGCTCTCTTTCTTTCTTTCTTTCTTTCTTTCCAAGTGTGTGTGGTCACTTAGCCTGCATTTGGTCAGAATTTGGTTGTGCTTTGCATCTGACAAGTTTTTTTTATTGAGGATGTTTTTGTATTGATGATTTTATATTCAGGATGTAGTTACACGTTCCAAATGGTAGCTATTTTGAAACAAATTCTTGGTTTGGAATCAGCACTTCTCTGAGCTAGGTGCGTATTAGTTCTTGTTATTATATGGTTGTGACGTCATCTGTCGAATGCTCCATTCATTTCAACGGGGCTCCCCAACGTTCGGACGTCTGTTATTTTTCGATAACGGACGGGTTGGTCTATAACAGACCGCTGTCAATGGCAACAAGACTTTTCACTGCTAAAGCGACTTTTCATCAAGACTCTAATCAGCTGCTGTGATAGACAGCACCCGTTGTCCTGGCTACCGCTGTCAATGGCAACAAGACGTTCACTGCTAAAGCCACTGGCTTGTATACAAGTCAGTGGCTAAAGCGAATGTTTCATATCACTCCGCAGGGGGTCCGGTCTTTTGTCACTCTAATCAGCTGCTGTGATAGACAACACCTGTTGTCCTGGCTAGCCTACCTAGCTGTTGCCTAGCGGTGTTCCACAACGGCACTGTTTTGTTTTGCGCAGCAACAATCTTAACATTAAATAGGTCTAAAGAAATGACCCCGCATGTGTGAATCATTTAAGTATATCCATATAATAAGCGGGTTAACTTTCGGCGAGTCGGTCGCTTTGTGGAATAGCAGCACTTCAGAGAGAACAAGACCCCTCCGCTCCGCGTCGGGGTCTAAAGATTCTCTCTGTCGTGCTGCTATTCCACGGTAGCGACCTTCTCGCCGAACGTTAACCCTTACTTAATGACTTCTTGTTCTTGAATTAGTTCTTGTTAATGAGTAAGCTTCTTGTTCTTGTTAATGAGTAGGCTTCATTACCCTCTCTCTCTCTCTCTCTCTCTCTCTCTCTCTCTCTCTCTCTCTCTCTCTCTCTCTCTCTCTCTCTCTCTCATCGTCTTTACACTGACAATCAGGTCATTGAGAAGTCTGGTAATCAATTAAAATGAACA
>NC_085861.1:21440751-21448251 GCF_034702125.1 Engraulis encrasicolus | reverse complement strand
GCGTTTTTATTTTTATTTTTTTACTGAATTGAGGGACTCCTCACTCAGGACAACAACCAAGAACTTGTTAATGCACAATTTTGTGAGTGAGTGTGAATGCAACATGATACCCTACCAGGACCTTGAAAGTACTCTACTCTCTACTCTACTAAGACACCTGAGCAGCGAACCACAACAGGAAGAAAAGCAGCTGAACAACAGCTTTTGACCCAGAGGAGCAATACTCAGTAGCACCTACTCAAAGTCATGTCTTGTAAGGGACTGTAATGTAAACCTATAATGCCTGAAAAATGTTTTGTTTTATTCAGATGAATGGATGCTAAAAGGTGTTTAGTGTTCCTGTCCTGAAGCGTCAACTTTATACAACATAGTGTGTGTGTGTGTGTGTGTGTGTGTGTGTGTGTGTGTGTGTGTGTGTGTGTGTGTGTGTGTGTGTGTGTGTGTGTGTGTGTGTGTGAGCGCGTGTGCGTGTGTGTGAGCGCGTGTGTGTGTGTCTCAGAGAGGCACACTGTCCCATGGGACGCTCCACACACATCAACTGTTACATTGTAGGCATGTAGGAGCGGACACATTCACACACACACACACACACACACACACACACACACACACACACACACACACACACACACACACACACACACACACACACACACACACACACACACACACACACACACACACACAGAGCGGGGGGGGCTCAGTTTGTCTTGAACATCCCCAACAACATACCTGTCCCACCCCCTGTAGTTTTGACATTGTGTGTGTGTGTGTGTGTTTGTATGTGTGTGTGTGTGTGTGTGTTTGTATGTGTGTTTGTGTGTGCGTGTGTGTGTGCTTGTTCCCAGCAGCATGTGTGTCTGTGTGTGTGTGTGTGTGTGTGTGTGTGTGTGTGTGTGTGTGTGTGTGTGTGTGTGTGTGTGTGTGTGTGTGTGTGTGTGTGTGTGTGTGTGTGTGTGTGCGCGCGTCCTTGTTCCCTGCAGCATATTACCAAATGAACAGACTGGTCCCTAAACAAACTCAAGAGCTCACCTGGGGCCAGAAAAGATCCTGTGTGTGTGTGTGTGTGTGTGTGTGTGTGTGTGTGTGTGTGTGTGTGTGTGTGTGAGTGTGTGTGTGTGTGTGTGTGTGTGTGTGTGTGTGCGCGTGTGTGTGTGTGTGTGTGTGTGTGTGTGTGTGTGTGTGTGTGTGTGCGTGCACAAATGTGTGTGCATGTGTCACCTTAGGGCAGAAAAGATCCTTCCGGAAACCTGGCCTCCTCATTCCTCCTGGGCAGAGAGTAGAATAGTTTGCTAGGGTGTATCTATCAGTGTGTGTGTGTGTGTGTGTGTGTGTGTGTGTGTGTGTCTGTGTGTGTGTGTGTGTGTGTGTGTGTGTGTGTGTGTGTGTGTGTGTGTGTGTGTGTGTGTGTGTGTGTGTGTGTGTGTGTCTGTGTGTCTGTGTGTCACCTTAGGGCAGAAAAGATCCTTCCGGAAACCTGGCCTCCTCATTCCTCCTGGGCAGAGAGTAGAATAGTTTGCTAGGGTGTATCTATCAGTGTGTGTGTGTGTGTGTGTGTGTGTGTGTGTGTGTGTGTGTGTGTGTGTGTGTGTGTGTGTGTGTGTGTGTGTGTGTGTGTGTGTGTGTGTGTGTGTCTGTGTCTGTGTGTGTCTGTGTGTGTGTGTACTATACATTCTCTCCGCAGGATGTGTGAACATTCAGCTCATATACAAACACATATTTGCACATCAGACGTAAAGTTTGTGCCCCATACTGCTTTCCCTAAACACACACAAACATGCATGTCTGCGCACAAGCACGCACGCAGGCAGGCATACAGGCACGCACACACTCAGGCATGCACACACTCAGGCAAGCATGCAGGCACGCACACACTCAGGCAAGCATGCATGCAGGCACGCACACACTCAGGCACACACTCAGGCAGGCATGCAGGCACGCACACATTCAGGTACGCATGCAGGCACTCAGGCTACTAGCTTGACAGGATAAACACTACGCCTGCACCTAACAAAGGCAGCCTTCATATGGATACACACACACACACACACGCACGCACGCATGCACACTCGCACGCAGACAGACATGCAAACACACACGCACGCACGCACGCACACACACACACACACACACACACACACACACACACACACACACACACACACACACACACACACACACACACACACACACACACACACACACACACACACACACACACACACACACACACAGTTCAGCCCTCAGTTTGCTGCTTTGTATAAAGGTCCAATTTTCCACATGGAAAATGATCCTGGTGAAATGTTCAGGAAATGGTATAATTATGGAGGAATACAATTGCCCTGAAACAAAAGAAGCTGGAGAGAAGGGAATAGAAGAGAAGAAAAGAGAAGAGAAGAGAAGAGAAGAGATGAGATGAGATGAGATTTCCATTTGAAGCGGAAAGGGGGGACTATGTCATCCAGCTGCCAACACAAAGTCAGAGAGAGAGAGAGAGAGAGAGAAATAAAGAGAGGGAGAGAGAGACATACAAAAAACAAGAGACACAGGCAGCAGGAATTGAAAGATCATAGGGCCTACCTCTCCTTTTCAGGAAAACACAGATAATGTAATTGTAAGTGTGTGTGTGTGTGTGTGTGTGTGTGTGTGTGTGTGTGTGTGTGTGTGTGTGTGTGTGTGTGTGTGTGTGTGTGTGTGTGTGTGTGTGTGTGTGTGTGCACGCGCGCTTGTGCGCACATGTTGGTGTGTGTGTCTGTGCATATGCATGTGTTGTGTGCTTGGCCAAAGCCATGTGTTTGTTACAACAGTCCTGCAGGATGGACTCTATGCAGCCAGATTACTTTGGCAAAGATGGAGGTCCTCTCTCTTGTTTCTTTCTCTTCCAGAATACCACTTTGCCAACGTTTGATCTGCAAAAAACTGGACAGAGAGATGGCATGAGAAAATAGCTGAAAGCAGTGTTCGTGGTTCATGTGCGAAGCCCTAGTTTTAAGAGAGAGTTAGACAGGCCATAGTCATTGCAAAGGAGAGCTGTAAAGAAGCATGTTACAGTTTTTTTCTGTTCGTTAAGGCACATTTTTGGTAACTGTGGTTGCTTTTGCGAAACACTTCACACAGATACACAAACCTATAACCAAATTAGCTAAACTAATAGTACTAAAAACTGCTTTGCAATGTATTTCGCACACTTTTACACAAATTTAACAAAAACAATCCCTGTTGCACAACACCCATTGTGAATATCTGTGACTTCTAATCTCCTCAAAATGACATATGTTTGAATAGAGAAACCAATAGGCAATGTGTATATTTTTACAGTAATGTTTACTATCTGTGTCTAGTTGCTGCAATGTGTGTTAGGAATGTGATGAGTGTTACAGTAATGATTTAGAGAGAGTTAAGCAATCCGTTTGGTACAAAAGCAGTTCATTTTACAACAATCTGTGTTGGGTCTACATAGTTTTGCTGATCTGGTGTGAGGCTGCTGTATTCGTGTGAAGACTTCTGAAAAAACAGCTTAAGTCGCAAAAAAATGAGCTTCATCAATTGGGAAAAAAATCTGTGTCATATTGTAGATGGATGGCTGCTGAGGGGGAAATGCATATGCGCATGAACGGCCAATCAAACCGAATGTCTCATTAACTTACATGCTAAATCAGCTAGCCTAAATGAACAAAGTCAATGCTTCAGCAACGGCTGTTTGGCTATATTATTTGAACAGCCGGCAACACAACACGTTTTCGGCATGTTGAACGTGAACAACGCTGGTCTCGAGGTCCTTGTCTTTCATTTATTCTTTCCCAACACCACCAATTGACTTGCATTGGCTTTCCCCCCAATGTTTTCCCCCATAAAAGGGCGTAACGCACATGAAACACGTCACGCCGTTCATGAGTATACATAGTGCTTACGTATTGCCCGTTCAACTTTTTTTTAAAGTGAAGTGTATGAAGATGCCAATGCTATGAAGTTGCCCAATGCTATTCCCACATGCACATGTGTAGATGCAAGCATGTACGGTATGCATGCATGCATAAACAGAAATGCTCTCTCTCTCTCTCTCTCTCTCTCTCTCTCTCTCTCTCTCTCTCTCTCTCCCTCTCTCTGTCTCCCTCTCTCTATCTCTTCCCCTGTTGCATAGCAGTGGGTAATCATGAGTCACACTGTGTGTTCTCACACTTGACAAATCTTGGAAGGATGGCAGCCAAAAATCCCCTAAAGCTCAAATCAGTGTTTACATATACTGTAGGCTACATCTCTCCTCTTCCTTCTCTCTCTCTCTCTCTCTCTCTCTCTCTCTCTCTCTCTCTCTCTCTCTCTCTCTCTCTCTCTCTCTCACACACACACACACACACGCACACACACTCGTTTTCACAAAAGACCTATGCTGCACTCTCTCACTCATTCACTCACTCATTGACTGATTCACTCTGACACTAGAAACAATGTCCCTCACACCCTTTCATCCTTTCATTCTTTTGCTCTCGTTCTCTCTCTCTCCCTCTCTCTCTCTCTCTCTCTCTCTCTCTCTCTCTCTCTCTCTCTCTCTCTCTCTCTCTCTCTCTCTCTCCCTCCTGCTCTTTCTCTTTGTCTCCCTTCCCCCTCTCTCTCCCAGGCGGTGTAGCAGTGCATTAAATGTTATAAGCCACCTCTGAAGGGAGGAGGGCAGCAGTAGTAACAACAGACAGCAGTGACAGCAGCGGTAAGAGCCCCTGGGGCACCCTTCTGCTACCCAACACCCTGGGAACCATCACGCCTCTCTCTCTCTCTCTCTCTCTCTCTCTCTCTCTGTCTCTCTCTCTCCTTCCTTCCTGTAAACAGAAACGCCGGTAATTTATTTCAAAATAAAACAAACACTCATACATACAGACAGGCCTAGTAGGAGAGAGAACACACGGAACAATGCAACCTGCCTCTTCTCTTCTCCCCATCCCTAGCCCAGGGGGCCGGGGTATTCTTGTTGTTGTGGGTGGTGGAGTAAGAGCAGCACATTTGAGCCCTTACCCTCAGGGAGACGTTTTAGAGTACGGAAACATAGGCTATACAAGAAATTGTTTGTTCCCAACGCAGTCAATGTGATAAATAAAGTGGGGTTTGTATCTTACATGATTCATAAATCACTCTTATTTTCTTATTTTGTTCTTATTTACGTTCTACTTTATTTATTTACGCATCTATTTATATGGAGTAAACTTACTTTATTCATTTATTTTACATTTTACACTCTTAGATGTTCACTTATTCATTCACATATTTATTAGAGTAGCCTTCCTGATTTTTTGTTTTTTAACATGAAATGGAGTGTCTTTGTCTTAAATGAGTAATGCTTCTAAATGTGTCTCACCTGTTTTGTGTCTTTTAAATGGTGAAACTGAATACAAGTTTCCACACTTGTGGACAATAAAGATTCATTCATTCATTCATTCATTCATTCATTCATTCATTCATTCATTCATTCATTCATTCATTCATGTCAGCAGACAATGGAGGGGGGGGCTGCAGAGACACATCAAGCCCCGTGTACATCGAAGGCGAACTAAGCGACCTGCGCCGCGGAAGTCATTGTTTCTCTATAGAGGGAAGGCGAATAAAGCTACCAGAGCGAATTCGCTGGGAGCGAAGCTTCTTGAGTGACCAGAGCGAATTTTGATGATTAAACTCAAGCTAATCTTAAGCGAATTCGCTATGACGCGGTTCGGCGAAAACCAATTGGAACGTTCATATCGACGAATGTCCCAGGCTGTCAAGACAGAGCCGTTATGTGATTAGCTGAATCAAACATGTCAGTGCAGCGTCCAGAGCGAATAAAACAAATTCATGGCGAAACTTCTTCAACCACCCCAGCTACCTGGGTCGCGTAGGTAGCGCCTGGTGTACACGGGCCATCAGAGACCCCTGGGAGAACTGGGGTAAAAAAGGGAGAACATGATCAAGTCATTTTAGAGTGAGAAGTCCGCACACTCAAAATCCCTTTTTCCTGTCTGTTTTTATGCTGGGTTTTAAAGGGACACTGTGCAGGAAATGGTCAAAAAAGGTACTGCAACTATGCTGCTCATTGAAACTGGGCTGCTTATTGCCAAATTTGATCTTTACATGAAAGTTTACCAAGTAATAAACAGATATTTTCTAGTATGGTTCAAGAACAGTCATTTTTGCAGCTAAAAATGGGATTTTTGGAAATTCAAAATGGCGGACGATGGAGAAGATCCCCCTTTTCATGTATGAAAAGTGCAATTTTTCCAGTCATAATGAATACCTAGAATTTGATGGTGGTGGTAAGTATTCATGAAAAATGTAACATTAGTGAATGGGCAGCATGCATTCTGGAAATAGACAACTAAAAATCTCACACAGTGTCCCTTTAAGTGTGCGGACCCCTCACTCTAAAATTACAGTCAGCCTTTGTCCTGCACCTTTTCCTGGGATGTGCACAATTTTCACATTCAACTGAACATGGGAAAGAACATTGAGGAATCAGAGAAGACTGCAAACACACAGAACCAGAAGGCAGTCATTCTTTTTTTATCTTCATTTTTTTCCCTTCTGAAATTGGACTTTATAACACCAATGTTGAGCTAGGCATCCCGTAACTCAAGTGTTTCTCAACCTTTTTTTTAGCCAAGGCACCCTTTCAATTCCTGAAAAATGTCAAGGCACCCCAAACCAACAAACCGTAACAGGGCATCGCATCCGATACCACTCAAGCTTTGAAAAGTAACACATTTGGAGATGCCACACAATCTACGTTCGAAGTTGCCATGGCACCCTGGTTGAGAAACTCTGCCGCAACAGACATATACCAATAACCTGCACTCAGCATAGAGTGGAACTACACAGCAAGAATAAGCATTATGATTCAGACGAGAGATGACTTGGCTTACTGGCAATAGGCAACACGATTTATGTCTCAACCATATTTAAAATGTCAAAACTACAGGGGGTGGGACAGGTATGTTGTTGGGGATGTTCAAGACAAACTGAGGTCCCCCCGCTCTGTGTGTGTGTGTGTGTGTGTGTGTGTGTGTGTGTGTGTGTGTGTGTGTGTGTGTGTGTGTGTGTGTGTGTGTGTGTGTGTGTGTGTGTGTGTGTGTGTGTGTGTGTGTGTGTGTGTGTGTGTGAATGTGTCCGCTCCTACATGCCTACAATGTAACAGTTGATGTGTGTGGAGCGTCCCATGGGACAGTGTGCCTCTCTGAGACACACACGCACGCACACACACGCACACGCATATGTACACGCGCTCACACACACACACGCGCTCACACACACACACACAGGTCTGCCTCAGCAGTGGCAGTGTAATTGGCAAACATTACCATGCATGTGCAAGCATTAGCATATCACTCTATGTGATATGCTATCACTGTGTGTGTGTGTGTGTGTGTGTGTGTGTGTGTGTGTGTGTGTGTGTGTGTGTGTGTGTGTGTGTGTGTGTGTGTGTGTGAGAGAGAGAGAGAGAGAGAGAGAGACAGAGAGAGAGAGAGAGAGAGAGAGAGAGAG
>NC_085861.1:21435751-21438251 GCF_034702125.1 Engraulis encrasicolus | reverse complement strand
TTCGATTCTTCCAGTACATGCTTTCCCATCTGCCAAGAGTTGAAGTTTCTTCTTCTTCTTGGCTTTGTCTCTGCAGAGCACACAGCATGTTGTTCTGTTTCTCAGGAAACGGCATCTCACAACACCACAGCGGACCTCTCTTCTCTTCTCTTCTCTTCTCTTCTCTTCTCTTCTCTTCTCTTCTCTTCTCTTCTCTTCTCTTCTCTTCTCTTCTCTTCTCTTCTCTTCTCTTCCTCTATTCTCTATTCTCTTGTGTTATCTCTCCTCTCCTCTCCTCTCCTCTCCTCTCCTCTCCTCTCCTCTCCTCTCCTCTGCTCTCCTCTCCTCTCCTCTCCTTTCCTCTCTGTTCTATCCTCTTCTCTTCTCTTCTCTTCTCTTCTCTTCTCTTCTCTTCTCTTCTCTTCTCTTCTCTTCTCTTCTCTTCTCTTCTCTTGTATTATCTCTCATCTCCTCTCCTCTTCTCTTCTTTTCTTTTCTCTTCTGTTCTTTCAGCTCCTCTCCTCTCATCTATTCTCTTTTCTTTTCTTTTCTTTTCTTCTCTTCTCTCCTCTCCTCTCCTCTCCTCTCCTCTCCTCTCTCCCCTCCCCTCCTCCTCTCCTCTCCTCTCCTCTCCTCTCCTCTCCTCTCCTCTCCTCTCCTCTCCTCTCTTCTCTCCTCCCCTCTTCTCTTCTCTCCTCTTCCCTTCTCTCCTCTTCTTATCTTGTCTCTTCTGTTCTTTCAGCTCCTCTCTTCTCTCCTCTTTTCTTCTGTCCTCTCTGCTCCTCTCCTCTTCTCTCCGCTCCTCTCCTCTCCTCTCTTCTCTCCTCTTCCTTTCTCTCCTCTCCTCTCATCTTTTCTTTTCTGTTCTTTCAGCTCCGCTCCTCTCCTCTCTTCTCTCCTCTCCTCTCCTCTCCTCTCCTCTCCTTTCCTATTCTCTCCTCCTCTCATCTCTCATCGCCTTCTCTCCTCTTCTTCTCTCCTCTCCTCTCCTTCTCTCGCCTCCTCTCCTCTCCTCTCCTCTCCTCTCCTCTCCTCTCTTCTTCTCTACGCGTGTCCCCCTGTAGCCATCTGGACTGAGGATGTTTACCCAAAACAGCAGGGTGGTCTCTTTCAAGCCCGCATTACGCTTCAAGGTGAATCCAATCAGGTCTGCTCAGGCAGAGAGAGAGAAAGCTGGAGAGAGAGAGAGAGAGAGAGAGAGAGAGAGAGAGAGAGAGAGAGAGAGAGAGAGAGAGAGAGAGAGAGAGAGAGAGAGAACGATAGAGAGAGAGAGATCCATATTCCATAGCTTGCCACTGCTGCTGTCAGCCAGGAGACCAAAACGGAGAGACAGTGAGCGAGGGGGATAAAAAACTGAGACATTGATTTTACCGTAGCTAGCTGACTGACTGCTGAAAAATAACGATATCACCTGGGAGGACCAAAACTACATGACCCCATTTTTTTTGTAATATGAAGTGAATCTTGAAAACAGCCAGCTTTTAGCTGCTGGGCGAGAAAGCGTCCAATTTAGCGGCGTGTTGCGGTGGCTAGGTGCTAGCATCTCTAACCCATGCCTGCAGGCATGCAGTGGGCTTGTGCTGGCACATCTTACCCAAGGGTTTGCAAGCATAGTATGGCAAAGTGTTAGCACCTCTGAACCAGGCAGGGGAAAACATTCTCTCTTTCTCTCTGTCTCTCTGTCTCTCTCTGTCTGTCTTTCTCTCTCTTTGTTTTTCTGTCCCTCTCTCTCTCTCTCTCTCTCTCTCTCTCTCTCTCTCTCTCTCTATCTATCTATCTCTCTCTTTCTCTCTCTCTCTCTCTCTCTCTCTCTCTGTGCGTGTGTGTGTGTGTGTGTGTGTGTGTGAGAGAGAGAGAAACTGTGAGACTGTGTGTGTGTGTGTGTGTGTGTGTGTGTGTGTGTGTGTGTGTGTGTGTGTGTGTGTGTGTGTGTGTGTGTGTGTGTGTGTGTGTGTGTGTGTGTGTGTGTGTGTGTGTGTGTTTGATATGGGGGAGGAGAATAGTGCTAACCTCTGCAGTGATCCAGAACACATGTGAGGCATACATGCACATAATCTATAGGCATATCCTATAGGGAGTGGATGCACTACTGAGGCCTAATATAAGAGCAGGAGGCTGGAGTGTGTGTGTGTGTGTGTGTGTGTGTGTGTGTGTGTGTGTGTGTGTGTGTGTGTGTGTGTGTGTGTGTGTGTGTGTGTGTGTGTGTGTGTGTGTGTGTGTGTGTGTGTGTGTGTGTGTGAGTGTGTGTCTGTCTGTGTGTCTGTGTCTAAATGTGATATTCCCACATAATATTTCATAAATGTAGGCTGCTCTGAGAAGAGTGCTAAAAAGTGCTGATTTAGGAGGCTAGGGCAGTCCAATATCAAGAGGTAAGGTGAGGTGACTTGCAAGAAAATAGGACACAGCATAAAAAGCTATTGCTATACTATTTTGTGTGTGTGTGTGTGTGGGGGGGTGTCTTTATTATGACAGAGACAGTGAAGAGCAACGGGAAAATAGCGGGAAGACTCAGCAAAGGACC
>NC_085861.1:21413251-21430751 GCF_034702125.1 Engraulis encrasicolus | reverse complement strand
AATGTTAAATGTGAAATGTTCTCCTCCTGTTTGTTTACTTAGAGTACTTAGAGCACTTAGTGCTCAGTAGAATTCTACAATAAAATAATTCTATGAAATCTCGGGTTTTGACAGTTACAGTAACTGAGGCTTAACTAACTTTTCACTGACATTTTGAAAGCACATACATTTTTCAAAGAAAAACTCACTGATGAAATTGAACAATACTACCATTACATGGAGGAACAAAGTGAAACAGTTCTACAGAACTGCAAAGAGTGAGTTTAGATCAATATTTTACTATTATATTCTGATTGCTCAGAATGTGTCCCACATATTTGTCACCGCTGTCAGATGGCAAACCAAACTTACCTCCCAGGCCCTGGTCCACCACAAGCGGACGTTTATTGCAGACAGATCAGCATTGGTGTCAGGGCCTATTCCTGACCAGCAGCTCCCCTCCAAGTTCCCAGTTGTGGGGGACACCCCAAACAAATCCATAAAATAATGAAGTACAGGTCCAAATAAGGCAAAATAAATCCGGACGTTGGGGAACACTTCCGTTGAACATTCCAGCTCTAACAATGGTCAAACAGGCACCAGTGTGTGAGCAGGTGCTCCCAGCGTTCAATTACCTTCATCCCAAAGCATAGAGGTGGAACATTAGACTAGAGGTGACACAGTTGAGGGACAGTTGAAGTGTGTTGCTGAATATCTACATAATTAATATCATTTGATTTTTAAATATATTTTATCGACTCATATGACTTACAGTTTTTCTGGATTGCTTACACACAATTTTCGGAATCAGTTCTCGAATTCTCAAAACTCTACACACAAATCTCCATACCTCTCACACACAGTGGGCAAAACTCCTTACTACCTCTGAAAAATGCACGTCTTGTCTCAAAACAATGTACTCTCTTCTAAAAAGGTCATTTTGTTCTCAAATGACACACACAAGCAGTCATTTTAATACACTCTTGTGTGAACCATTGAACACTAATATGCACAAGGTAAAACTCTATACTCAACTTGACACACAGTAGAAACTTATTTTCTCCACTGTTCTACTTACAGTTTTTGCCTACTGCTTGCACACAATTTGCAAAATTTGGCTCATAGAGTCAAAACTCTACACACAAGCCAAAAACTCTCAACACTTGGAGATAAACCCTGCACATATATGCCAACATGAAACTCTGCTATCAAAACCTTAACATTGCCAGGAAAACTCAACAATCTTTTGTCAAAACCTCACTTTCATGTCAAAAGACACACATTAGCACCAAATGAGAAAACAAATTAGATCAACGTGAAAACAGTTGTCTACTTCATACAAAACACAGCAGTCTTTCTTTTTGTACCAGTCTATTGAGACTCACAGAATGTAGCCTACATCTTCACAAGACCCCAAAATTCAATACTGTACATTACACAACTGCACCTTACAGTACAGGACATTAAACTGAAGCAAAATATCTTAAACAGAATATCACTCTCAACACAACAGTGTGTATGTGAGCTTATGAACCATTTTTTTGTGTAGCCTATTACGTATATTCACACATTTTCAAACATCTAAATATGTCACTCCATATTCTACTCTTTAGTACGTTGTGCTATTTGTTGTTTTGTTTGAGTGTAGGAAGGTGTGAATTTAGCAAAGTAGCCATCAAAATAAAACTGGCAGAATAGTGGTTAATTTTGAAAGCATGTGTTTTATTGTCGGTGCCTAAATCTTGTCATACATCCAGTGTGTTTTGTTTTTCTAGCGGATGTGTTTTCCCAATGATATGATGAGTGTTCATTTTTAAATGGAGTGTCTTATGAAGGAAAAAGTGTGCAGTGACCATGAGCAAGTGTGTAGCATAAAGCAAAACGTGTGTTGCTGAATTGCTGCAACAGTGTTAAGCAGAACTTTTGTTTAAGGTACGGCACACTGTGTTTAAGTTATGTTACCAATAACTTAACAATATGCTATTTTGGTCTAAGCATCAGCCTATAGTGTTCAAGCAGTAGGCAAATACTGTACTAAAAAGGGTATTTTTCTGTAGTGAAATACTGAAATATTGTTTTTAGTCTCGGAGTACACAGATTTGTGGCAAAAAATATATTTTACATATTTTTCTGACATTTAAAACATATGCACTACTTTATTGTAAAATATTGGGTAACCCCATGAAAGTGATCTCTTGTATAGCATATTTTGGAGTTCAAAAACAAACAAATGTGTTTTCTCACTGCATCCACTCATGTTTTCATCCATATCACATGCAATGTGTGTCCTTATGGGGTGATGATTTCAGATTGTAAACCGGTATGAAGAGAGTTTGCCCATGTGATGAGGAAGTGAACATAGTATGGCAGTTGATTTTAGTATTTTGAATGGCAGTGTGTTCAATGCGACAACCAGGGATTTTCTTCATGAGAATTGTGTGTAATCCAGAGAATTGTGTGTAGTGGTTTGAAAAGAGTGTGTTTTAAAACTGAAATGTGAGTGTAAAGAAGGAATTGTGCTTAGTGTTCAGTGACATTGGTTAGGTGAGTTGGGAAATGGGTGAGATGTTCCGAGAACTGTGTGTGAAGTACCAGAACTTGTGTGGAGGCAATCAAGAAAAACTTAAGTACATATTTAGCCTGCTATTTCAAATCTGGTCTTTCATTAATGTGTTACTTCATATTCACACAGTTTTAGTCAATTTTTTGACAGAGGTGGGCATGTTCTCTATTGATTTGCATTGACTAAAGGTGCCTACACAAGGGTGTATGTGTCATTTCCCAGTGCTGTCGCGATTTGCCGTGTTCACTTTAGTATTATGTTCTACCTCTATGGTTCTGCCTCTATGCCCCAAAGTCACCCTCAAAGAGCCTCTGACCTATGACCCTTATAGGTCCAGAGAGCCAGAGTTTAGTCGGCGCCCTCGTTAGTGAGATGTCTATACTAAATGCACTTTCCAAGAGTAGGTTTTTGTCACTTCCTTCAAATGTCGTCATCGTCAGGTTTTGTGTCTGATGGTGGTGACAAAATTCTAAAAATACTCCACAGTGGAGGCTGGAGTACAATCTTGCATGGCAATAAATACTAAAATGTCTTAAAATGGTTCATTAACCCGTGCAATTCAGTCACATGTGGGAGAACTGTCAAGAGGACCCCCTGTCACCACCATCATTTTGGTGTCACAAAAGTCATCAACATCAGAGGGAGTTTTACGTGTTTTAAATGAATGCTGTTGAATTATTTTGATTACCATTATCCTTCATTTTGATTTAGATTCATTTTACTATTAACTGTATCTGATGTGTTGACAAAAAAGTAAGTGCCTATTATAGGAAAAAAGTAAAATATAGGGAGGTTGTTTCGATACATTTCTGTGCAACCAAGACCCATGTCTGTGATAATTTACAGTAATTCTGTATTTTGGATTCTGTATTTTGGTTTCTTTCAAAACGGTTTAGCCACATTCTTTCTCAAGAATCAGTGACTAGTCAGTCGTTCTTATATAATAGAATGTTCACAATTGCAGACAGGGCCGCTGACAGCTTTGGCTGGGCACAGAACAAAGTTGTCTGAAAGGGCCCCGCGGCCAAATACATACAATGTAATGAGGACCCAATTCTGGGCCCCTTATCTCCCTGGGCCCTGGACAACTGCCCCGTTTGTCTCCCCCTGTCGGCACCCCTGATTGCAGATGATGAGATCTGCAGTGGGCCTTTACTGCTGGCCAATTTTTTTTGTTCTAGTTCAAATATGTCTTCAAAACCTCAAATAGTTTATGTGCTGCATTCTTAGCTTTTATTGAAACATGAATTTAGCAGTTTATGCAGCAGGGGAAAGTTGGAGACGGCAGATTGATTGGCTCTCTCTCTGTCTCACACACACACACACACACACACACACACACACACACACACACACACACACACACACACACACACACACACACACACACACACACACACACACACACACACACACACACACACACACTGAGACAGACTGACTGTCTTTCTCTGTCTCTAAGTGAGTTATGAGTCTTTGATGTTCAAATAGCCGTTCCCAAATTCCTATTTTTTTCAAGGGTTTTGGAGCTGCCGAGGGAAGAAAGGTGAAGCCGGCTGTGTGTGTGTGTGTGTGTGTGTGTGTGTGTGTGTGTGTGTGTGTGTGTGTGTGTGTGTGTGTGTGTGTGTGTGTGTGTGTGTGTGTGCAGGGAAGCGGACAGGGGTGCCAAAGGGGTCAGTTGTCCCGGGCCCTGGCCCAGAATTGGATCCTCATTACATTGCATGTATTGAGCTAGGGGGCCCTTTCAGATGACTTTGTCCTGGGCCCGGCCAAAGCTGTCAGTGGCCCTGTGTGTGTGTGTGTGTGTGTGTGTGTGTGTGTCTGTCTGTGTGTGTGTGTGTGTGTGTGTGTGTGTGTGTGTCTGTCTGTGTGTGTGTGTGTGTGTGTGTGTCAGAGAAAGGAGACAGGAGAAATTATTTAGTCTTGAAGGGAATATGGATGAATCTGTAGACTGTGTAATTCCAAGGACGACTCAAATGCATACGACAGGAACTTAGGCACAGTGTTGCCAGAATGGGCAAAAATTGAACATCTGGCAACACTGCTTACACACCAAGCGCATATTTTACAGTATGAGGTGAAATTTTCCATTGTTTAATGTTTAATGAATGTGAAAGCACTGGATTTCATGATATTTTCCATCTGCTATCCACACAATTGCAACACACATCTTCTGCCTGTCCACTCCTAGAGGATTGAGATGAAAATTTTTCCAATCAAGTCGAAAATGTTTCCCGTTTCAGCCAGGGCCGGATTAAGATGGCCTGGGGCCCCTAGGCTACAGGTTGCTGTAGAACACACCCTTTTTGGAATGACGACTGCAGTGATGTGTTATTTTGTTGAATGCATGTAATGTGAATTGTTGTAAGCGGTATTACAACGCAGAGTGGTAGAAAAACGATTGAGTAGTAGCAGGGAGGTTGTCTGAAGACCTCTTAAATCACTATTTAAGAGCGCTTTTATAAAAAAAATTCTCATCCAAGGGATGAGTTTGGCTTTGTTCACCGGTTTGGTGCTTACCAACATCACACCCCTCAAAACCACCACTGACGCACACACACATGCACACAAGCAGGCACGCACACAAACAGCAACATGTTTAACTAAAAAATGTCCTTAATTAATCAAATGTCTGAATATCAATAAAGACTTCATTGTTACAGAATGCAATCAATATAATTTATTGTAAATCCTTCAATGACAAAGCCATTTGACAAATGAGAAATGCAGGCTGGTATAATGCATGATTAAATGAAGACCAAAGTAAGGCCAAAGTATGGAGGCAAGGTGATATATTTATAATAAAATGAATAATAACAAAACACAAACAATAAAACGCATTTGCCAAAATACAAAATAGGAAAATATTTATAAAGCATCACTGGTACAGATCTGACAGTGTCAGGGAACATTTTGGCTGCCAAGGACTCATACACTCAAAAAACACACACACACACACACTCACACACACACACACACACACACACACACACACACACACACACACACACACACACACACACACACACACACACACACACACACACACACACACACACACACACACACACACACACAATAAAAAACATATTTACAACAGCAACATTTTAATGATAACAGTACACAAATTAGAAAAACAAATATATTATAAATATACATAATAAAACAAGGCCTGCTGACTTCAGCAAAAATCCCTCTACTCTCAACTCAACTCCACTCCACTAATTTTATCTTCATTACTAAGTCAAACAAGAGCAATAAGAGAATCAGAGGTAACTGTGTGTGTGTGTGTGTGTGTGTGTGTGTGTGTGTGTGTGTGTGTGTGTGTGTGTGTGTGTGTGTGTGTGTGTGTGTGTGTGTGTGTGTGTGTGTGTGTGTACGAGTGTGCAAGGGAGAGAGAGTGAGAGAGAGAAGAAGAAGAAGAAGAAGAAGAAGAAGAAGAAGAAGAAGAAGAAGAAGAAGAAGAAGAAGAAGAAGAAGAAGAAGAAGAAGAAGAAGAAGAAGAAGAAGAGAGATAAAGGGCATACAGTAGAGGCAGAGATGCAATGGAGATAGGATAGAGTTGGAGAGTACATAGAGAGGAGAGTGATGGCTGAAATCCAGGGCCAATTGTCCTTGACTGCCTTCAGCACAGCTATCATCCCTGCCAACACTCAAACAGACATTCACATCACACATCCACACACACACACACACACACACACACACACACACACACACACACACACACACACACACACACACACACACACACACACACACACACACACACACACACACACACACACACGCGTGCACAAGAGAGAGAGAGAGAGAGAGAGAGAGAGAGAGAGAGAGAGAGAGAGAGAGATGATGAACGTGTACCGTATAGTGCAGAATGTGTTTTTTCAGTTTGAGAGTGCCTGGGGGAGTAAATGTGAGCATGTTCATGTAAGAATATTTTTCTTTATCTGTGTTTCTTTCTTTAAGCTTACACACAGAAACAAACGCACGCACGCACGCACGCACGCACGCAAGCACGCAGGTTCACATGCATGTATTCATCCATGAACACAGCCCAAACATCTGCAGAGTGTGTATGGAGGCCCTGTGGGCAGCTAGCAACAGTGGTGTCCTCCCAGCCTCGATCACAAAGGCCCACCCAGAACACACACACACACACACACACACACACACACACACACACACACACATACACACATACACACACACGGACACACACACACACACACACACACACACACACACACACACACACACACACACACACACACACAGACACAGACACAGACACAGACACACACACACACACACACACACACACACACACACACACACACACACACACACACACACACACACACACAGAATGCACACACACGCAATGAACGCACGCACACAGCCAGAGAGAAGATCTGTGAGAGCAGAGAAAATCCCTGGCAGACGTGTGTGTGTGTGTGTGTGAGTGAGTGTGAGAGTGTGTGAGTGTTTGAGGTGTTTTTTTTTTCTGCAGATGCGACATGGAAACTACATGCAAGCATGAGAGCATGAAAACACGTAGGATGCTTGCAATACCTGGCCCAGCACCCTCAAGAGGTCAACCTGATCTCACAGAATTCCATGAAATGCCACACAAAATCTGTGGCATTTTCACAACCTTTGCCAAAATTTCAATGACGGGGTCATAGATGTGCTCTATGCTAACTTCAGAGTGACAAACCTGGCTGTGAACTACCTTTTACAAAATCATTAGGCTACTTGGCACAGACGACTGGAGTGATGACTAGTGGAGCAGAGTTCTTGCCATCATCATTATACCCTGGACTGAAGAAGGGGTACATTTTCTCCCTGATGGAGACACCTGTGTAAGAATAGATTAGACTCCACCTGTCTGCATCATAAAAGGAGACCGAACCTGCCCCATAATCCACAAACACCCCCACCCTCTCTGGCTTCTCTTTCAGGGAGAGGGTGACAGGGGGATCATCTATTGCCTTGTACACACTATTCACCAGCCATATTCTCCAGCACCCATTTGCAGGGCTCAGATTTTCCTCTTTTCTGTTAACGGACTCTCTGGCTACTCCTACACCCCATGATGTCTTCCCACTGACCTGCACCTCATAGTAAAATCTTCCAGAGCTGAAGCCCTGCTTGCCCAGTACACGGAGACCAGAATAAAAGCGTTTGGGGTTGTCAGGGCGATGTGATGTATCACCCTTTTTCACTTGTTTCCCATCAGCAGACAGGGTGAGGTAGTTCTGAGCTGTATCAGGATCCAGAGTCACATCCACTGCAGGAGAGGAAGATTAGGGTGAAATTCTTATTATTTTTGTGTTATCTTTTATTTTATTTGATATTGGTCTCCTTCTCCACAAACATGATGGCAGATGAATGTGTTTGTAGTAATAATGCTACATACCTGCATGCTGGGTGATCCATAGTCCTAATTGAAAAAAAAAATCTGTAAAAGCTGAATGATGTCAATGTATTCATTTTGATCGTACTAGAACTGTGCTTTCTCAAGCTTTTTTGAACAAACCTTCTCAAATGCCCCCTTTACCTCATCATAACACTGCCTCCACCCCCTGTGTGTCCAAAACATATAGACAAAAACATGTACTTTGAAGGCCAAGATTAATATGAAGAACTTTGAAAAACAAAGTTTTTCCAAGCTTGAATGTTTGATACAGTGCTACTGTACATGGGGTTAAAAGGGCGTTCCAGTCATCAAGTGCCCACATGGTTAATTTGAGGCCTGAAGTAGAGGGTACCGTGAGGTCATTTTGTCCAAAAGTTTAGTTTATTTAGTTTAGTTCAACAGGGACCATGCACAATACACATTGATTACAGAAGTAAAAAGATGGCTTGTGCCAGATTATAGCTACGTATATAGCTAATTTCCATCTGCAGTCCATGGACAGGTAAAACAAATATACAAAATACAATAACATAGACAAGATATAAACAAGTAAGCACATCCATAGGCCATAGGTCAAACACACACACACACACACACACACACACACACACACACACACACACACACACACACACACACACACACACACACACACACACACACACACACACACACACACACACACACTAAAATGGCATACAGTGTGAGTCATATTTTTAAAAAACATATGATTAATGTTGACAAGACTGGTTGGTTAATATCCATTTTTTCACACCCCTTGAGAAGGCCTGATAATCAGTAATACTTTTTAGGTTACTGGGTAGACTATTCCATGTTTTGGTTGCCCTGAAGGAGAAGGCTGACTGAGCAAAAGCAGTTCGTCGGATTGGGAGACTACAATCACCCCTAATGGTGGATCTTGACGTTCTGCTCATCAATTCAGAGCAGGGTTGAACAAATGTTCTTAGGGGTGGGGGTGCTGCATTGTGAATAATTTTATGGATTAGCCGCAGATCAGAAAATTGTATGATGTTTTCAAGGCTGAGCATATTATACTTGCTCAGTATAGGACAATGGTGGTACTGAAAAGATCTTCTATCTAGGACCTTCAGGGCCTGCTTGTATAGTGAATCAATGGATTTTAAGACAGTCTTGTTGGCCTGGGACCAGCTTGATAAACAATAATGCAGGTGGGACATGATCATAGCATTGACATAAGTCACAGCAGCATCAATACTCAGAGAGTTACGGATATGTCTAAAATTTGATATGCTATACTTTACAGTACTACCCAGCTTTTTAATGTGTTTCTTAAAACTAAGAGTAGAATCTAAGGTCACACCTAAATATTTAAACTCATCAACATTATTTAGCTTTGTTCCGTCAACATATATGTCTGGAACAACATTTAGTTTAAATCTATTGTGAAAATACATTGTGACAGTTTTGTTGGTATTTAGTGTGAGACAGGAGGTTTTTAACCACATTGAGACCTTAGTTAGTGTTTGAGTCAATTTGCTGGCCACCTGTACCGGATCTTTGCCGTGTGTAAATAATACAGTGTCGTCAGCATACATCAGTATCTCCACACCCTCACATACAGATGGAAGATCATTTATGTAAGTGCTGAACAACAAAGGTCCCAATATGGAACCTTGTGGCACCCCCATAGAGCATGCTTTTAAGGAAGATATTTTATCATTTATCTTAACACATTGGGCCCTATTTAATAGATAGGACTCTATCCAGTTTAGTACACCTGGAGCCAGCTGAAAGCACGCCAACTTTGAGAGGAGTACTGGATGATTGACTGTGTCAAAAGCCTTGCGAAGGTCTAAGAACACAGCACCCACCACCAAGATTTGCCTTGATGTGTTCTATAAAATAGCAGCATGCAGTGTCGGTTGAGTGGTTGGCTCTAAAACCAAACTGCATGGGGTGCATGAGTTTTTTTGTGTTTAAATGCTCCACAAGCTGTTCAGCAACTGTTTTTTCTATTATTTTCGAAATGGCCGGCAATATACTAATGGGTCTATAATTAGTGACATCCTGTTTGTCCCCAGCTTTAAAGATAGGAGTCACTATAGCTGTTTTTAGTACATTAGGAAAATAATTTTCCTCCAAGGACTTGTTTACTATATGAGCTATGGGAGTAGTTAAGACATCTTTAAATTTCTTTAGGAGAAAGGTGTCCATGCCACAGATGTCTTTAGCTTTGGAGGTGGATATAGTTGATAAAATTTTATTTATTTTTACTTCATCTATAATATTAAAATCCAAGACAGAGATTGCACAATTTTGAACACAGAATTGAGATCTGTCTAGATTGGTTGACGGACAAGGAGCTGATGTGCTGCCACCCAATTCTAAAACAGAGTTAATAAAATAATCATTAAAACTATTTGCAATTATTAGACTATCATTTTGCAATGTGTCATTTATTTTAAGATTAAGGGGTACAGTCTCTTTGTGTTCTTTTCCTGAGAGTTGGTCAATAGTTCTCCATAATAACTTTGAGTTACCTTTGGCTTGTTTGATAATATTAAGAAAGTAGTTTGCTCTGGCCTTCCTAAATTCTGATGTGGCCTTGTTCCTAAGGCCTGTGTATAACAGGCGATCTGTAACTAGACCAGACTTAAGTGATTTTTTCAGGGCTGCATCCCTTTGCTTAATAAGTTTTAATAATAAGGTGTTAAACCAGGGCAATGTTCGCTTTCTCTGTCTGCGAGGAATGTTTTTGGTGTATTTGGATAATAGACCTTTGATGGTATCCAGTAGGTCATTGCATGCTTGTTCACAATTCTTATCCTTTACAACATTACCCCAATGTGTTTCCTTAAAGTCTGTTTCTAGGTGCTGCATTTGTGACTTGGGAATGAGTGAGATATATTGTTTTCCTTCTGGTGTGTTGTTCCTGAATCTTTTTTTGGAGAGCTGCCTTGCTACTAGAGTAAGATTATGGTCTGATAGCCCAGTGACTAGATTATATGTTTTTGATATGCGTTCCCTTTTATTTGAAAATATCAAATCCAGTAGTGTCTTTGAAGACTGTGTGATCCTCGTTGGATTTTCTATCAACTGGGTTAAGTGAAATTTACATGCAATATTTTTTAGTTTTTTCCTTCTTGTTTTGTCTAGCCAGTTTAAATTCAGATCACCCATTAGTAACACTTCTTTACCACAACATGCTTTGAGAACATCAGACAGTTTCTCAAAAAACACATCATTTTCAGACGGTGGTCTATAGAGAACAATAACATTAAATGACATCTCGGGAGAAATACTAATTGTGATACCAACACATTCAAGATCATTTGGCAAGTCAATCTGTTGGCACTGAAAGTGTTCCTTTACGTAAATCATGACCCCGCCCCCTTTGCCATGTCCACGGTCGCGTCTGAAAACTTTGTAACCAGGGATACTGTACACACCCGATGGTGTAGTAGGTTTCAACCAAGTTTCGGACAGACACAGGTAATCGACGTTTGAGTCTGTCAGAAGGTGCTCGATTTGTTCAGTTTTGGACACTAAGCTCCGAATGTTCAAATGTCCACCAAAGATTCCCTTGGGTTTTAGCTTTGGATCCCAGAGAACTCGCGCATGATTTACAGTCTGAAACATCCTGATTTTTTGTTGTTTTATTTCCGCAATACCCCGACAGCAAGTCTGTGCGGATTTCGAGGGTGAAATAAGCAAATCCCCTTTCATATTATCCACTTGCAGTTCAGCTTTACCTTGTGCTGTGGCATAGTCAAGCAGCCCGCCATTGGAAAGTTGGACCACAGCTTCCATAGCCTGCCCAAGGTCTCCAGGTGTAGCGTGGCGCAGCAGCTGGCCATGTTCAAGACCCACCGGGATTTGACGTTGTTCATCCCGCGGAAGCATACTGTTTCCTGGCCCAGGGTTGAGATGAATGTCGCCGCTGAGGAGGAGGATGGTACACAGCATCGTTGTGAATCTTTGATCACCGGGAGGTGTTTTGTTCCCCTCTTCTCGCCTGAGTCGGTAACGCGCGACCTCTACGCGCCCGTTTGTCAGAACGGTGGAATACAAGGTGAAAAGGTTCCATGAGTCGTGCGTAAGGTGAGAAGCGCCGTGCTGTGTCTCTGTGCAGGATCTCAAGCAGGCCGCTTGCCAGCTTCCCCACAGAGGTAGGACGATCACCATCATTAGATACATCCCCAGCGAGAGGGTGTTTAATAGTTCATGTTGTCTGATGTTAAACAGTGTAGTCCATAAAGATTGCTGGTGTCCGATGTATAAGAATGGCGTTTCCCTAGACGGTATTTGGGAAGGTGAAGCCTTGGCACCTGCCACACCAAGACGCACACCTGCCGCCATCTTGACCAGGCAGCTGTTTTTGAGTCCCTCCTATTCCATCATTAAAAGTCTGAGTGCCCTATTTTTTTGGAATACACTGTACAGTTCCCAAATATGATGGAAAATCAATTATAACTCCCAAAGCATACATAGTTTCCAAGATCTGGAACCCCAAAATGGCAAGACACTTCATCACGGTTTTCACAAATTCAATTTTTAAGGCTTAATATAGCCAAAAATAATCAAGGCATGCTATTTGTAAGTACATCATCTGGTAGACAGGGTCATATTGAGGGGCCATGGTGATTTTTAGGCCTGTATCTTCCTTGAAACTAAAACCAGAGGTGTCAAAATCTGCTTGTAAATTTTGTATGCAATTCACAGGCTTGAAAAGTGGACATGGCACCCCAACTTTGGAGGGCTTCATCTCCGCAACCGTTGGACGTAGGGTGCTAAAAGGTACCTGTATGTGAGATATCGGGTAAATCGGAGAGGATCATGTGGGGAAGGCGTGTGAATTGACATGGAATGACCCTATGTTGTACGTAAAACAGGGGGATTCTTTTGAATAATAGCACAGACACAAAACATGTATCCCCTTGCATAAACAAATAGTGTTCTCGTAAATTACGTGCTATCCTATCCTTTTCTGCAACGCATTATCAATAAATTGTAGAGTATATACATTTGCTGTACCACTACAATACTACAAGCATGCCTGTGACAAAACTGCATACTCACTTGTTAGAAGCATGTCCTTTTCAGCACCAGTAGTGTTGAGTTGGTGGGATGGTAGGCAGTTCAGGATGTTGTAGATAGTCTCAAACTGGGATTTCTGGCTTGCCAAGATGCTGTAGTTGGTCTCTAACTGGGATTTCTGGCTGGCTAACAAGATGCAGTTGAACCACAGCACTCTAATGATGATGGCCAGCAGAGCACACAACACTCCCAGGCACACCACAGCACACCTGTAACGCACTAAGAAGATGCATGTGGTGTTTTTATTTGCAAACTAGACATTAATTTAAAAATACAGAAAGCAGAAGAGGTAGCCTCAACTACATCATAAGAACATTGCTATGACATTGCCGAGAGCCTAGTATACGAACTAGAGTACGACCTAGTCATTACAATTTTGGTGACAGTAAGGTTATGACAAAAGCTCTGCACTAAGGGGTTTCATATTTACCGATAGTTGAGCTGCATGGCCCTGGCTTGTTCGATGGAGTATTGCTGGATAAGTTGACATAATTGTTTTCTTCCCCTGGTTGGCAGTCATCATTCATGTCTTGCAGTTCAATAGCTTCAGACATACCAATATTTTGTACGCTTCCGTTTTGACTAGTTGCCGTAAATTAACTCTTGTTCTTGAAGAGACTGTCTGAGACTAAATGTACATATCCTGTTCCAGCTGTGCTTTTTGACATTGAAGATTAAAAAAAAATCCACAGGAAGTCTACCAGTTTCCTGTAGGTGTTACACAAATATTTGTTTATCTTAGATCAGCATTTGGTTTGCTTCCTGTTTTCTAGGAGTCAAACCTATCTGTAACACTTTCTATGAAGCCCATATCTATAGCACATTATGAGTGCATTTATAACAACTTACAATGCGCATCATAATCATAGTGCGTTAAGACTACACTCATAACTCTTCATGATGGAGCATATCAACAGTCATGAATAAAAAAAAAATCTAGCTTATAATTTATTATAAATCTTAGGGTGTTTTGAATGCTCGTGACTGGTTAAAAACTACAGGCAATGAACAGGCTTATAATACATTATAACTGTCATGATGCACTATGATTAATTATGATGTGCAGTATACGTTGTTATAAATGCGCTCATAATGCGCAATAGATATGGGCTTCATAGAAAGTGTTACCAACTTAAGAACATCCTGCGCGACATTCACCATCCTGCCTATCATTTGTTCCAAGGGCTACCCTCAGGTAGAAGGTACAGGTCCCTTCAGAGCCACACTAAAAGACTGGCCAACAGCGTTTACCACCAGGCCATTAGACTTTTGAATTTGCAGGACTGCTGAGGAACATTACTGTCTAAAATGTTATCCATCTATCCTTTGGACATTTCTGTGTGTGTGTGTGTGTGTGTGTGTGTGTGTGTGTGTGTGTGTGTGTGTGTGTGTGTGTGTGTGTGTGTGTGTGTGTGTGTGTGTGCGTGTGTGTGTGTGCGTGCGTGCGTGTGTGTGTGTGCATTTGAGAGAGAGGGGGGGGGGGTCGAGCATTATGCACTTAATCTCTGTTGCACTTTAAGTGGGATGGGGGGCTGGGGGGTCAAGCACTGCTGTCACTTTGATCTCTTCTTGCACTTTACTTGAAAACCTGCTGCTACTAAGTATTGTACCCCAAACACAATTTCGTTGCCTTTTTGACAATGACAATACATTCTTGAATCTTGAATCTTGAACTTATCTTTTCTTACATTATGAACATTGACATTTCTTACACTATGAAAACCTATTTCATATTCAAATTTGCTTGTGCTGTCCTTTTACATGTAATATCTTTTGGAGCTAACATGAGGGTCCAGATCCAGGTTAGAGTAGAGTAGAGTATCATTTATTGATCCCAGGGGGAAATTAAGGTGTCAAGTAGCATACAAACATACGTAAATACAATAAGATATTGCCCACGAGACATTACACACATACTTAGACATAAAAAAACTCATATACAGTATAGCTCACTGTTACATACATTTAGCCAAGGCATCTCACTCTCTCTCTCTCTCTCTCTCACACACACACACACACACACACACACACACACACACACACACACACACACACACACACACACACACACACACACACACACACACACACACACACACACACACATACACACACACAGAGAGAGAGAGAGAGAGAGAGAGAGAGAGAGAGACAGCCCCGAGCAGAAATGCCCCTATCTTTCAGATCTTGTGAACGTTAGTAGGTGGTATAGGTGTGATGCCTATTCATACCATTTAATCATGAACTTCTATGAGGCCCTCTGTCAGTGGGCTGAGTAGCCAGGGAAGCTGAAGGGTGTGTGTGTGGGTGGCGGGGTTGTGGGTGACAAATGACCGTGGCCAGACGGTAGGGCACTCGTCTACTACGCGGCTGACCTGAGTTCTATTTCCGGCAAAGGTCCTTTGCTGGCCCTTCCCCGTCTCTCTCTCCCCGCTCGCTTCCTGTCACCAGCTTCACTATACTATCATAAATAAAGTAAAAAAGACCAAAAAATATATCTTTCAAAAATGAAATGCACCTCTTCTTTCAGATCTTGTGAACGTTAGTAGGTGGTATAGGTGTGATGCCTAGTCATACCATTTAATCATGAACTTCTATGAGGCCCTCTGTCAGTGGGCTGAGTAGCCAGGGAAGCTGAGGCGTGTGCTGTGGTGTAGTCTACGTAGAACGCGGGTATACGGAGTATACCCACTTCTAAATTTCAGGGATTTCAGTATACTCACTGAAAATGGATTGATCCATTGTTTTGAATAGCACAAATATATACAGTATACCCACTTCAGAAAATGCTCAAATATACAGTATACCCACCATAAAAAAGTAGACTACACCACTGGGCGTGTGTGTGTGGGTAGGGGGGTTGTGGGCGACAAAGGGGTTAAGGTCAGTTGTTCCAGCCCGAGGGACAGAGGGGTACCCGAATTGGGTCCTCATGACATTGTATGTATTGTTGGGGTGCAAATCACAGCCTCCATGACAATATGATACGGTGTCGATTTCTTAAAGCAGGGATTTGATTATTTACAAAACTAATGAATTCCCCATGATACGATGGAATTCGATTCGATTCGATTCTTTCCAATTACTTTTACACTTCTATTATGTTCTGGAGCTAGGGCATTGGACAGAGGTCAGTTATTAGATTATGTTCGATACTTAAGAATGCCCCGCGATACAATGTGATTCGATTAAATCGCCGGCCGATACACCAATGCATCGATTCGATTATTATTTACTACCCTAATGTTTTGTGTTTGGGGCCCTTTCAGATGACTTTGTCCCAGACCAGGTCTAACCTGTCAGTGGTCCTGGTACAGTCAGTGGCAGTCAATGGCATCAGAATTATAGTCCAGAGGTTAGCGGTCCGGTCTGGTCCGGGAGGGAGTGAATTACCAGCCTCCTCCGAAATTCTCCATCATGACTGGGGTAGTTAGAACATGGTACCGTCGACCCACACTGCTCTATTGGGGTACTCAGAACATGGTACCGTCGACCCGGACTGCTCTATTGGGGTACTCAGAACATGGTACCGTCAACCCGGACTGCTCTGTTGGGGTACTCAGAACATGGTACCGTTGATCCACACTGCTCTATTGGGCTTACTCAGAACATGGTACTGTCGACCGGCACTGCTCTGGGGTGCTTGTTGGGCAGCCAGCTTTGCACAGGTGAGGCATAAATACATTTTTGTTATGTGCACTGTGTACTGTGTTGTACTGTGACTTATCAGACTTTCAACCTCAACATCATTCCCTTTTAATTTACTGGCTCTGGCTATATCCGGCTGTGGCGCAGCCTGTAAGAATGGCATTGTTTCTAAATAAACCTTTGGTTAACCAAGTTTTCTTTGCCTCGTTTTACATGTCCACAACCCCACGACTCTACAGAATGAAGTTTTGGGCAACTTTGAGCGTCGTAAATGGGTGGAAAGTACAGATGTATAACAATGGCTAAATCTATGCCCTGGTGAACCACAGCAAAAGCCCAATGTTAGAATCGGCTAACTAGCGCTGGATGTCTCAATGCAAGAGTTCAGGTATGTGCCCAGACTTAGCCCAGCATTATGTTTTAACACCATTTAAGCAATTTTACACCGGATTTCCCTTTTAAAGGCCAAATTCAGATCTGACTCAGATCAGGCGTCATGTCTTGCTCAATTGCTATGTGTGAGAGATAATGATCAGTGTAGTGTTCGTTGTCATGGTCTAAGCTCTGACAGAGTGAGAGAGCGGAAAAATGTACATGGCAACATACTCTGCGTGTAGCAGTTTGTGGACAGGGGAGTTTGCATGTGTGAAGGGACCGGTGTGGAATTAAAGAAAAAACTAAAATGTGTTTTTCTCTCCCCATCTTTATGTGTGTGTGTGTGTGTGTGTGTGTGTGTGTGTGTGTGTGTGTGTGTGTGTGTGTGTGTGTGTTTGTGTCTGTGTGTGTGTGTGCATGTGTGTGTAGTGCGT
>NC_085861.1:21403251-21405751 GCF_034702125.1 Engraulis encrasicolus | reverse complement strand
AAACACATGAGTAGAAGAGAAAGCCTTTATTAGCATCTTATCATGCTTATCAAACTGTGAGCTATTTATGCCTACAGGAAACCACACGCTACACACACACACGCTACAAAAACACACACACACACACACACACACACACACACACACACACACACACACACACACACACACACACACACACACACACACATGTGTGTGTGTGTGTGTGTGTGTGTGTGTGTGTGTGTGTGTGTGTGTGTGTGTGTGTGTGTGTGTGTTTTTGTAGCGTGTGTGTGTGTAGCGTGTGGTTTCCTGTAGGCATAAATAGCTCACAGTTTGATAAGCATGATAAGATGCTAATAAAGGCTTTCTCTTCTACTCATGTGTTTTGGCCTTACAAGAACAAACTCTCTCTCTCTCTCTCTCACACACACACACGCACACACACACCTCATACTCACGCCTGTTTTTTTTTCAAAAACATACTGGGCCTGTGAAACCAGGAACCAATCAAACCACAATAGCAGTTTAATAGTACTTAAAATTTAGATTTAAATTAACTTTAAATCACAAGTTTACCAGCTGCCTCAGAATTAAAAGTTCAAATTTAAATCCTTAGTGTAAGATGTATGAAGCTTTCAATTGAAGCTTTGTGTTGTTTGAGCACAAAGCTTCACAAATTTTCACACACACACACACACACACACACACACACACACACACACACACCTCACCTGTGTGTACATATGCATGTCTGAGCCAACAGGCTGGGACTTACGGCGTGAAGTCAGGCCTATGTGTCAGTGTGTGTGTGTGTGTGTGTGTGTGTGTGTGTGTGTGTGTGTGTGTGTGTGTGTGTGTTTTTGTGTGAATTCAGCCGTGTGTGTGTGTGTGTGTGTGTGTGTGTGTGTGTATGTGTGTGTGTGTGTGTGTGCGTGTGTGTGTGCGTGCGTGTGTGTGCGTGTGTGTGTGTGTGTGTGTGTGTTTGTGTGTGAATTCAGCCGTGTGTGTGTGTGTGTGTGTGTGTGTGTGTGTGTGTGTGTGTGTGTGTGTGTGTGTGTGTGTGTGTGTGTGTGTGTGTGTGTGTGTGTGTGTGTGTGTGTGTGTGTTTGTGTGTGTGTGAATTCATCCGTGCTACAGTGGAGGAGACGAGTTGTCACTTCCGATGACAGATAGGTATGTGGAGAGGAACCCGCATGAGGGTGTGTTTGTGTGTGTATGTACTGTATGTGTGTGTCTATGCTCGTGTTTTGCGTGTGTTTGTATGTGTATGTGGGAGTGTTTGTGTGTGGAGGATTGGTGACTGATGAAGATAAGCAACCGTACACACACACACACGCAAGCACACACTCACGAACGCATGCACATGCACACACACACTCTGTCTCTCTCTCTCACACACACACACACACACACACACACACACACACACACACACACACACACACACACACACACACACACACACACACACACACACACACACACACACACGCACACACACACACACACACACACAGTGGGTTCGTGAGTTCATGTTGCTTACTAGAATTCCTGCTCTCCAATCGTGTGCCCTCCTCATAGGGGTTTAATTTCCTATGTTCCTACCAATTTCGACGTCAAAGCAGGGATTTAACTTTTACACAGGCTCTTACTGCAGATGGGGTCGCCGGCGGGCCTATTCACTATTTGTTGAAAATGTTCTAGTACATCATAACATGCTATGACCTTAAGTAGCAGATTAAGACATAGCCATTACAATTTTGGTGAGAGTAAGGTTATAACATAGGCTCTGCGCTAAGGGGCTAAGAAGTATACTAATTACTATAAGCAATTCTGAACCTATTCTCAACCAATTCTGAACGTGTCACTCACCAAAAATAAACGTTAAAAAAACGTGTTGGGCACGTTAATTTGCTGCTTGGGAATGCTTTCATAAGCCATCCGGTGTCCTCTCTTCTGGACGTTGGTAGCCATTTTGGCAATGGCGACCGGTAAAATTCAAAATTCAAATATCGCTGACAAGATAATTAGATTACAGGGTTGAAATGACCCAGGGCCTGGGTGCTGATGTGGGTTTGGCCAACAACCCAGGTAATGGGTAAGGAAAATAACGCAATATGGGTTATATTTAACCCATTTTTTATAGAAAAGCAATTGACCCCTGGGGTTTAGTCAAAGTAACAACCCATCTCTTTTTAGAGTATACTGTGTCAAAAATGACACAAAATGTGTTGTGTCACATTCCGCACATTGTGTGTCAAAACCCCCGCAACACAATGCATGTGTCGGCCCTACCGTGGCTCTAACAGTGGGGCGGCTATGCTGGAGACCTGGGCTCGATTCCGGCCCGAATCCTTTCCAAATCCACACCTCTCTTTCTCACTCATTTCCTGTCACTCTCTCAATGTCCTGTCATAAAAAAAGTTGCAAAAGACCACAATGCATGTGTCAAAAAATTGCATGTCTTCCTAGAGTGTAGTAGTGCAACTGAGAACAGCAGTAAAGATGTAAACTGATA
>NC_085861.1:21390751-21400751 GCF_034702125.1 Engraulis encrasicolus | reverse complement strand
GTGTGTGTGTGTGTGTGTGTGTGTGTGTGTGTGTGTGTGTATGTGTATGTGTGTGTAATGTGTGTCCCACCTCATTTGAAATGGGACTTTCATTCATTAGTATTGAGAAATATACCTGTATAAGGGCTTATTGTGTCGGCTGCATTATTGCTTTCAAAGTGGACTGACACATGAGGTGTGTAATCCGCTCTCAGTTGTCTCATGTATTTTCCCTGTGAGGAAAAACCCCACCCATAATATGACAGCTATCTCATTCTGTCTTTCTTATTTTTGCATTTTCCATCTCTCTTATTTCCCATGGTAAAATGTAGCATAATGTAAGAAACAGGTTGAGGAGAGATGCCGATGTGTGGGTGTATGCAAAAGATGAGGCATTCTCCATCTTTCTTAATTTACGAAGTAATACAAGGAAAACAAAGGAAGGAAAAACAGCGCACGGACCTCGGACGTTCTGGGCTTGACAGAGCAGGTTGGGTTTGCAGTGAAGAGGAACATACACAATTCACCATGAGAACAGCACTTTGTTATGCATCACACACATGTAGAGAGTTACTTGTGCACAATCCCTGGTGCTGAACAAAACAAATACGTATTATTTGAAAAAAGGTTCGCACACTTCTTTGGATTTTTCTTCTTGAAGTTATTTTTTCTTCTTTTTATTTATTCATTCATTGGCAATGACGTTTCGACCTCTCGGTCTTCCTCAGATTCACTTTCTGCATCACACACATCTCACTCTTTCACACATTCCATTGCATTGCCTTGCATTTGGCAGACACTTTATAACTAACCACACTGACCTTTAACTACCATGACCATCAGTCTGTCTGTCTGTCTGTTGTTTGTTTGTTTCCCAACTAGGGCTGGGACTCGATTAAAATTTTTAATCGAATTAATTTATAGGCTTTTAAATTAAGTAATCGAATTAATCGCATTTAAATATCTGATTTGTGAACAGTAAAAAGTATTTTTTTTCACATGGATTTTAAATAATGACAATAAATAAGCTTAATCTAAAAATGTTGGGTTTTTTTAAAAGAAGAGATAACTCTTCTCAGTTTCAGCAGGCTGTTTACCATCAGGCATAATATTGCCATACACTGGTCTAATCCAGAACTATCATAGCTATATTATAGTGCGATTAAAATGAGTTAATTTTTTTAATCACGTTCATTTTTGTGTGATTAATTAATAAAAATGAATGCATTAATGTCCCAGTCCTAATCCCAACACTACATAATTGATCATTAATGAGAATCATACCATTCACACGGCTAAGCTTAGGAAACAACCTGAAGGTAAGCAATGCCTCTATTGCTGGTAGTTTTATATTCCAGACTGAAGACAAAGCAAATTTCAGATGCTTTCTTGTGATGGTTTCATAACATATTGTTTTCACTTTTGACTTCATTTGAACTTATTCTCTGTCTATTTTCTCCTTTCATTGTTATGTATGACAAATGCAATCAGGGCTGTAAATTAACTTTTTTCATCACCAGCCAAAATGGATTTAGAGCCCTGAATGCAATACACATAAAGGTACATTTTCTTGGTAACTGCCTCTGAACAAACAGAGAAGCACTTCGAGGCTTCCCAGCGTAGAGTGGATAGCAATCAATCACACGGTCATCAATCCAGCTGCAGTCGGGTGGAATGTGAACGTCAAAAAAGTCATGTAAGTTTGTGTGTGTGTGTGCGTGTGTGTGTGTGTGTGTGTGTGTGTGTGTGTGTGTGTGTGTGTGTGTGTGTGTGTGTGTGTGTGTGTGTGTGTGTGTGTGTGTGATGTATGGGGATGACAAATGCTTTAACGCTTGACTGGAAACTTGATGAACTTACTGTAGCTCTGCCTCGGGAGCTGTGCAACCTTCAGCAAAGAAGTGTGTGTGCGTGCGTGTGTGCGTGCGTGCGCGTGTGTGTGCATGCGTGCGTGTGTATTGTAGGATTTCAGGGTTGCAGTTCAGTACTTTGGTTCCATGTTGCCTTGGCCCCTTGTCAACTCTCTTGGTGTGTGTGTGTGTGTGTGTGTGTGTGTGTGTGTGTGTGTGTGTGTGTGTGTGTGTGTGTGTGTGTGTGTGTGTGTGTGTGTGTGTGTGTGTGTGTGCGTGTGTGTGAGAGAGAGAGAGAGAGAGAGAGAGAGAGAGAGAGAGAGAGAGAGAGAGAGAGAGAGAGATTTACAGGCATGGGTAAGGGTTGGACTATGACGTTTTGAGCTGGGGTTAACATACATACATTATATATAAATTTCCCGACAACGTCACTATGGTAACAACTGAGCATGCGAGGGGCAGAAAGCCGCACAGTTCACTATTGTTTTTTAACAACGCTGTGAATAACTTGTCTGAAAAAGTGGAATTTTAAGATGCTGATCTATTTTCAACTGTACTTGCAGAGTTAGTTATGTGATCGGGATGATTTGTATACCTTGCACAGGGCATCCGGTTTTTAGGAAATTTAGGTTTTAATGAGTTAAAGGGTTTTTGTGATAAAGCAGGTTGCTGCACCATAGCATTTTGATGTATTGTTCTTGTAACAGACTTTAGCAAAGTCATAATGCTATTGATTAAGCTTATACACTGGAAAGGACATTCATATTTTCAATAACCGAATTACTTCCGACGGTAATTATATCCTAGTTGTTTAAAACTGGTAACTTGCTTTAGTAAGCTCAGACACCAGTGGTGGTGCTAGCTAGCGACAGCTAGCATAAACTATTGCAGTGTTGTTATGACACAGATGTTTAAGGTATTTGAGATCTGTTGTCCGATTTTATCTCCTTAAAATTGAAATACAAAATGTAGATTAAACTACAAGTAGAGCCTTGGGGTCTAGTTGCAATGCAACATCAAAAACAGGCTGATTTTTTCCAGGTAATGTAGCACGCTAGCTAGCAGCACTTATTACGATTTGGTAGCTAGCTAGCAAGCTGTACTGTTTCAAATTGTTTATATGTCAGAGCATATATTCAACAATATCCCCTTTCAATTTAAATTTATATTTTATGTTAGATAGGAGACACATTTCTGACAGGAGTTGGAGGTAGCGGTTAGTTGTCCAGCTAACACGCTAACGTTAACGTTCGCTAGCTACCTAGCAAGCTTACGTGAGTTATTAGGTGTATCAGATGTTAAAATTCGCCAGGTTATTTATTTGGTACTGTCTCCTTTCCGTTTAAATGCTGGTTAAGCAAGTGTATGAACATATATGAACAACTATCTGCCAAGAGTTGCACAAGCATATGTTTACATTTTGTATCACGTCAAGTCTGCACCAAGCACAAACTGCACACTGCTTTAAGTTGTAAGCACTCCTGTTATAGCACATGAATGATCGTTTTACATCCAAGCAAGATCCTTTGCACTCTCGGTCACTCCCCCTTTTCCCTCAATGCAGTGTACAAAAACATTACGTTATCACTTCTGATCAAGCACGTTTTTACCAACATCAGTGTCAGCCCATTGGCAGCCTTCAGATCTAATGCTATTAGCACCGTAAATATTCTGCCTTTTTTAAAATTACGATGGGGGTTGGGTCGGGAGAGTGTCTACCGGCCGTTTTTTATTTAAAAAAGAGCAACTAGTATAATAACAAAAAGTAAAACACGTAGATTTAAACAGAGCTTTATACTGTTTTTCTATTGCCGTAGAAGTCTTTCTGCCCCTTGTAGCCGTGCGCAGGCGCACTGTTAGTAAACATGAAATCTATGTATACAGTACATCACAGACACAGGGCCGCGTTATCCTATGGTGCAACCGGTGCAGCAGCACCGGGCCCCGCCACTAGAGGGGGCCCCGGACGTCGTGAGATTGGAAAATATGAAACGATATTTTGAGACAATCAATTGTATTTTTGATGCATTTCGCCATCCGTAGGCAAGCAGAGGCGCATATGCATATCTTGTCACCAGGCTAGACAGGCAGCTTGGGCCCCCCAAGACTGTAGCTGGGGAACAGAAGTGGCGATTTGTTACAAGTGTTCTTTCTTTTTAATTTTCACGTGGCCCCCCTACTGAGCCTAGAATCGCCTCTGCATGCACGCAGGAATCGGAGGTCTTCGGAATAATCATTTCAGTCAGATGCTTCTGGTTGTGTGCCACCAGTGAAAACGGTGGTCAATATTTTTTGAGTTTGATGATGGGATACTGTCTAAAAAAGATGTGAGAAACTCGGCGTCAGCACTTGCTTCAGATTAAACTTCAGCCCGGCATGGATTACCGCAACGTTAGTCATTTTTGTAAGGTCAGTGTTATAATCGCTTTTTGTAATGGTTGCATAGCGATCATGGACTTGTGCAATCATGTAAGCTAAGCAAACAAGAGCACAGCACACCAACCTAACTTTATCTTATTCTATAGTCAAAACATGGGGAAATAAATCACGCACCCAACTGCGTTCGCGAAACAAATGTCTTGCATGGCGCGGCGAGGATCACTTCTGAGGTGTTATTACAGTGTTCACAATAATGCTGCGTAAAGTGCACCAACCAGCACTCAAAGTTTTGACAGGCTGACAACAACAGGGCAAGCCAAGGATTTAGCAAACACTAAAATGATATAGTCGCATTTTCCAAAAGCACTGTTATGGCCATTTCCCTAAAGCACTGTAATAATGTCGATGCTCTGTCAGCGTAGCCTATATCGTTGCGTTCGGGTTTGTGTTCAGTTAAAACATGCCTGGGTACCACTCGCAGATTGTTCAGTTAGCAAGTGGCTCTTATCTGGAAGAAAAAAAAACGTGTGTGATATATCCACATCTAAACATTACGAATTTGCACCGTAGTCTACTGTAATGATTGCATACAGTGTAATGCACCATCTAGATGAAAACCGCTGACTTCTTAATTGGTATATGGTAGACTACATTTTGAGGGGATTTCGTGACAGCTTCGCTTTGCAGTGGTTCGCTGCTAAGGGGATTCCCTCCTTGCGACAAGCGACACAGCTGAGTAGGCTAGGCTACTTTCCTTTGACAGTCAGTCAGTCTTTCCAAGGCCATTGGAGGTTAAATTATTTAACACGTGTTTACCACGACGGTTTCGATTCGACAAATTGGTCGGCAGCAACGTAGCAAAAATAAGAGACTTTTTGGTTGTGCTTCTGTTTGGAAGTTCTAGCTGAGCCTACAAACGGCAGTGCACAGAATCTCCTCCCTGTCAGCTGGCTATGCTTCCTGCGTTGTGACTAGTGAACTCAGCAGGGGGTTCAGCGCACCCTTTTTTGTGTTGGAGTAAACCGTGTAGCCTGCGTTTCATGCGTTTTGAATATGGCTCATTATAATGTGGTGTAGGGGCCCCGGATTGCGTCTGCACCGGGCCTCGGCGAGGGTTAACGCGGCCCTGCACAGACATGTGTGTCCACACATAGATTATGACATTACACACACGCGTACGTGTGTTCCGCAATGGCGCCCTCAATGGCGTGACGTGTTCCTCAAAGGCGCCCCCTTGTGGCAGCATAACTTCACTGAAGGTTGGGGTTAGGGAGAGGTCTAGGTTTAGACCACATGGTCAACATGCCACATGGCAGGTTTGCCCTCAACATCACAAATTGCAGTCTGCTCAAAGGTAGTCAAAAATTGACCAGTTGTGGTGAGACTGTGTTGGGCTACTCTGTCCCTTTAATCGTTGACATAATCCTCCATCAGAGGAATTTCATGGCTTGGACTCTGAAATGTGTGACTGAGCATGCATGCATGCTTACAGCTAAACTCACTCAATCCCAGTCCCCATGCACCCTTTCTGGACACAATAGATTAAATGTATCCTTCACTAAAGGATATTTGCAGTTCCAACAAGTGGATGAAAAAATCTATCAATATTGTTGCATAAGGGCATTTTAGTGCATGTGTGTGTGTGGTGTCCATCCTCGGAAAGTGAATCCATTGACTGCCAAAAAAGAGTATGAGTGACGGTAGGACACACACACATTCACGCACGCACAGGAACGCACGCACGCACACGCACACACACACAAACACAGAGAGAGAGAGAGAGAGAGAGAGAGAGAGAGAGAGAGAGAGAGAGAGAGAGAGAGAGAGAGAGAGAGAGAGAGAGAGAGAGAGCTGTTAAAAGGTTTTATTAATGACTGGCAAGAGATGAAAGCTGAAGCCAGAGATGAATTGGTAAGAGCTTCCACATGCTGGGACCTTGGAGTGGGACAGAAATGAGGACATGTGAGCTGAGCTGCTACAACCGATACTAAAAGGAGACGTTCTAAAGGAGACACTCATACAGTATGTTCTAAAGGTCATACTCTACTGTGTGTTCTACAAGTCATATGTTCTAATGGATATGTTCTAAAGAATATCATGTTCTAAGATAAGTGTGAAATGGAACTAAAGCCATTTGAAAGGCTCCTGCCAGTTCTGTATGTTTCAAGGGTCCCATTCTAAAGGTTATTATGTTGTATGTACTGTAAGAGCTTCTACTCGATGTTCCACAAGACATTCAATTTTATTCGACATTCGACTTTATTTACAGGCCCAAAATACCCACGCACCAAATACTCTCATCCAAGAATCTTGACAGCTTGTATTCATCCACTTTTTTGGAACTGCAAATATCCTTTCATGTGGGATTTTTTTTTCTATGTTGTGTCCAAAAATGAGTGAATGTAATGTATATGATGAGAATTATAATGTAAGTGTATGTGTGAACCAGTGTGTGTGTGTGTGTGTGTGTGTTCGTGTGTGAGAGATGAAATGAGATGTGATGCGATGTGATGTGATGTGATGTGATGGGTCTTCTTTGTGCCTGTGTCAGTGTTGTTTTTGACAATGATCTGCTCTGCTGCTATCCCATTCCCCATCTATTGCCTTCCCTTCCTTAGTGTAGACCCCCCCCGCCACACACACACACACACACACACACACACACACACACACACACACACACACACACACACACACACACACACACACACACACACACACACACACACACACACACACACACACACAGAAGTGACAGATGATTTTGTGAGGAACACAGGAGAGGGAAGAGGAGTCTAAATGGCGCTGTGAGTCTCTCAAATAGTTACTGACATGTATGAGGGCTGATACACACACTCTAAAGATGAAGAAGAGGAGAAGGTAGAGGAAGAAGAAGAAAAGAAGAAGACTGATAACCCCCCCCCCCACGACAATCGGTGGAACGTTACCCCCCAAGACCAACGCAATTTTTGACGTCAAAGGTATGCACTTGGCATCAAAAAGTGACGTGCAACTAAAACGTGCCCCCTCATGGCAGCATTACTTGACTGCTGTTTAGGGTTAGGAAAAGGTCTAGGTCTTGGCGACCTCACCAACATTTGCTGTCTGGTCAAATTCTATTTAAAAATGACGCCATGGGTGTGAGACTGAGTTGTCAAGAGACATGGTCATGTTGCCAAGAGACAGGGCATTGTTGCCAACTTATTGCTAAGAGACATGGTCATTTTGCCAAGAGACAGGGCCTTGTTGCCAAGAGACATGGTCATGTTGCCAAGAGATAGGTCATTGTTGCCAAGAGACAGGGTATTGTTGTCAAGAGACAGGGCTTTATTGCTAAGAGACATGGTCATGTTGCCAAGAGACAGGGCCTTATTGCTAAGAGACATGGTCATGTTGCCAAGAGACAGGGCCTTATTGCTAAGAGACATGGTCATATGTCTAAGAGGGGGTTATCCCTATGTTCCCCGGGTCCTATGTTCCCCTCTACCGGGGAACATAGGACCCTTTTTTCAAAAAAGGGTTCTATGTTCCCCACTGCTTCCAAGTAGACTGCTGCCGCATGGCAAAGCGCAGGTTGCTGTTGCAACTGTGACAGGTTAGGTTTAGGGATAGTTTTGGTCAGGGCACAAATTTACAACTCAGAAACATTGCATTACAACAGGTTAGGTTTAGGGATGGTTTTGGGAAGGGCACAATTTGAAAACTCGGAATGTTCCCCCTGCTTCCAAGTAGACTGCTGCCGCATGGCAAAGCGCAGGTTGTTGTTGCACCTCTGACAGGTTAGGTTTAGGGATAGTGTTGGTCAGGGCACAAATGTACAACTCAGAAACATTGCATTACTGACATGTTAGGTTTAGGGATGGTTTTGGGAAGGGCACAATTTGAAAACTCGGAAACATACAACGTGGGGGAACATAGAACCCTTTTTTAGAAAAAGGGTCCTATGTTCCCCGGTCCCATACAAAGACAGGGGAACATAGGATCTGGGGAACATAGGACCCGGGGAACATAGGTACGCTCCCGCCAAGAGACATGGTCATGTTGCCGAGAGACATGGTCATATTGCTAAGAGACATGGTCATGTTGCCAAGAGACAGGGCCTTGTTGCCTAGAGATATGGCCATATTGGCAAGAGTCATGGTCATGTTGCAAAGGTTTTGGTTGCCAATTGACATCTTGTTGAGAAAGGCTAAGTTCCAGTTTCCTGGTGAACCAGTAGCCTACTATAGCCCAGCCCCCTGGGCGTCAACACATAGCTTCTGGTTCACCAGGAAAGAGTTCCAGGGCTTGTGTGCAAAAATAAAAAGACTGAGGAATTGAGAGAGGCCGGAGTTGGCAAGAGACAAAGCTTGGTAGGAGAAAACATGGCTTGATTGGGGAAGGAAAGGCTTTGAAAGATAAAAGACATGACTTGGTTGCAGAGAGTCAAGTACTGGTTAGCAAAAGATAATCTGGTCACTGAGAGAGGTTTTAGATCCAGTGAGACTAGACAAGTTTTGGTTGCTGGGAGACAGTTTTAGTTGCTGATAGACATGGTTGCCATGAGACCAACATTAGTTGCTGTGAGGGTTTAGTTGCCGTAAGACAGGTTTTGGTAGATGAGAGGCAAGTTTTGTTTAGTAATAGGAGACAGGTTTCGTTGCCATGAGACATGGATTAGTTGCAGAGAGACATGGTGTAGTTGTGGAGAGACAGGTTTTGGTTGCCATGAAACAGGTTTTTGGTTGGTAAGACACAAGTTGTGGTTAGCAGGAGATGGGGCTTGCCATAGTTAGTGGAGAGTCTGTGGGCATTTCTCAAAACCTAGTGTGCACACTTCCAAGAGTATCAGCCTAATTTGTCACGCCCAGTGATTGGATACTCTTTAGTGAACTCTACGGAGTATCCAATCACTGGGTGTGACTAATAAAGAGTATCCAATCACTGGGCGGGCGTGACTAATTAGGCTGTGCACACTAGGTTTTGAGAAAGGCCCTCTGTATCTGATAACAATCAAGGTGTGCAAGAGCGGGAGAGTCTGGAATTCCCTCTGTCCGGCACAAACCAGACACGCAGGAGCCTAACATGTCACCCACACATACGCACACACACACACACACACACACACACACACACACACACACACACACACACACACACAAAGAGTCTCAAGTCAAGTCACGCAAAAGCAGGTCTTTTCCTCTTCTCTTCTCTTCTCTTCTCTTCTCTTCTCTTCTCTTCTCTTCTCTTCTCTTCTCTTCTCTTCTCTTCTGTGATAGTTTTCATCTCCCCAACCACGCACATGCACACCTGAATGAGTATGCTGACAGCTTAAACTGGGGCCCGTCACACAGCAGATAAGCATGCAGTATTTATCGTATCTATGCGTGCTGTTCAGTGTTGGTGTGATTTCATGTCCCTTCACACCTCACTTCCAGACAAACTGTCAGCAACACAGGCATGCACACCAAAGGATATTGTCTTGGGTTAATATTATTCAGCTTCGCTTTGATCTCAGACTCATGTCCTCATGAAAGTATTTATTAATGTATTAATATAATTATTATGCTCCATTATTTAATTTTTTATTATTTTTATTAATATTATCTATTATTATTTATCTGTTATTCATTAATACTCAGACATATACAGCATTGTTATACCACAAGTTCAACACATTGCTGACCATACTGGACATTACAAAGCATACTTTCCTATATAGAAGATAGGCCCATGTTTTACATTCACTACAGTCCAAGAGGCTAAGAAGACAAACAAACAAACAAACAAACAAATAAACAAATAAACAAGGCTGT
>NC_085861.1:21380751-21385751 GCF_034702125.1 Engraulis encrasicolus | reverse complement strand
ACAGTATGGACGTAGACATTGCTCATACAGACATTTAAAGTGCAAGACTGGACAACAGAAGACTTGTAGAGAACATACATTAAGAGGAGGTATTTTGTTGTGCTTTTTCTAAAAGTCCTTTATAGCGTTCTGACATAGTAATAGTAGCATTTGAAGAAAATAAATAATTAAAAAAAGGTTTTATTAAATACACCAGCAGCAGTATGTGTGTGTGTGTGTGTGTTTGTATTCACTATTGGGAAAGCAAAGGGGCTCGACCCAAAAACAGAGATAAAATACTAACTTCAACACCAGTGCGGTCTGCTGCTGCCAGACCAACTTTTTCAGGGCAGCCCATAAAACTTCAAAATCGATTTGAGTGCCTTGAACAAGTGGAACCAGTTGCTCCCAGAATAAAAACTGAACGTACACCGCATTGGAATAACAAGAACAAAGTTAGACGGCAGCTGCCTGCCTCTCCTACAACACTTGTTGTTGGTGATCTGAGTGTGAAAAATATCGGAAATGGAACTTTTAAAGTGTCCTGTCTGCCCCATGCATCCGTACGTGAGACCAAGGACAGTATCCCACAATTGGTGTCTGACCACAGATCTATTGATCGCCTTGTTGTTCACTGTGGGGCAGCGGATCTGTTCAAAGAGCAAATAACTGTCAAAAAGGATTTTAATGACTTATTTTCAACTCTAAAAGATCTGAAAATTCCATTCTTCATCAGCGGGCCAATACCAGCACCATGCTATCGCGACTTTGCGTTTTCGAGATTAAATTGCTTAAACACATGGCTGTCAAGGACATGCAGATCCAACGGTATCAGCTTTGTTGACAATTTCGACCGTTTCTGGAGACGCACTGTACTTTTAAAAAAAAACAGTGCAGAACTGAGTTGGACCGGCGCCAAAGTGCTGACAGACCAGTTGGTTTACAGCATTGAGACCTTGGGCGCTGATAAGCGGCCTGTATCTGTATCCACTCAGACACAGGGGCATTTCAACAAGCCCTCTGTGCCTGTAAGTGTGCAAACTGAGCCACAGACTGGCGAAAGCACACACACAGATGACGTAGCCAAGTCCCTCTCTGCTCAAGTGGAAAACAACGGAACACACAGAACTCGCCACAAACTGAACCAGCTTTCGGAACAGCTGGAAGATCTGTCACAGAAACTGGCAGCAAGCCGCTCGCCGGAGATCAAGTGTTCACCTCCTTGTCGGACTGGCAAAATGCCATTGGCATCACCAATTCCACCTCCCAGGTCTGCCAAAAAGCGACTGTCCACACAGGAAATAGGAAATGTGGTTTCCTCAAAACCAAACTCACCCCCCAGATGTGGCGAAACGCAGCCACCAGCAAGCCCTGGCAACGGCGACAAAATGCAATCACCAATGGAATCACAACCTTCCCGGAACGACGAAACACCATCTTCATCTCCCAGACTGAGATTTCCAGAAACTATGGCGAGACTACTCCCCTATGCCAGATCTACCTTTTCTACCCCCAGACATTCCTACCAAGCCTCCTATGCGGATATTTCTCAAGGTCAACCTCATTCTACCCCAAAAATCTAAAAGGATACTTCCATCCATGACTGCACCCAAAAAAAGGCAAGGCCCCACAACCACCTGTCTGTGCTCTGGAGTACAGTAGTATCAGTGAGGATGACATGGTTGAAAGCACAGTCTGATATCAACTGGGTCCCTACCCACATAGTAACAGTTGTTTTGAAAATAAGCAGATAAGGGGACCCGTGGACAATCTTATTCCAGTTCTAACAACAAAACGAGGTCTCTTGAGGACACGCATACATTCCCCCAAAGACGGCAAGCATGGGAAATCTCAGACTTGTCCCAAAAAAACTCACTACCACAGTGGAAATGCCTCCAATGCTCAATGCTAAATTAGCTTTACAGAATAGTAGATCTCTAAGGAACAAGCCTTTTGTTGTCAATGAGTTTTATCTGTACCCACAACCTTGATTTTTTATTTTTAACTGAAACATGGCTGGAAAAATCCACTAGCTCTATCACACTTATAGAAGCAACTCCGTCACACTTTAATTTCATTAGTACAGAAAGGCAGAATAAACAGGGAGGGGGGATAGCAATTATTTTCAAGGCACTGTTTCAATGTCAAAAGACATCACTAGGTGAATTTTCATCTTTTGAATACTTAGCTGCAGTTCTAAAATGTTCTTCTGACATACTGTTATTGACTATTTACAGACCTCCAAGACTTTCTGCACCACTCTTCTTAGAGGAATTTGGTGAGCTGTTGTCGAATGTTTGTGTGAACTATGATAGCTTGTTTATAGCAGGCGATTTTAATTTTTACGTGGACGACTTAGAGAATGTCTATGCTAAGGAATTTTTAAGTCTTATTGACATTTTTAGCCTCACACAGCATGTAACAGGACCAACACACAACCAAGGTCACACTTTAGACCTAATAATAACAAAAGGCCTTAATGCTTGTGCTAGTGTCAAAGACTATGGCTTTTCTGACCATTACTGCATTTTTTCTGATGTTTCTATGTACCCTCATGTTCAAAGGGAATCTGTTACAGTCAAAAAACGTATAATCAACTGTGAGACAGCCTCACTCTTTCAGCAAGCACTTTCAGAGATCCAAAGTCAAACCTCAGAGAGTGCAGATGATCTCATGGTTAATTTTAATTCAAGGATGACCCGTATTATGGATGTTATTGCCCCCGAAAAAATCAAAACAGTGGGACGTGAAAAAGCACCTTGGAGAAAGAATCCCACAGTTATATTGCTAAAGCAAGAATGCAGGAGGGCTGAAAGACAGTGGCGTAAATCCAAACTTGAAGTCCACTACCAAATCTATAAACACACACTCTCGAAATACAACCAAGAAATTTCTAAAGCTAGACAATCTTTTTTCTCTGACATAATTAACAGAAATATTAATAATGCACGTGTCCTGTTTGGCACTGTGGAAAAGCTAGCAAGGCCCCCAAATCTAATGCCCTCTGAGTTCCTCTCAGTCAGCAAATGCAATGAGTTCGCATCCTTTTTCAAAGGAAAGATTGAAAAAATACGTGCAAACATACTCACACATGTGCAACCGACCCAAGATTCAGACCAGCTTGCTATGGTGAAGCTAAATCCTAACCTCATGAGAAATTTTCATTTAGTTGATGTGGACATTCTTAATAGAACGGTACAAAGTCTTAGCTCCTCTACATCTGACTTAGATATTTTACCAACAGCCTTCTTCAAATCCATCTTAAATCTAATATCATCAGATGTACTTCAGATCATCAACACCTCACTACAAACAGGCATATTCCCAGGCTGTCTGAAAGAAGCAGTTGTGAAACCCTTACTGAAAAAGAACAACCTGGATGCACTGGTACTAAACAACTATAGGCCCATATCCAATCTACCATTCATGGGTAAAATAATAGAGAAAATTGTTTTTAACCAATTAACTGCTTTTCTAATCTCTAATAGCTATTTTGATAAGTTTCAATCAGGTTTCCGTGCCTACCACAGCACTGAAACAGCTCTTATTAAAGTTATGAATGACATAAGATTGAATTCTGATGCTGGCAAATCATCCGTCTTGGTACTTCTTGATTTGAGTGCTGCTTTCGATACAGTTAATCATTCTATACTACTACATAGACTGGAACACTGGGTTGGCTTTACGGGCATAGTGATCGACTGGTTAAAATCGTACTTACAACAAAGAAGTTTTTTTGTCGCCATTGGAAGACATACTTCATCACCAATGTCTCTGGATTGTGGGGTCCCCCAGGGCTCCATTCTGGGACCACTACTGTTCAATCTGTATATGTTGCCACTGGGACACATTATCGAGAATAACTCCATAAATTACCATAGCTATGCGGATGATACCCAGCTCTACTTATCTATGTCCCCAAATGACTATACCCCCCTTGAATCACTCTATCATTGCATGGACCAAATTAACAAATGGATGTCTCACAATTTCCTCCAGCTGAACACAGATAAAACTGAAGTAATTATATTTGGGAAAAGAGAGGAGAGACAAAAGATTGCTGCTATCCTTGAAACGAAGGGACTGAAAGCAAGGGAAACAGTTAAAAATCTTGGGGTCCTCATTGACAGTGACCTAAACTTCAACAGTCACATGAAAGCTATTACTAAGTCTGCATTTTATCACATAAAAAACGTCTCTAAATTTAGGGGCCTGATGTCTAAACATGATCTGGAGAAGCTAATACATGCCTTTATTTCTAGTAAAGTTGATTACTGTAACAGTCTTTTTACTGGCCTCCCCAATAAAACCATTAAACAGCTTCAACTTGTACAAAACGCAGCTGCAAGGGTTCTTACAAAGACAAGGAAGTTCGACCACATTACTCCAATTTTAAGATCGCTGCATTGGCTCCCAGTAAGCTACAGAATTGATTTTAAGGCTATGCTACTTGTGTTTAAATCACTAAATGGAATGGGACCCACATATCTACTGGATATGTTTCAGCTGTATGCACCAACTAGGTCACTAAGGTCAACGGAGAAGAATTTGCTGGTGATTCCAAAAGTCAAAACAAAGTGTGGAGAGGCAGCCTTTAGCTTCTATGCTTCAAAGCTTTGGAACCAGCTTCCAGATGACATAAAAAATGCACCCACTATTGATAGCTTTAAATCTAGACTCAAGACAAAGCTGTTCTCAGATGCTTTCCCCTAGCTTAAATTACTTATTCTTATTATTTTTATTTTTTATTTAATTTGTTTCATTTTATTTTATTTTATTATTATTTTTACCTTATGTTTTATCTTAATGTTTTTAAATGCTTTTTGACTCTAATTCATTTCCTTCTTTCTTCCCTGTTTCCTTTCATTTACATTTGTTAACTTTGTGAAGCACATTGAGTTGCACCTGTGTATGAAATGCGCTATATAAATAAACTTGCCTTGCCTTGCCTTGCCTTGTATGTGTTTTGTGCGTGTGTGTGTGTGTGTGTGTGTGTGTGTGTGTGTGTGTGTGTGTGTGTG
>NC_085861.1:21325751-21373251 GCF_034702125.1 Engraulis encrasicolus | reverse complement strand
AAGGACACTGGCCTTCCGATGCACTCCCCACACACATGCTTTACCATCATCCTGTTTGTGTGTGTGTGTGTGTGTGTGTGTGTGTGTGTGTGTGTGTGTGTGTGTGTGTGTGTGTGTGTGTGTGTGTGTGTGTGTGTGTGTGTGTGTGTGTGTGTGTGTGTGTGTGTGTCCAGTACTATGTGTTTGTACTGTGTGTTTTTCCTCTGTGCGTGTGTGTGTGCGTGTGTGTGTGTGTCCAGTATTATGTGTTTGTACTATGTGTGCTTGTGTGTGTGCAGGACGATGCAAATGAGCCAGGGAGAAGAGAGAGAGGAGGGACCCTGGTCCCAAGAGCAGCTCATTACAGCATACAGTATGTGGAAACTCTACAGCAGGGATCCCCAACCTTTGTGGGTCTGAGGGCTACCAAGGGCTACTCGAGGGCTACCCAAGGGCTACTTTTGTTCAAAATCCTCTACTGATGTCTTGGCATCATTCTCAAATCACACTATTATTGAATGACAATTTGTTTATAGGTTGTAAAGAATAAATAATCTCATATTTAAATCAAGAAAAGCATGAGCTATGACTAAAATCTGGTAGTCGTCACTGTTTATCAACATCCTTGGTGGGCACCTCAGAAGCTCCTGGAGGGATACCTGGCGCCCGCGGGCACAACGTTGGTGACACCTGCTCTACAGCAACCTTGGGCTGTGGACATGGACCATGACACTCACCACTGACACACACGCCAAATCTTTTCATAGACACACTCACACACACACACACACACACACACACACACACACACACACACACACACACACACACACACACACACACACACACACACACACACACACACACACACACACACACACACAGACACACAGTGTTAAAGATGTGATGAACAATGTGATTTCTGAATATGCTATGCTACTACAGAAACATTACAAAGAGAACTTCACTGAGTGGAAAGTGGCATACTTTTCCACTGCATTTCCCCCCTTTTTCTCAGTGTATCTACTTTTCCAACAAAACAGCGGGAGTGTGGCTACTGGGTGAAAGTGTTTGGCTGGTGTGTGTGTTTGCAATTTGGCTTTTAACTCTCGCCAGGACGGGTGGTCTGAGAGTTCATACAGCGAGCCTCGAGCCCTTCCCTGTGTGTGTGTGTGTGTGTGTGTGTGTGTGTGTGTGTGTGTGTGTGTGTGTGTGTGTGTGTGTGTGTGTGTGTGTGTGTGTGTGTGTGTGCGTGCGTGCGTGCGTGCGTGTATGTTAGGTCAGCCTGTCTGTCTGTATGTGTATAGTGGTGTCTGGTTGTTGGCTGATAGGCACTGGGCTATTGGACAAGGTGCAGGTTTTTTGGACAAGGTGTCAGGAGGGACAGGGAGAGAGAGAGAGAGAGAGAGAGAGAGAGAGAGAGAGAGAGAGAGAGAGAGAGAGAGAGAGAGAGAGAGAGAGAGAGAGAGAGAGAGAGAGAGAGAGAGAGAGAGAGAGAGAGAAGAGACTCACTGGCATAAATTACAGTGTGACTCACTGCAGACAGACAGACAGACAGACAGACAGACAGACAGACAGACAGACAGACACACAGACACACAGACACACACACACACACACACACACACACACACACACACACACACACACACACACACACACACACACACACACACACACACACACTTCCCTCAACAGGCTCTCTTCAGTGCTTTTCCCAGTAGCACCCAGAGATAAAACACTTTTAATAGCATTTAGGCCTATCCAAGATATAGGAACCAGAGATACAGTTGCTTTAGATTGTACATAACTTGCTGGACAGCTGGACAATAGGACAAAATGGGGTTTTCTTGCACTCAATGGAGAACTAGACCAACAAAATATGAATTTCCCAGGTTCTAGCAATGGACTGCCTTTATGTGTGTGTGTGTGTGTGTGTGTGTGTGTGTGTGTGTGTGTGTGTGTGTGTGTGTGTGTGTGTGTGTGTGTGTGTGTGTGTGTGATGGTACGTGTCTGTCCATATTGCATGGGACGCTACACATCCCTGAATAACGTACTGTATGGATAACCCAGGGCAGCTCCTTAGCTTTAAGGTTTAGCTGTTTCGCTATGGGCATTATTAGCATCGTGGCCAGGGGATTTAGCTCTTTTGCTAAGGGGCTCAGTCTCTTAGCTAGGGGACCTTAGCCTGTTTGCTGTGGGGTTTACCATCTATGCTAAGGGATTTAGGTCCTTTTCTGTGGGGTTTAGCGTCTTTGCTAAAGGGGTTTTTAAGAACCTTTGAGTGTAGCGTCTAAACTTGGAGGGCTGGTTTTGTAGGAGTTTCAAGTTTAAGACCAGATCAGTGCACTACAGGTGACCCTGTATTGCAACAATGGAAGGAGAGAAGTCAGAAAGAATTGTGTGTAGCGGTCGAAAAAGTTACCAAAAATACATACTGCAGGAATGTTTATTTTCATTTAAATTGGTCTGAATTTTTATTGTACACATGGTTTTGTTGATTTACACTAATATAAACAAAAATCCAAAGTACACACACACACACACACACACACACACACACACACACACACACACACACACACACACACACACACACACACACACACACACACAGACGCCAGCACCGCACGCACACATACACACACAGCCTTCGACATCATACTTATATTTAAATTAATGTGTACTGCACACATCTGCAAATGTGTATTGGTACGGTACATGGCGTTTATTTTGCCATAAAAGACCCATTCTAAAGATGCTCAAGATTAGAGTTGCAGGGCTTCCAGTTCTAAATGAAGAAGACGTGTGTGGAAGCATACATATATATTTCACATATTTCACATTGACTCACTGTGTAATTACGTTATTGTGATATTGGCATGTCCATTGGCCATAGAGATTGGTGTGTGTGTGTGTGTGTGTGTGTGTGTGGGTGGGGGGGGGGTGTATGCATGCCCATGTGTCTGTATGTGTGTGTGTGTGTGTGTGTGTGTGTGTGTGTGTGTGTGTGTGTGTGTGTGTGTGTGTGTGTGTGTGCGTGCGCTTGTGTATGCATGCCTGTGTGTCTGTGTGTGTCTGTCTGTGTGTGTATGTGTGTGTGTGTCTGTACGTGTTTATGTGTGTGTGCGCACGCGCATGTGTGTGTGTGTGTGATTGGTAGGGGCTGCCTGCTGCTGGCGCTGTCCTCTGATGATAAAAACACACAGTGTGCTATTTCCTCCGCTAGCTATCACCGGCTGCCAGTGCTGCATTCCTCTGTCTGGCGGGAGCTGCCTGCCGGCCTGCCTGGCCCTTGGCCCCTGTCACACGCACACACACACACACACACCTACACACACATACACGCACACACACACACACACACACACACACACACACACACACACACACACACACACACACACACACACACACACACACACACACACACACACACACACTCCTCTGCGTGCATGCAGAAGGGCAAGGCATCTACCATCACACACACACATGCATACACTCCGCTGCTTGTGTGCAGCAGGAGACAAGGTCCAGACAACAACCATCACACACACACACACCTCTGTTTGTGCGTGTGCGCGTGTGTCTGTGTGTGCGCATGTGTGTGTGGGTTAGTGGCGATTTCTGGAAGGGAGATTGGAAGGGAATTTCGGCTTCCCCTATAAAATGTTAAAAATAAATGAAAAAATATGTGCAGTATTTCATTGAGTTAATCTTGGAGGCACGTTTGTTCAGAATCAGCTACTGATGAAGTTTCTCCATACAAATTCCTTCAATACAGGCTCAAGGCTCACAGGAGAAACTTACAATACATCCATCAATTATACAATAGCCTACATTACATATTCATATATACACACTGTACATATAATGAAGAAGGGAAACTAATGAAGGCACTCATACCAGTGTTGAAGGAGAGGATTGTGCACATCCCAGGGAAAGGTGCAGGACGAAGGCCAACTGTAGTTTTCAGAGTGAGAAGTCCGCACACTTAGAATCCTTTTTGTTGTATTTTATTATTTCATGGCAGGATAACGTTTTGACCTCAACAGTCTTCATCAGATTCAGGAATCTGAAGAAGACTGTTGAGGTCGAAACGTAATCTTGCCATGGCTATAGTAAAATACAACAAAAAGGATTTTGTTGTATTTTATTATTTCATGGCAGGATAACGTTTCGACCTCAACAGTCTTCATCAGAAGACAGGAGAATCTGATGAAGACTGTTGAGGTCGAAACGTAATCCTGCCATGAAGTAATAAAATACAACAAAAAGTATTTTGTTGTATTTTATTATTTCATGGCAGGATAACGTTTTGACCTCAACAGTCTTCATCAGATTCAGGAATCTGAAGAATACTGTTGAGGTCGAAACGTAATCTTGCCATGGCTATAGTAAAATACAACAAAAAGGATTCTAAGTGTGCGGACTTCCCACTCATCCCAGTGTTCCCAGATCCCGGGGATCCCTGTTCTCTCTCTTCTCATGTTCCCAGATCCCGGGGATCCCTGTTCTCTCTCTTCTCATGTTTCTCTTCTGTCTGTCTCCCCCTTTTGCTCTGTCTGTATTAGGGATGCAAATTATCGATTAATTCATTAATCATTAGTTGATAGTCTTATCGATCGACTAACGATTAATTGATAAGCAGCGTTTTCCACCCGAAATCTCAATGTTTCTGGGGAAAAAAAGCGACTAAATCTAAAAATTGTAATACAAAATTGAGATAAAATACCACATTTAAATTAATTCTATTTCAATGTTTTAATCCAAAGGTGATTGACATATTGCGACTATTCACACCCCTCTTCACACACACTCTTCACATGCCCATTTCACCTATAGGTCTCTTGTCAGTTGAATTGTCGATTAATTGCGATTAATGCTTTTTAATCGATTAATGCATTGCTCGATTAAAATCGTTTGCATCCCTAGTCTGTATGCACCCATTCTCCATTCACTGACATGCAGCTCAGCCATTCTCTCAGCCCATACCATGCTGCACCACACACAATCATATCAAATCAGACATCTTTGAATTTGTAAATTAAAGAGAACTACTCAATCTGTAACTGTGACTATCTACTACACTAATGCTTGAGCTGCCCTAGTCCCTGGCCAGACTCTTGACATGATGTGTATGTGTGTGTACTCTACTTAACTGGGGGGGGGAAGCTAACCCTACTTAGCATCTGCACTTGTTGTTCTGTATATTTCCTGTAGTGTGCAGTTTGTATCCGCTAGTGATGTTGTCTATGACAGTGGTTCCCAACCTATGGGTCGGGACCCCCCTTATGGGTCGCCAAAGATCCACAGGGGGTCGCGGAGCCCTCTTGATTTCAAGGGGTTTCGTTTTAAATATGTATAGCCCATGTTGAATAAAAGACAAAGCATTGAACTAATAAATGCATAGACGCAACAAATTGTAAGTGCTACATTAAACATTTATTCTATATTTGACCAAAGACGAATTGAGGAATAAAATAACTAAAATAAGTTTTCGCAGGAAACGGAGGGCATCTTGTGACTCCGTCTCGTGCGGGCGCTCACGTGGTTGGGTCACCAAAGCTTACAATAGTAAAAACATGGGTCCCTTAAGAAAAAGGTTGGGAACCACTGGTCTATGATTATGTCCTCTGTTGTAAGTCGCTTAAAGTGTCAGTCAAATGCAATGCAATATAATGTAACTCTTGGTGTTGTCTCCATTTTTATGTTGTGGTACATCCGACGAGCCAGGCCGTAACAATGTGAATGCATAAGATGCTTCAATAAAACAGTTAATCAGTTAACGGAAACTCGACTTTGGCTGGGGATGGCACAGCAGACATGACACACCTAGGCCTCATTAGCATGGCTGTGTGTGTATCTGCATGTGTCTGGATCAAAGCCCGCTGTGTGTGTGTGTGTGTGTGTGTGTGTGTGTGTGTGTGTGTGTGTGTGTGCACGCACATATGTGTGTGCGTTTGCGTGTGTATTAAGACCTTGGCAGCTGCCCATGGATCATGTCGTTCAGTGACAGTGGACATCCTCCTGTTTGTGTGTGTGTATGTGTGTGTGTGTGTGTGTGTGTGTGTGTGTGTGTGTGTGTGTGTGTGTGTGTGTGTGTGTGTGTGCGCGCACCATTGGTTGCCGCTGGTGATAGTGGGGTGCATGGCTAATGGGCAAGGGCCAAGCGGGGTACACACACACATACACGCAAGCACGCGAACACACACACACACAGAAACACACACCCTCTATGCACAGTCTGCGGGCAGCGTGTGGCAAAAAGATAATGACCTCCTCCGCACTCGCCAACAAGCCTCTATTCCTGCCTTGCCACAGCAGTGTGTGTGTGTGAGATAGAGAGACAGTGTGTGTGTGTGTATGTGTGTGTGTAAGAGAGAGAGTGTGTGTATTTGTGTGTAATTGTCTGTGTGTGTGTGTGTGTGTGTGTGTGTGTGTGTGTGTGTGTGTGTGTGTGTGTGTGTGTGTGTGTGTGTGTGTGTGTGTGTGTAGGTTGTTCGGTGAGCACAAAGGCAGTCATACTTTCTTAACAGGAAGATCAGAAATTTCAGAAGAATCAGAAGAAGCTGTTTCCTTTGAGTCGGATACCGGTGTGTGTGTGTGTGTGTGTGTGTGCGCGCACGCGTGTGTGTCTGTAGTAGGGTGTGTGTGTGCACGCGTGTGTGTCTGTAGTAGGGTGTGTGCATGCGTGTGTGTCTGTAGTAGGGTATGTGTGTGTGCATGTGTGTGCACGCGTGCGCATGTGTGTGTGTGTGTCTGTGGTAGGGTGTGTGTGTGCGCTCGTGTGTGTGTGTGTGTGTGTGTGTGTGTGCGCGTGTGTGCAGAAGACACAAAACCAGGTCTGTTTCCTCCCTTCAGCGAGAAGCAGAGAGTTGCCAAAGAAAGAGAGAGTGGGGAAGAGAGATGGAGAGAGAGGAAGTGATAGAGAGAAGCAGTCAGTTGCCAAAAAAGAGAAAGAAAGAGAGAGGGGAGTAGGTAAGAGAGGGAGAGAGTAGAGGAGAAAGACAAGAAAGAAAAAGGTGAGGAGAAATTGGGGAGGAAGACAAAGGTGGAGAGAGAAGAAAAAATGAGAGATAGACAGAGGAAGGAGGGGAAAAGAAAGAAAGAAAGAAAGAAAGAGTTGCCAAAGGAAGAAAAAGAGAAGGGGGGAAAGGCGCTGCCACCGCTGCTCACATTTCATCGTCTAATTACAGCGAGGGGAAGTCAGTTATCATCGAACAGCAGCACTGAGTGCTAAAACAACATCCTCCCCAACTCACAACTACACACACACACACACACACACACACATGCACATAGACATACAGACACACAGACGCGCACATACACGACACACACACACACACACACATACACGCACACACACACATACACGCACACACACACACACACACACACACACACACACACACACACACACACACACACACACACACACACACACACACGCGCAGCTCTGAGGAGCTGACAGAGTAGCCTGACATACAGGTTGGGTTTGGGGTGGGGAGGGGCGAGACAGGGAGAGGAGTGAGCGGAGCGGGAGAAAAGAGAACCCATTGTTTCAGCTCCCAGCATCGCTCAGTCGAAATGAAATGAATGGTGGAATAGGAGTAGACAAGAGAAAAGAAAAGAGAAAGAGTGAAACAAAGGAGAGGTGGAAGAGGAAGTTATCACTAAAATCATTGAATTCCTAGGCCTATAGTCCTTTTGTCATGTGTATTGTTACAATAAAACGTACTCTATTCTATTCTGACTAAAATCTTTAAACGTGCATGCTTGAATTAAATTGCAAAGGATTTGCAAAGTCCTTATCTGCTGAAGGGTGTACCAACCACGATCCAGTCCCATGCTCCACCATACTTTACATGCAATGACGCCAGTGCTGAGTGTCAAAATAACCAGTGAGAAAAAGGGGCTTTTAGTCTGAAAAGTGAAAAGAGAGAGCATTGCCATATTTGTAACGGTTATCATGGTGTCCTGGCTAGCTATCATCCAGGAAGATCTAGAATCAAAGAGGATGTATTAATTTACAATTATTAATTAGAAGTATGTATTAACATCTATATAATACTGTACATAATTTCCTATGCTGACATCATATCACCGTATGGAGCAGGACAGTACAGAGAGCTGATAGTATCTAAGTTTAACTACTATTTAATAGTAAAGACCAGATCCAGTTTAGTAGTTGGAATACAGAAATGCAAGGTTTATTTCCTTGAAAGAGAGGGAGAGAGTAGGCCAGGCTACTGGGGCCTTCTCAGGCCTTCTCTCCCCCTTTCCTAGGTGTTAACAGGGACAGGTACAGACAAAGAAGAGACCTAACAAAGGCCAGCATGTAGATTTACAGAGTTTACAGGAAGCGAGGTCATATTGAATGACCCAATAGCAAGGGCACAGTCAAGTCAAAACCTGAGGCCAGAGAACAAAGACAACGTTTATTTGGCCCCTCACAGACTTAAAATCATTCAAACACTGATTAAATAATACATGGATATTGAAATGATATGTGAGATTGGGGGCAATATTCAGATGCCTTCAGAGTCGAACAGAAGACCAAGAACAGAAAAACAAGAGTAAAATAATAAGATAATAAGATAAGGGGTGGGGGGCATGTAATGTAAAAAAGATCAGTGTGGGAGCAGGAGGTGGTGATGAGTGATATACTACAGTATATGTGGTTTGGGATCTAGTCCAGCTCAGACAGTGGCTCAGAGACAAGTCCATTCTGAAAGGGGAGGCTGAGAGATGAAGGCCCCTTTACTTGGAAGAGGAGAAGAGAAGAAAGAAGAATCTGATCGAGGAAGCAGATAAGCGCTGTCTGTATCAACAGGTAGCCTAGTACTGTAAATAGGGTTGCCGACCGTCCCTTGAAACACGAAATCGTCCCGTATTTAGAGATATAAGTATGGGTTCCGTATTGAACTGAAATGGGACACGGGACGTTAAAATGCGTTAAAATGCCGGAAATTACATCAAAGAAATGCTAAATTTTTGGGGGGAGGACCCCCAGACATAATGAAGTGTCCCGTATTTTCTTCATTGACAGTTGGCAACCCTAACTGTATATGAGTTAACACACACATGAAAACTTGCACACAATTCAAGCACACATGCCCGTATACATGCACGCACACACGCACACTACAAACTGCACAGTACAGATTACAGTAAAGGAAATGCTGTACATATATGTTTTCAGTTCTTGAGGCATCCGTAGTACAGATAATAGAGAGAGAGGATGTGCAGTAGGTGTGTGTGCATGCGTGTGCGTGTCTTGGTATGTGTGAGTGTGTGCGAGTGTGCGTGTGTGCATGCGTGTGTGTGTCTGCGTGTGTGTGCTAGTGGCAGACAGAGCTCTTTGGGTACCCAGGACAGGATTCCTTCAGGGCACCATGTCAGTCATCATGTGTGCACTCGAAAGAGGAGTCTGAATAAATCTGCAGTGCCCTTCTACAGAGAAATTCACATCACTCTACTCCCTTCCCTCACTTCCTCTTTTCCTATTCTCTCTCTTTCTCAGAACCCTCTCATTTTCTCTTCCCTTCATATCTTCCCTGTCTTCCTCCCCCCTCTCTCTCATCCTTCTCATCCCTCTCTTCCCCTCTCCATCACCTGCCTGTCTCTGTGCCCTTGTCTGCCACTGACCTCAGAAGTACAGACATACTGCTGTCTTCTCTTATGGTTGTGTGTGTGTGTGTGTGTGTGTGTGTGTGTGTGTGTGTGTGTCAGGGCTTTGAACCGGTTCAAGGAATGAAAACAAAAAACAGGAACTTTCTCTATTTCACATGGAACCGAAACGAAACCAGAAACGTTGTCATTTTTTATGCTCTGGAACAGAAACACTTATTTAAAATAATGGTAATCGGTTAATAATCGGTTAATACTGGCTTTTATTTCCTTCCTCAAAGATGGATTTTGTTGTTACTTAACGAAATGCCAAAACTGTCATCTACTGAAGAAACAGATAAACAGAAAGGATTGTAGGCCTATTTATTTATTTTGGACACCTCAGTCAGTAGACGACGTTGATGTCGAGGCAAATAGTAATGCTAACAAATTATATGACTGACTGAACAGCATTGGCTTGGCTTCATCAAAAAGTAGATTACAGCAACAAAATTGTGAAATGTTCTGGGGTCAAGATAAGACAAATTTAACCCATTTTAGCCTTTGAGTGTGTGTGTGTGTGTCTCAGCAGTCAAGCTAGAACGGATGTATTCAGCTAATTGTGGTGTAGGGTTAGCCTGATTATCGTTCAAATCTCGAGACTTGGTCTGACCAAGAGCATAACAATTAACATTTCCCAAATGGCCTCCCTTGGTTTGCTTATGGTTGTTTGCTTACCGACAAAGTGGGAGGAGTTCCCGTATTTTCGGGAACTCAGAAAGTACTTGCATTGCTCTTGACCTGACTAGTTGCAACGCTGAAAGTGTTGCGTCACTAGGAGGGCACAGCCTGGCTTGTGTAGGGTGTGTATACATATAAATAATCTGAGCAGACACTCTCAAATGCCTTTCAGACCAAATCAGACTAAATCGGACACAGTGTCAGAGCAGGTGGTGGTTGATGTGTAAGGGGAGAGGACATTCTGGAGGAGATTCTGGTGGTTTTGCACGTCGTTGATACGAAATCACAGATGTGGCCACAGAGAAAACATATGCTGTGAAGGTTACATCACAAAGCAGAGTGTTCAAAAGCCTCAGCAAGGGCAGGTAATAAATGAAATTGGGCTGAAATTGTGTTCTGAAATTCTCACACCATTTTGATGATCAACATCTTCATGGAATTATGTAGTAGATAGTCCCGTGCAGGCATGTGGAAAGTGAGGCACACTTTGAAGGACCCTGAGGTGAGGCTCCTACCTGAAGCAGATCATGGGCCTGTACTACGAACGTGGTTCAGCCTACCTAGAACGGTTTTCGATGTAAACCAAGGTTGACTAAACCTGGCTATCTGGATTGGTCTGAAACGCTACTAAGACTGATTATGAAGTTTATTAGCTGAACCTGTGTTCACTCAACCAGGCTTACTGCGCGTTCACATGAAAGGGGGTGGTACCAGTGTAAAAAAAAGCACTCTCGATCATGGCACGGTCTCCATATTTCACCGAGGAAGAATGTGAGATAATTATGCACAGCTACGAGGAGATGAGAAGTACCCCTGGGTGCTAAATCCAACACCCAGGCTGCAAACAAGGCGTGACTGGTCTGTTGGCAGCAGATCACAGACCGTGTAAATGCTTAAGTTGGCCTATGTCTTTATTTCTATATGTCCGTGAAAATAATTCCAACCTGAAAATGTCAGGACTATGTACAATAGCATTCGGAACGTTAACTGTAAATACTTCGTATCGTAAGTGCAACTTCGTATCGTAAGTGAAAAATAAAAATCAATGAATGTCATGAATTCCATTTCACTTTGACTTTTCCATTCTTTTCACAGATTTCTTGCCAGTAGCGAGACATTTACGAGCCTGTCCTTCCAGTTCAGACTTGGTGTCAGCACAGTCAGCCAGATTGTCCATGATACCTGCCATGCCATCGAAAGGTGCATGGTGGACATGGCTTTCCCTCAACCAACGGAGGAGCGCTGGAAAGACATAACCATGGGTTTCTGTGAGCTGTGGGGCTTCTTCCCCAACTGTCTGGGTGCCATAGATGGGAAGCATGTGGCAATCAATGCACCACCGAAATCTGGAACCCTTTTTTTTAACTACAAAGGGACATTCTCCATCGTCCTGTTGGCCCTGGTGGATTCGAACTACAGATTTATATCTGTACAGACTGGTGACTATGGCAAGGCCAGTGATGGTGGAGTTTTTGCCACCTCCATCTTAGGGAAAGGAATGGCAAAAGACAGGCTGAATGTGCCAGCACCCACCACACTACCAAATGCAGCACACCTGGGACCTGTCCCCTATGTCAGTGTTTCCCAACCTTTTTTGTCCTGCGTACCCCCAAAGTAATTTTGCCATATGATGAGTACCCCCCTCACTCGTGCTCTATATCTGTTCCTCTATCCTAATGTGACTACATGCCATATACTTGTATTTGGTGGCATTACATTTTTTCCAAGTACCCCCTGCAGTGTGCTCGCGTACCCCTAGTGGTACACGTACCCCTGGTTGGGAACCACTGCCCTATGTGATGGTGGGGTACGCAGCCTTCCCACTTAAGACCGTCCATTCCCTGGACAGGCTCTGCCACAGTGGCATGAGAGATTCAGTGATAGGCTGTCCACAGCAAGATAAGTTGAGCAGTGTGCCTTTGGCATCCTCACAGCCCGGTGGATGGTGGTGCTGAAGCGCATACAGATGCATGGCGCCTGAAGATGTTGACACAGTGGTGCTGGCAGCCTGCATACTACACAATTACCTCATGACCCTTGCTCAAGGCCAACGGCTGCTGGAGGAACCAGAAAAGATGGGACGGACGTTACAGTGCCACAGGAGTGAACGTGGAGATGAAAATGCAGCGAGGGAGAACTACGTCACATTCCTCAACTTGCCAGAGGGCAGAAGGTGATACATTTTACGCCCCCCCCCCTATTTTCCTTTACTTTTTATTCTATTTTCACCTGCCATGCCTTATGCTTTTATTTTCATGTTATTTTATTTTACATTATTTTTATCTTACTTTACTGTACAGCACATTGAATTGCTTTCACGTATGAAACGCGCTATACAAATAAAATTGTCTTGCCTTGACTGCATACAGATAAAACATCCAGACGACAGACTTTCCTCCAGTTTGTTGGGATCTTTTCATACCTCTTAAATGAAGTGGTCCAAATTCAGAGTGCGGACGACAACAGGAAGTCGGCGGAAGTAATGAACTCATGGGACACAAACAACATGCTACTCTCAGATGGCACCATCATCTCGGAATCTGACAAACACACTTTCTTTACGGGAGGCACAATTAATCTGTGCAATGATTGGCTGACAAAGGTTCATAATAAACCTATATATTATTTCAACACTTTAGATTTTCTTTTGCCTTAAGACATGTAAAAGTTTCTATCCCCTACCCGACATGTTTCAATGGTGTTACTTCTGTCTTCATCTATATGTTATTTATTATGGCGATGAGGACGAGGGAGGAGCACGGGAAGGAAGAGGAGCCCAGCGCTCCTGCATGTACGCATAATCAAACATACTTTAACAAGAGGAGTGCGCAGCATGGTTTTATAAATTCAAATATTTGTGTCAGGACCATTACAGTCAAGAACCACAAGACAATTAATTCAAAATGCACTTTTTTTGCAACTGTTTTGAATATTTATGGATTTGGTGGTAAGGCTCTGTTCAGAGGAGTCTCCTGGATTTCCATGAGCACCATGGAAAGGAGGGATTCAGGGGACAGCAGCAGCATAAGGAATGTTCACCCAAGATTAGGAGAGCAAAACAATTCCCCATGAACAGAACAGGCAACATAACAAGTAGTTGCCCATGCCATGTTATTGGTTGTGAATAAGCGAGCAGCCAAGAGTTGGAAACAGAACAAAGAAATTTTAAAAGGCACCAAATTTGAAACTGACCAATGTGGAGCGAGCAGAGTTTTGATGAGCTGATTAGTGAGAAGAGTTGAATAGCTGATGTAGAACACCTGAGACCAATAATAAACAGCAGCTCCTGACTAACACTAACGTTCCATTTTGGGGCATCAGAAAAATATTTTGCATAAGCGATGTTTGTATGCAGTGTTTGAGGAGCATTTTTTGGTTGAGTGAAAGTGTGTTTCATTTTCGGTGTGATTTCACGTTTGTACCTTTGGCAGAGTCTTGCCGTTACACACACACAGACATACATACACACACGCACACACACAGGGAGCCCACGGTCTTGATGCACCTCTGGCTCTGCCAATGTAAACATGTCACTAATCCAAATATCCACTTAGTGGCCATGCAGAACTACAGGCTGTTTATTTGATCACTCACCAGATATACAGTTGAGGACGATTTTATTAGCCCCTCTCCTGAAATTAGACATTTCCCTTGATTTCTCAGTGAGAATGACCATTATAAACTGTTTCTGTTATTCTGGAAACAAATACACTGATGGAGATAATGTCAAATGAGTTGAATTTGGATTTTTCTATTGTTACAATGAGTTTAAGCAAAAAAAGGCAAAAATGACAAGGACAAAATTATTAGCCCCCTCATTGATAGTCAATAGGGCGCCATTTGAATCCATGCGACGAAAAACCGTATAAGTCCAAAAAAACATTTTTTTTGTTAACCATGGCAGATAGTAGTACACATGTCACTTTTTGTACCGAAGCAGTTTGATGCGGTATTTGCGAGACATAATATCATGTAATTTAAACTTTAAAACTGTCTCACGCGGAAGAACCGTTTTTGTCCACTTGGGGAAATGGAAGCGCATGGAATTGTGATGTTCACGGCGGACATAGGCAGAATATTGGCAAAAAAAAACCTAAAGTTAACCGCAACGCATGGAAGGACCGAGCCAGAAAGGCTTTAAGGGATGCTGGACAGCCGTATGTCAACAAAAGTGGACAACAGAAGCAAGGGAAAAGTCCTCTGAAAGAGATGAGTGGAAGAACTGTTTATCTAATACTACAATGTTTCAAGTATCTGCCTAAAGTTACAATCAGAGAGGGGGCGTGTTTGGTTTGGGGCTACACGTCAGTTGGATTGTTTACGGAAAGATGTCATGAATCATGGTGAGGATCGAAGCTGAAACTTACAAAAAATGATAATTTAGGAGACCACCTACTCCTTACAAAATACAAACTAGAAAAAATGTGTTTCTAACGGCAGCCAGCTGTGTACCGAAGACTGGCCATCAGCGTTTACGATTAGAACTTCAGTCTACCTTCATATTGCTAGCTAGCACCATTAACTAGACTATTTAGCTGATAGCATATTTATTCTAATCTACATTACATTAGTGCAAACCTTAAAGTGTTTTTAATGTCACTGATAGGCCTATCGATTCTATTTAGGGCAACGTCTGCAAGGAGACGTGTTCAAGGCAGTGATCACGGACCCAAGGAAACTATGACTCTTCACGGACTTCTATGTCGTGCCTTACGAGAGACAGGCAGGCTATTCTCCTCTCTGGTTTGGAGCAGGTAAGCGGTTCACATGGTTTAGCCTACTTGTCACCGCCGAAACTATGTTTTTCCTGATGTTTGCCTTGTTGAGATGTGAATAGATAGCAGTCAACATGGTGTGAAACAACCCATGTTATCAGAGTACCGTATTGGCCCGAATATAAGACGTGGTTTTTGTTCTAAAAATAGTGCTCTAAAAAGGGGGGTCGTCTTATTTCCGCGCGCTAGAGAAAAAAGTAAAAAAAAAAAAAAAAAAAATTAAAAACTTAACCTGAATTCGCCCATTAGCCTATGCTTCACAACAATGCCACAAAACTCTATAATGGATGGGTTAAGAGATTGTTTTGTCCATATCAAATTTGCAGATGCTTGTTTCGTTATGACAGTTGCACCGCACGTCTATCAACTGTCAATGTCAACGCGATGCGGACAACAGTGCAAGGGGAAAAACACAAGTCAATCGCGGCTTGTTGCTCTGCTTTTATTTGTGTTTGGTTTTACAGTCTCATCAGGAAAGCTTTGGTCGTTCTCTCTGGTCAGCCGATAACGCCACTAGAACTAAAGAAATGAAGGCTGATTTGACGAACAACCTGTAGGCTAAGTTTTGGATGCTGTCATAACAAGCCAATCAATGGTCATCTGTGTGTGCGCAACAAAGCGACGATATGCCTCGCAACGATGCAACAACACAGAATAATGGTTAGGGCAAGAGATTGTCTTGTTCATATAAAATCATTAGGAGTTTTACCCTTGGTGGTACGAAATGAATATCAATAGGACTTTTAATGTCAACGTGGTCCTGATAGGCAGCGCATGGGTTTCAAGTGCAATGCGTCAATCTGCCTTTGGTCACGTTCGGTTTCTACAGTCCAACGGAAAACTTTGGATGAATAAAATGAACGGCGATTTGGCGAGACGGCTGTGGGTTAGATATTGCTGTCAACGAAGCATTTTGCAAAATCTGTGCATTGCACAATAGATTGCCTATCTATCTCTACTGGACTGGTTGCTTGCCTGGCTGGCGCAGACTCTGAATGTAGGCTATGTTGCGTCGCACTTTAAACAGGCGGGCCCAGACGGCTGTAGCCTGTTACGGTGCCTATTGGCGCTTGACAGGTGAAGTGAGTAAAGAAAGGAAAAGGATATGAGTAGCCATCTGTGGTCTTATATAAAGGAAATTCCATGAAAATTGTATTGTGAAATTTGTACTTTGTAAAAAGCCTCAGATTTTCCAACAAATTAAAAACTGCATTTTGAGAAAAGTTTCAAATTAAGTCACAAACAAAATTACGTAACAGTAACAAAATTAAGTCTTCAAAAAACTTTTTTCCCCAAAACATGAGCCTGAAAATGGGGGGTCGTCTTATAATCAGGATCGTCTTATATTCGGGCTAATACGGTAATAACCATGCTTTTTCCTTCAAGTAGGCTAAGACAAACAGCGTGTAGGCCTATTGTATCAGTGTAGGCTGGGCTATTACGTCATGTAATAATCTATTTTTATGTTTGGGAGGGACGCTTCTTTTTTAGATGCGTCCCAGCCAGCATCTCTATATGAGGGTGTGTCTGTCTGTCCGTCCATCTGAAACGCGTTCTTTAAATTGTTCCCAACTGTGTTCACAAGGTGGCAGAGTTGACTACTATTTAATTTGGCCCGGAGCACGCAGCTGCTTGCATTATGAGAGTGCAGCGCGAGTGCAAAGCATATTTTTTCCACAAAAGTTTTTTTTTGCACTTCAAAGTAAATTTCTGCCCTGTATATAATAAACTGGGTTGTCAAAAAATAAATTTAGGTAGATAAAATAATACATGCATGTTAGTGCATTTTCAACATGTGAAACCATTTGGTTGATGCTGGTTTCAGATTGGCCTGAAAAGCCAGACATGTTGATTTATCTGAAAAAATAAAATAAAACAAAAAATAGGCAGGTAGGCCTATGGGATAAACAGAGACACATGCAGTGGGGTAAATGTATTCTTATTTATTTATTTCTAGCAAATGGTGAGTCGTAGGAGACCATGTGGGCCTGATTCAGATGTGGCCAAGAAGAAGACTTAGCTCTTCACCAAACCCCTTCGTCAACCTCATTCACCACATCATTTGCTCGGGCTTATGAGGACCCACAGCCTATCAAGAGGGAAAAGCATTGGGCTCTCATGACAATGCTCAACTTCTTTCCAGCAGAGGCCCAAGCATTTTACCGTTCACTTGAATGTGAGTAGTAGCCGACCCACCTGCAATACCACCACCACCCCATCACCCTCTCAATGTGAGGGAGGACACCCTTCGTCGGCGCCCTCACTACCTCTCCAATACCACAACCACCCCAACACCCACACGTGAGTAAGGACACCATTCGTTGGCGCCCTCACAACCCTTGCAATACCAGCACCACCCCAACGCCCACATGTGAGTAAGGACACCCTTTGCCGGCGCCCTCACTACCCTTCCAATACCACAACCACCCCTACGCCCACACGTGAGTAAGGACACCATTCTCACAACCCCTGCAATACTACCACCATCACCCCTCAATGTGAGAAAGGACAATTTTCTTGGCGCCCTCACAGTCTCTGCCCCACCCTCTCTGTGTACATATTGTATATAGTTCTCTGCAAAGATATGATAATACTTTTTGTGGTTGTTTTTATGTAGGCAACAAACTAAAAGATAATTGAGCAACAGAGTGTCCGAGCCCAGATGCAATAAGGGTGGGAAACATGAACTATCCATCCTCTTTTATAAGAACCAAACATGAAGTGCCTGCATGTGTCTAACATGAATCTCCTCCATGATGGGTGTGCTTTTTAATGTAGGGTTCAAAAGGTTATTTAAAGACCATCAAACTCTTGTCTACTTTCACTAATGTTTATGTGGCAACAGCACATGTAATATTGTGACTTCCTTTTGGCATCTCAAACACACCATGATGGAAGGCCATAGGGCCAATGTTGATTTGTAATGTAATCTGTTCTCTGATGCAAAATGTCCAAAATCCTTTTATTTGCCTGAGTCTGAGCATGTATTTGGGATCTTTTCTTTTCCTTTCTTAAACGTTGTGCCTTCCAAGAATACCAGTTGATTTTAAGGGACAAGCAAGTAGTGGCATCACTCTCTGGGTTGTTAATATTTTTTTTTACGCTTTTTGGGTTGAGTGTCTTAAAGGTGCACCGTGTAATATTTTTAGGAGTTAATTTCCAGAATCCATGCTGCCCATTCACAAATGTTACCTTTGTTTTAACAAATAGTTATCACCACCATCAAATTCTAAGTATTCAATGTCACTGTAAATATTGCACTTTTCATACATGAAAAAGGGGACCCTCTCCATAGTCCGCCATTTTGAATTTCCAGAAATAGACATTTTTAGCTGCAAAACTTACTGTCCTTTGGTCATACTAGTAAATATTTGTTTGTTATTCAGAAAATATTCATCAAAAGATCAAATGTAGCAATAGGCAGCAGTTTCATTGATCTGCATAGTTGCAATACCTACTCTGGCCACCTTGCGCCACCATCTTACACGGGGCACCTTTAATAATATTTTATATCTATGTCTAATATTTTATGTCTAAAATAAATCTTGAAATCTCCCTTTATATATTTCACTGATTTATAAAGAATTCAACCACAACAAAAAAGGTAAATAACCATCATTTTTTAAAAATCCCCATATTGTGGACTTGTACTGTTATTCCACTGTAGGCGGACATATACTGTTCTTCCACAATACAGAATTGTAAATACTTGGTAACATTTGATTTTCAACATTGACATTGAAATTTCTTATATTATTATAATTAACCCTTTAATGCATAAGCCATTGGACTCACACTAACGCATAACATGGGTCTAAATAGACCTGGGGTGCGATTCTCAAAGTGCGAAGTAGCTAGTTTGTTAGCAATGTTGCATAGTAAATACTATAAAAGTTGCTAACTCTTGTGTCTCGAACGTTAGCACACAAAGTAACTACTGCTTGGAGTAATGTGCACTCTGAAGTAGTGGTGACTTTGAAAGTGAGGTGCCTCCTATCCGTATCTGGACAGTGAAGTTGAAGTACAGCTGGAGTAGATCCATTGAGTCCAGACATCACCTCAGCCACCCCAAGTAACACACAGCGCTAGTCTACTTCAGAGCGTGACTCCACCCATTAGCTAAACTTGTAGTACATATTTGACCACAAATGTGTCAATATCTTTTAATCCTGTGGTGCAAAAGCGATGAAAATCAATCGACATGCACACAAAGTGATGATACAGCTGTGAGAGTGTTCAGAACACAAATTCACGTCATGTCATTTGTTCGTGAAAAAAAAACCGTCATATCCTTGGAATCTGATGAATCCCACACTAATAATATACTTTTAGCTGTATGCCAATTGAATTGCGTCTCATTTCGATGTGTAATTTGTGAAATATTTAGATAAGAAAGTATTGGTTTTTCCCGGAAATGCGCTGGATTACGTGTCAACTATTTAAAAAATTTTGGCGTGAATTTCATTTCATAGCCTAGGGGTATTTACGCTTGCCTATCAATGGGAAGACGCGAGCCACGCAGGTTCGAAACTAGTGTGCAGCATGTTGACAACAACTCGTGAAATCGTGTTTTGGACCCTACAGTGTAACACATTTTCCCTTGGCTGCACGTGTGTGTTGGTAATGCACAACATAAATTATCTATTTCTGCCAGATATTTCCAAAATTGTGGCACTGTAACCATGTGGATTCGAACCGGTGTGGCTTCTGTTTTCCCATTGGGATGCAAGCGTGAATACCACTAAGCTATGGAATGAAATCTGCGCGAAAATTTCTCAGGGATATGACACTTTAACAGACGATTTTCTGGGAGTAACCACAACTTTATTGTCCAAATATTTTACAAATTACACCTCGGAATGAAACGAAATCCAATCGGCATGCAGATAATACTGCATTATTGGTGCGGATGGTGTCAGATTGTAATGCCACGGCCGTGTTTTTTCACAAAGAAATTACAAGGTGTGTTGTGGAGGAAACAGCGGAGTCACGGTGTCGTGACATCCAATCAAATGTGCTGGTGGTGGTTGTACATTATTGCTTTCTACTTCACGCACTGAATTTAGGAGGAAACAGCTGAATCATGACTCAGCAATCATGCATATCTCTTGTTGCTTCTTTGGTCACGCACTGCAATGCCAAGAAAGTAAGTAGCGGTGTGGACTCAGGAAAGCAGCCGCACTACTTTTGGCTTACTGTGGGAATAGTAAGGTTTCGAGAAATGCACGGATTTCGCCTTGAAGTAAGTAGATAACTACAAAGTACATCTGTAGTTCAAAGCTAACATTGCGGGAACGCACCCCTGCATTCATTTCCAATGTATTTCTGAGCATTAATCATGTATTCTCTCACACAACTTCTAAAACAAATACATTTTATCCCATAATTCTTCTAAAGGTAATTACATAGGTGGTCCTTAATTCAATAAAGTATTTTTAAAAATGTTCTTATATTTTTATTTTACAAATAAACATGAATTTGGAATTAAATCACTAATTTCTAGACGTGGACCGAAAATGGCCCGCATTCATTTCTAATGGAAGTCTAAATCTTTCACTATAATAACTTCCACAATTAATGTATTTTAATAGCTAATGGATTAAAAGTTGTGATTTAGGCTGTTTTTAATGCACAAAATGGGTGTTATTTTTTGTATCTTATATAAATAAACACACAAATAATTTCCCCCATTATTGCAGACATAGCCTAAGTCTGAAGTGTTTCACGTTAGGAACTAAAATATATTTAAAAGGATTCCAGTCAGGAACAAATAAACTGTTTTGACCACTGTTGACCACTGCTGACCTATTGGATTTAAGCATTCCAAGTCATGCATATTTGTGTAATAAAAGACGGTGTGATCGGAGGAGCCCAATAGCCTATATCAGGGCATAATTAATGTGCATAATTGTAAGGCAACTTTGGGAACCTATGGGAAAATATGCCACAAAAGACATCTAACAAACTCCAAAAATACTATAAACAATGTTGATGTCTTCCAGAGGGGTGTGGCTGTCTTGAAATATTGGTCACATCCATCTAAAGCACTGTTACAAAGCCATCAGTGTCACATGACATGAGCTCACAAAGTCACTACCAGATTTAGAAGAATTGAAGATGAAACTACCACAAAAGTATTACCTGCAGTGCTGTTATATTCCAGAACTGAAACCTACATTGAGTGTCCACAAGAACATTGTATTCAGCACTCAGAGACATAGGCCTACATGGCCAATGTAAAACAGGCTGAAACCTGAAGACCACTCAACAAGAAACTTAAGTCAAGACTGGGTCAAGAAATGTCTTTAGACAGTTTTTTCAATGGTTTTATGAACTAGTGAAGGTGACTGTTAATGGACCAGGTAGATGAGTCTATGGCTAGATCAATCACTTACATGAGTTCCTGAGTTCCACTCAAATGCCAGCAAAGTACAGCATAAATACCATGGTCTTCAAAAGATGCAAATGTCTTCCTCTCAATGATCCAGCCATGGGCTCATCCACCCTGTCTGTCAAGAGTCACTTTCCCAAGTCCATATAGGCCTAACTTTGAAAACTCTGTCCCCAGGTATTTTTGACCCAGTCTTGACTTAATTAACTTGTCTATTGTCATCCCTTCTTACCTTAGCCATATCTCTGAGTGCTCAATGCCCTGTTCTTCTGGACACTTGGTGTAGGTTTCTGTTGTGTAATATTATAGGACTGCAGGGTAATACTTTTTTGTAGCTCCACCTTAAATTCTTCTAAATTTTTGGCAGTGACATTTCTTACGAGACTAATGACTTTGTAATGATGCATTTCATAATTCTGTGGTAAAGTGACCAACGTCTTGCCAATTTCACGACAGCCACATCCCTCTAGAAGACTTCAAAATTATTTATCGACTTTTCAGAGTTTGTTAGATCTATTTTGTGGCCCATTTTCCAAGAAGACAACAAAGTTGCCTAATAATTATGCACACCTGATATAAGGTGTTGGGCACCTTCGACCACAGCCCCATATTTTTATACAAATATGCATGGCCTGGAATGCTTAAATCCAATAGGTTTTCAAGTTCATATAGATTCCTGTTGGAAAATAAGCATAAAAAAGACAATATGATCAAAAAACATGTTTGCCTAATAATTCTGTATATAAAAAATGAATGCGGATCATTTTTGGCCCATGTGTGTAAATATCATATAATTGTATAACAAGATGTCTATTTCAAAGAATAACCATAAAGTATTTGAATTAAGTATTAATGTTGGGAGTTAATACTCCATAAATGACAAAAAGATGAATTTTTAGTAAAAGAATCAAAATCCTTTCTCAATATGGCTAAGAGACATTAAGCTTGTGATGAAATTACATAGGAAATGAATGCGGGTCTATTTAGACCCATGTGTCTAAATATCATATAGTTATATAAAATGACTTCTATATCAAAGAATAACCATCAAGAATCTAAAATACGTATTGATGTTGGGAGTTAATACTCCATAAATAATAAAAAGTTGGACTTTTAGTAAAATAATCAAAATCCTTTTTCAATATGGCTAAGAGACATTTAGCTTGTGTTGAAATTACATAGGAAATGAATGCGGGTCTATTTAGACCCATGTGTCTAAATGTCATATAGTTATATAAAATGACTTCTATATCAAAGAATAACCATCCAGTATTTAAAATAAGTATTGATGTTGGGAGTTAATACTCCATAAATGATAAAAAGTTGGACTTTTAGTAAAAGAATCAAAATCCTTTTTCAATATGGCTAAGAGACATTAAGCTTGTGATGAAATTACATAGGAAATGAATGCGGGTCTATTTAGACCCATGTTATGCGTTAAAGGGGTAGTAACCAAAAAAGTGTTTTCACGCAAAAAGTTATGATGCATAAAAATAAATTAAGTCATCTAAGGGACAAAAACAAGCCAATTGAGGAATTCATGGAGTGCTGAGTAAGAAAATTGTATTCTTACAAAGATATAGAAATTTTAAACTCAGCCGGGTCTATTTAGACCCATGTTATGCGTTAAAGGGTTAAGAAGCTTTTGTTTTCTGGCTTCAACAAAAATCTAAATAGAAAATGTAATGTTCAAACTGCAAATTAAAAAAACATATATTGCTCAAAATGTGAAAAAGTGGACTTGTATGGTTCTTCGTCTCAGGGCCTCATTTATGAACCAAAACAGACAACAGGCTCTGATAAGTTGTAAACCTATGAACATGCCCTACTGGGGATTTTGGCCCATTTGGTCACTGCAAAGGGTTTTAGCTGATCCAAACTGCATGGCTGCTGAGCATAGACATTTGCCACAGACTCAGTAGACTGGACTATGGGCGGGTCATTCCAGTATCATGGTTTTAGTGTCCTTGAAGAACCTCTGAACTAATTTAAATGTATGCTTTGGGTTACAATGTTGTTGGAAGACCCAGCAATCCAGATCCAGACCCAGACTCCCTGTGTCTGAGGCTGAATAACAGACTAAAAATGTGATGCCCCTACCACTATGTGTAACTGTGGAAACTGCTAAGACACATTGGACACCTGCCTAGATTATTGTTATTGGCTTGGCCTCACCTGGAGTTTTTATTTAAAAAAAGACAGCTGTTAGGGTTTGTCATCATATTGGGCTTTGGGGCCATCATCACAGAAGAACCCCTTTACTAAAGGTGGTGCATATCAGAGTGTTATTGAGCTTTGCCTGTGAACAATTGAAAGTCAAAAATGAGTTTGGAAAGTCTCTGCTTTCATCTGATGAGATTCAATTGCACCTGCTTTAAAGCATGAATTCTGCTTCTGTCAGGTGAAGAAAGGGATAGGCCTTAAACCTTCATAACATGGTTTCCACAATTAAACATGGTGGTGGAAGCATCATTCTGTGGCAGCCTCAGCTATAGGAAACCTTGTTTGGGTCTACGGCACCACAAAAACAGAAGATTATGATAAAATGTGGAAGGTGATGCAAAAATATGCTCATAGAGGAAGCTAAGATCTTCACTGGATCTTTTTATAAGAAAATAACCCGAAACTCACATCAAAAAAATAGTTCAAATGTTCTTCAAGGATACTAAAACCATGGTCATGGTGTGGTTCAGACCTCAATCCTTTAGATAGTCTTAGAGGAGTGCCGACAATTAATGTCTGGACCAGCTTAACTATTTGCAATGAAATAAATGGGCCAAAATCCCTGGTAGGAGATGTGCCAACATAGTTAACAACTAATCAAAGTGCTTTGTGTCAATTTTTGTTAATAAATGGCACTGTATTGACAATTAATGATAAGGGGGCTAATACTTTTGTCCTTGCCATTTTTACCCTTTTTTGTTTAAACTCACTATATAAATGGAAAGGTCCAAATTCAACTTATTGGATACTATCTCCATGGTGTATTAGTTTCCAGAATAACATAGATTTATTAATTATGATCATTCTCAATGATTAATCAAGAGAGATGTCTAATTTCAGGAGGGGGGCTAATAATATCGTCCTCAACTGTATACAGTGCAAGACACACACACATGCTCACACACAGACACATGCAGAAACGCACAGACACAGCCTGTAGGATCCTGCTGTTTGTGGAACTGGGAGGTTTAAACAAGTGCTATAACTAGATTTTTTTTAAAAATCTAATTAATTAAAAAATTTGTAATTAATCTAATTTAATATCATATGTCATTCCGATTCTAATAATGATAATGATGAGCGAATTAAGTCTTGGTGAAGCACTGAAACAGAGGCACACGTTTCTTACAACCAAAAATGAAGTTTCAATAAAAGCCCCCTGACCACTGCTAGTAAAATAGCAAGGATATATTGAAATGGACCAACCGAGGCCTAATTGATCGCCCATTAAGGCGACAGGGCAAGCCACTGCCAACAGCTCTTGCTAAGCATTCCTTTCGTTTCGGTACAGCATGTGGATTTTCTCCATTACTGTTGTTCTTGATAGTAGCTGGAAATGTTTGTCCGACATGGCTACTTGAAATGCCTTGTTCAAACCTTTGACGTCTACAATTGAAACTGGCCTACAATCAGCAGCAATCCACCTGGCGATTGTTTTTGTCAATTTCTCAGTGGTGGCTTTACTGACTTTGTTCCCGCACTCTGCAAGTATTGTTTGGCAAAGTGGCGAAGCCTTAGGCCGCCCATCCACTATTGCGTTACATTGACGCAGCTCGACCAGTGTCGACACACTGTTACTAAAGCTCGCGTGGCCCAGGAGTTATATACAGGAAGTATATTGATCTACATTTCTAGCCGTTTTTATCGATATAGTAAACCAACATAAATGCTTGCAGTCTATATTTTGTACATCCAAAAGGTCGATAGCTGTAAAAAATCTACTTTTACGGAGGGAAATGCACCTTCGTGATGACCACAGGTATCATGGGACATCTTCATGTGCTCAACAGTCATTGGGAAACGCAGTCCGTCAGCCGTGGCTATTTGCATAACTTTCAGGAGAGCTCAACTTTTTGACGTCCCACGCTCGCCATGCCTAAATCCCAACATGCTTTGCGAGTCCGGTAACGACAATCTGCCACATTTCATTGAAATTGAATTGAATGCGTTGGTACGACTTGCGTCAAACTGACGAATGGACGGGCACCGTTAGAGCTACCTCCATCGAGGCCACCGCTAACGCTGACATGTCAGGCTGGAGCAGCTTCGGTGAAAGGCAAACTCTTTTTTTGTTTTCAAATGCTACATATAACAACGTTCTTGTTGCTATTCCCGTCATTGTGCAGAAGCCAGAGAAGCCAGAACACCAACACATGCACCTTCAGTCCTTCCTCCATACAGTTATTCTGTGTAACTGATACTGCATGTGTATACAGTAGACACAGAAACAAATAAACATGCCGTTATTTACTCACTGTATGTGTGTGTGTGTGTGCACACCCGTGTTCCTATGTTCCCCTAGGGCCCTTTTTCTAAAAAAGAGTTCTATGTTCCCCGCATAGTATCTAACCCTTCCCAAAACCATCCCTAAACTTAACCTGTCAGTAATGTAATGTTTCAGAGTTTTCAAATGGGGCACCTAAGTCACGCCCTCTACTTCCTGGTTCATGGGGCAGAGGGAGTCAAAAAATGATAACTGGGCTTGAAAATGAGTGATTTTTGGATTTGTGGTGCATAGGTGGAGGTCCAAGGTTTTGATTGGTGCCAAAAAAAACACTAATTTTCAAGCCCAGTGATTATTTTTTGACTCCCCCTGCCCCATGAACCAGGAAGTAGAGGGCGTGACTTAGGTGCCCCATTGTGTCTTCCCAAAACCAAACCCGGGGACCAGGGGAACATAGGGATGACCCCCGTGTGCATGTGTGTGCACATGCATGTTTTTATCTGTGAGATGGCCACATGGTATTGTGCATGAATGTGTGAATGGGTGTGTTCGAGTAAACACTTCATCCAAAATACTATCACTTTACCAGAGAGCAGACACACACCCTTTAAACAAACATGTTTACCAGTAGCTTTAGAAACCAGCAGTCTGGTAAACTCCATCAGAAACACGTGTGTGTGTGTGTTTAAATGGGTGTTTTAAAGCCTTGTGCTAAAAGGTATAATTAAACACAGCATAAACACTAAACACTCCCTCACACTGCTAATGGTGTTTGTGTGTGTGTGTGTGTGTGTGTGTGTGTGTGTGTGTGTGTGTGTGTGTGTGTGTGTGTGTGTGTGTGTGTGTGTAGACTACAGGCTTACAGGCCTCCCCCCCATGACACCAGACTCGTTAAGACGGTAAACACAGGGGAGGACCAGGAGAGAGGGAGGACAGGAGGAAAAGAGGGGTAAATAAGAGGAGGAGTAGAGGAGGAGGAGCAGAGTACAGGAGTAGAGGAGAGTAGATGAGAGGGCGGGACGAAAGGATGAGTAAACTTTGGCTATGTCTCAAATGACGTACTTTTGTCAGTGCACTGACAGTCAGTGCACACAGTGCACTGAGGTCTGTAGTGCATAGTGTCGTGGCCTCGCTGGAAGTGACGGCTGAGCATGGCATTAGCTCGCCAAAATATGAGTTGGCTTCTGTTTACAATGGACAGCGTCTGGTGCTTGTATTTCCATGTTCTTCACCCCAAAGGACAACAATCACACATACAATACTTTGGTTTGCATGAAGAGGTTGGTGTCCCATCAACATAGGGTGACCAGCTGTCCGGACTTCGGCCGGACAACCCCGCCCCTTAACTTTCTAACCTAGCGTCCTCGCGCCGTACCCATGGCGTCGACTTGCCGACTCCCTGCCTCCATGGAGAAAACAGTGAAGTCTGCATTCTAAACTGTAGGCAGAAATCAGGGAACAGCGCTGCCATCTTACCTCAGACTAACTCAGCTGCCAACAACAGTTTTACTTGTAAAACAAGATTTTTTTCAGGAAGGATTTTCGCATTACCTCACTCCGATAAAGGAGTCATCAGTAGGCTACCACTAACTTAGCCTAATGTGGTATCAGAGACGGTAGGTTACGATAGACAAATCCTTCCGCTGTTGTCTGTATTATTTCATAAACATTTTTTTAATGTATTTTGGGTAGTCATGCATGCGTAGGCCTATAATAGCCAACAATTAATTTGATTTACTTTACTCAAAGTTGGTCAGGAGTGTGTTTATCAGCAGTGTTTTAAGGGAGGCAAACCGCTTCTGTGAACCTTTTTTTCCCATGCAGATGCTGGATAACCATAACAACAACACGAGCTCAAAATACAGACAGAGCGCCCGTGCTCTTTGCCCTGTTTGTAAAGTTGTGAGAGCCCTCATTGTAAAGGCATTTAGCGGACAAACTTAGTTGCACTATGCGTTGCCACCAGTGCAGGAAAAAATAGGAAACAGACAGTAGACAATAATATAGTTACCTTATTTAATTTTCATACAGTCAGTTAATGCACTTCATATAGGCCTTGGGCTATGGACCGTAATTGCACTAATAACAGTAGCCTAATTGCATGGAGATTTCCTGACATAAGGCGACAGCAATACAGTTAATTCGCTGTGCGAAGTCTGGGGTTAAATCTGGAGTAACATGGCGGCCACAGATATCGGAAACGCGACCGACTGTCAAGGTCTAGTTTGTGTCAATGACATTGCTTCGCATCTCGAGGCCATAAGCAAAAGGCTAGGAGGAAAGGAAAGACAAAGAGAGGGACACACGGACGTCGTGAACAGGTCGTAAAACGGACCGATGGCCAACCTACATCAACATTACTTACGGAATTAGGAGACCGTTGACCAAACTCTTCTACTGAACTGAATGGCACATTTCCTCTGTGTCATAGTCAACATGGCCGCCGTTTATTGCGTGCAGTGTCCATCATTCAAGCACTGATTTTTTCCTGCCATTGTTAGGGGATCATCCTGGCACTTGCAGTGCATTGGCTCAACTGAAATTTTAAGCGTGAGTGCCCTAGGCACTGAAAAACAGTGAAGTGCACAAGTGAGGCATTTGAGACACGGCCATGGGTTCTACATTTTTGTTTTCCCCTGGCTGCGTGAACCTAGCTGCGCACAACTCAACCTCTGATTGTTGGAAACTGCTGTCGGTCAAAATGAGCTCACGTGGTTGGCTGCCAGGGTCTTGCCCCTCCTCATAACATCGTGTTTACAAACACTGTGAACCCATGTTTAGGAGAGGAAGGGGAGGAGTAGGGGCAGTATAGTCAGAGAATAAGTGCATTCGATTTCACATCAACGCATGCATGCGCATTTAGACAGCAATGCACCCTGGATCAAAATGCTGCATGACGGTTAGATTTCCTGTCAAACTTCGAAATTTTGTCGACGTTGCGTTGTCACATGGTGTCAAATTATCGCGGGATGCATGCGACTGCAGTCAGATCTTGCAACCTCTGCAGTTGCTTATCCCCTTCAACGCTCGTCGGCGGACTGCCTCCGAGGTCACGCGCCCATGAACTGGTTGGTCAACAACTCACTCACGTGTGTATATGGGTCTTGTCTCACACCTCTACACAAGTTTGCGCAGGTCCCCACTTCAGCTCCTCCTCATTGCCTGTCCCCCCACTCCTCACACGTGGTGTGTTAGTAGAGCAAACTGGTGCGAGCTCATCGTCTCGTTCATATTTGTGGCCGACTTTAGATGCGCTGTATTTAATAACACCCACATCGTGACAACAAGTTCTCGCTCACGCCCTTCGTCAATGTTGATCGACAGCAACGAAGTCGTATGGGGCTTATCTCTAACAGGGAGAAGGTTCAGTCTGATTGGTTCCCATTGTAGCCAGTTAGCTTTGCATGCATACTGCAGTAACTACGGAGTGTCCACTAGTTGGCGAGCGTAAGTCAGTCCTTCATGTGGGAAAATGTATGGAATGGAAAGGGGAACCCATATGCTAAATACATTGCTACTGCGATTTCCAGTCACAAATATTATCAACAAAACATTCCTGGTAAGCACTATGACTGTTGTTTAACAATAGGCTGTATTGACAAATCGTTCAGGTGTGTAGTTTTACAGCAGGTTAGAAGATTTCAACCTGTACTCGCTAGCATCCCGCTAATGTTTATGGGTTTGGCCCCATAAAAATTGAGCTTTGTGACCCAGTAGGCTATATAATGATTAGGTGGCGCAAAATAATCGAAACGCTACTCAAATGGGGTCACAAAAATTATAATGGTAGAAAACTCCATTGACACCCATTCATTTTGCACTTAAGTAGGATTAGGGTTAGCCAGTTGTGGCTAGTAGCTAGTTCCGTGAGTGAACACCCCCTGGTATAGTAGAGGAGGATGAGTAGAGAACAAGGAGAGATAGATAGGAGGGTTTACTGACGGCATAACAGCATAGTACGGAATGATGGCAAGCGGAGTACAATTCTTCCTCTACGGTCAGGATTGGAAGCATGGCCAAGTGCAATGCCACTTCCGCGAGGGACGGAGTGTGGAACAGGTCATAGGACAGCATTAATGTTTGTCAGCTGTCCTTAATTACCCCCAGCAATTACTGCTGACCAACAGCTGCAGTTAATTTGGCTACACACTGAACACTGACAACCGGATATCCTCTTTCGGATTTTGCGGAGTACGGAAATGTTTGTCGCACCCACTGACCATGCGCAAGGGAGTTAATTTTCCATCCACTCGTGTCCTCAGGCCACGCCCCCGTACTACACCGTGGCCAATGAACCTTCTTTGGTAGAGAAGGAGTAGAGGAGAGGAAGGGGCAGCGGATGAGTACTATACAGGAGGACCTGCCGATTTCTGTACCTGATCTCAAACCACCTGACATATGTTCCCGCCAAAATCTTTCAGAGACCGGAGAGTTGGTTTGCAAGGCGATGTGAGTAGACAACGTGACAACGTAGACATCAGCGGAATGTTGTTGGGTCCCCCGTGGTCACTCACGAAAACAATAAGTAGGGATGCACGATACCAATAGGTCACAATACTTGCTCATTATACTCATACTTTTACTCGTCAAACACTTGCCGATACCGATAGGAACTGATTCTGCTATTACAAGAAACAGTGCAACATCTCATCACGTTCCTTTGACTTGAAAAGGAAGAAAGTGCAGCTTCATACATTGGCCAACATTTAAATCTACATGGAAATGGGAAATGTAAGAAATCACAGCTCGAAAAATCAAGGCTGTGCATTTATTTTCATTGTATGTTGGGGTTAAAAGTATCAGTATAGGTATACAATGTAGAGTAAAGTGGTCCACTTCGGAAAGACTAGGGCAGGGATGATTGGAGCACTCAGATACTTTTTAGTATTTTATTGTGGTGCAAACATAATTATGTTTATCTTTTGGAGGACTACGCATTCCATACACAATGCGAGATGCACAGACGTACGCCTCCTCAGGTGTGGGTGCCAGAGCATGGCAACCCGACCGAAGCCCGACGGCCCTGGTCGGAACCCGACGGGCCAGGCCGGACTCGGACAAAAAAAAAAAAGGAATATCTGTCGGATTCGGGTTGGGCTTGAAGCAAACACACAATGTGAAAATTGTAAGCAACCAGAGGAAACGTTTCAGTTCATGCAAACGGCAGTTCTGTGATTAAAAAATAAGTAATTGAATATGCATAAATTAAAATGTTGGTAGGCTACTTGTGCGAGTGATTATTATTGGCTGTATGCACGCGCCAGTTACCAGTGGATGCTGCGTCAACTTGCTTTCTTAATAAGCGCCAAATCAACAGTTGTCAGTGAACGCATGGTCTTTTGTCGTAGGCCTAGTGTAGGTCACGTTTTAGCATGCATTCGATGCTGTCTTAAATGTTGAACATAAAATCACGAAGTTTGTCACTGCATTGCTCGCCAAGGATTACATTTCCAGCATGGGGTAGCGAGGAGCATAACATGGATAACTAAGAAGACGCACACGCTACGTGGAGTAGCCTAAAGCTGGGCTTACACTGTGCGATATTTTCACTAGTGGGTCTTAAGCTTCTGCTCACACTGCAAGATGGAATTTCACTGTTTAAAAGTTCACAGCTCACGACTCACGTCCTCACACTACACGAGCCGACAGTCGGATGCGACCGAAATGCTTCCACCGTACGACGCGACAGGCATGTTTCCCTGGTCTGCAGAGGAGGGAACATGCGCACCTGAGGTGGAGATGAGGTCGCGCTCAACAGCGAATCGCACGGCCGTGACGGCCCTTCTAATTTGTGCATGTGAAGTGTCAAATCGGGTCGTAGCACTGCTTTAACTGTGCGATTTACGCACGAGCCACGACCAGAATTTCAAACCGTTTTGATTTTCTTGCGACCCTGCGATTGCACGATCGTGAGACGAAATCGCTTGTCGTTACCCCATGTACACTGCACGATGCGAGACTCACGATTGACCTGCGATTGAGCAAGAAATCGGCCCGACTCTCAAAAAAATCTTGAAAGTTACTTACGGACAAAGAAATCCAGATGTAATATGTCAATAAGTGCGTAACCAGATTTTGCCGTGAAATCGTGGGCCCAAGTCTCTGCCTTGCCTCCTCCCTTAAATATTCTATATGAATATTCTAATTAGTATGAACAGACCCATTCATGTGCATTCATTGGTTGAAAGAATTGGAAAGGGAACGCGGGAAATAATTTACAAGGCATTACATCAAAACACATTGCCATGAGGCAGTTGCCAAGGCTTCCTAGAAATAAACATTTATGTTGGGTATAAATATGAAAGATGACACATGCACACATAGGCTACGCCACATGTATGAATAACTTGCAGCCAATACTCAGTTAGCCTATAAAATCACCTGTTAATTGATGGACTAATTTTACAGTAGCCTAAAAGATAAAGACAAGCACATTGTTATTTTCTGTTTGCAGAAGAAACACCCTGAAGTCCTGGAGATGGAGTCTGCATCCAGCAGTGGCATGAGTTAAACACTCAGAGGCCAAGGCCACCATCCATCAACATCAACTAAAGCCGGGCATACATTGTACGATATTTTCACTCGTGGGTCTAAAGCTTCTGCTCACACTGCTCGATGGAATTTCACTGTTTAAAAGTTCACAGCTCACGACTCACGTCCTCACAATACACGAGCCGACAGTCGGATGCGAGCGAAATGCTTCCACTGAGCGACGCGACAGGCATGTTTCCCCGGTCTGCAGAGGAGGGAACATGCGCACCTGAGGTGGAGATGAGGTCGTGCTCAACAGCGAATCGCACAGGCCCTAGTAATTTGTGCATGTGAAGTGTCAAATTGGGTCGTAGCACTGCTTTAACGGTGTGATTTACGCACGAGCCACGACCAGAATTTCAAACCGTTTTGATTTTCTTGCGACCCTGCGATTGCACGATTGTGAGGCGAAATCGCTTGTCGTTACCCCATGTACACTGCACGATGCGAGACTCACGATTGACCTGCGATTGAGCAAGAAATCGGCCCGACTCTCAAAAAGTCGTGCGAGTGCAAAATCGGGGCAAAAGTCGCACAGTGTAAGCCCAGCTTAAGTGGTCCTCAAACAATGAAAATCAAATGGCTTTGACTGACAGCATTGTTAGTCTGATTTCCAATGGCCTTCTCCCCCTCTCTACCATTGAACACAATGACTTCATTAGTATGTTCCAACTTGCCCAACCCGCATTTACAGTGCCTAGCCGCAGAAATCTCAGAGACACGCTCATACCAGAGCGAGCCAAAGCTGTGAGAGACCATCTAACTGATACAATGAAAAACGCTGGCCAAATTTGCCTGACAATTGATCTATGGTCAAACAGATCAATGAGGTCCTTTTTTGGAATGACTGGGCAATTTGTGCAGGACTACAATGTGATGCTGAGCTGTCAGAGATTTCAAGGCAGACACACAGCGGAAAATATCTGCAATGTTTATGATTAAGTATTGCACAATTACAACATCCAAAACAAAGTATCTTTCATCATAACAGACAATGCATCAAACACGATCAAGGCTTTCAGTCTTTTTCCAACCGTGCATGTGTGTGACAGCGAGAGTGATGGAGAAGATGAGGAGGATGATGTAGAGGTGTTCGAAGAGGAGATTTACTTTCCAGCTGAGAGACTTCCATGCTTCACTCACACTCTCCAGTTGGTACTGGGTGATGCTTTAGATGATGCTGCCTCGATAAAAAGCCTCATATGAAAGGTCGAGAGGTTTGTTGCTTTTTGCCACAAATCTACAACTGTAACAGAGGGAATAGGCAAACTTCAACCTGCCAATTGCACTCGCTGGAATAGCCAGTTGAAAATGTTGAGGTCAGTACTAAATGTCCCTAGTGATGTTTTTGCTGGGCTTCACTGCCCAATTCAACTGTCACCATCTGAGTTTAAGATCATTCAGGAGCTGTGTGAGGTATTAGAGCCCTTTGAGGAGGTGTCGGATCGTTGTCAGGGAAAGGCTGTTACAGCAAGTTATGTAATTCCATGTGTAAGAGGCCTGAGACACACAATCAGAGATGCAAAAATGACTGGTAACAAGAAGTTTCTGTCCACTTTGCAAGCCTCACTTGAAAGGCGACTTGTGAAGTTTGAAGAAATGGAGTGCTTCCAGATGGCTGCAACACTTGACCCACGTTTCAAGCTAGAATGGTGCATCGGCGAAGAGAAAAACACAATCAGAAACCTCCTCTCCTCAAAAGTTGATGGCCTGTTTCCAAAAGTCCCCTCTGAATTGAATACACAACCACGCAAACGCCCCGACTGTTTTCCTACATGGGTACGCAAACAACATCTGGGCCATTTGATGCATCCTCACATGAGCTGCCATCTTACTTGAGCGACCCATGTTTGGTAGAGAGTACCAACCCTTTTCTGGAGAGAAACCAAAACCGTTTCCCAAATATGGCTCTACTTGCATGCAAATATCTGGCCATACCGGCTTCCTCTGCACCTGTTGAGAGGATATTTAGTGTCGGTGGAAAGATATTCCGCCCAGACCGATGCCGCCTCAATGCTAAAACATCATCAAGAACTGATGATCATTAAATGCAACACTGTAACCTCATGAAATACTTGTAAATAAAATAATTACATTCACCACCGTTTTGTGTTAAAGTGTACCTCCGGGATTTTGGACACCAGACCTCATTTCCGAGTCAGCCAGGGTGTAAACAATGTGTCCAGAACGTTTTTTTCACATTCCATGCAGTCCTTGTGAATTCTCATATCCATGTTGCTAAGCTAGCGCAAGTGAACGGGAAGGGGTAGCCTGCCCCCAAAAATAGTCTTATCCAGTTGCAACAACATTCAAAACAACCCCATTATTATGCCAGACTGCAAGTGAAAATACTTGTCTTGATAGAATGAAGTTTGAAATTAAACCAACATTGCAATCATGTTTGATCACCATCAGCAATTTGTGTTCCGGTTTGAAAGCTTGACAGCCGCGGAGTGATATTCCTAGTACAAATCCTAGCTTCGTTTGACACATCCATAACTTTTCCATAGAGCGAACTCCAACATCTTTGAAGTTTGTAAAACTGAACGGTTTTCCCCTCTCCCTGACCTCGCTCGCAAACATCAAGAGTAATGCTTTCTGTCCGACTGAAACATATGCCATAACAATGTTTGGTTGTTACTAGATGACCCGTGTGTCTACACAGCATGTTGGCGAACAGAACGCACACTCTTCTCCCTTTCATCCTCCCATTCCATCCCGTCTCAAAAAAACATTCCATGTAATAATAACTAGAGCTACGAGTGACATATTTCACAATGTCAAGCCATGAACATCGATACGGCAAATCATTTCTAATGCCATTTGTTATAGCAATTACACAAAATAACAGTAAAGCATTACAACATGCAAATCCAAAAAGTTTGCAAAAGTGAACGTTATTCCCCTCTCCCTGACCTCGCTCGCAAACACCAAGAGTAATGCTTTCTGTCCGACTTTGTCAACCTTTCGTAACATTGAATATGCCATGACAATGTTTAGTTGTTACTAGATGACCCGTGTGTCTACAGAGCATTAGATGTTGGCGAACAGAACAGTGCACCCATCTCTTCTAAATCCCTTTCATCCTTCCATTCCATCTCGTCTCAAAAAACATTCCCTGTAATAACAACTAGAGTTACGAGTGACATATTCCACAATGTCAAGCCAGATCACATAGCGTTGCGTAACTTATGAATCCATAGGAATACGGCAAGTCATGTCTAATGCCATTTGTCACAGCAATTACACAAAATAACAGTAAAGCATTACAACATGCCAATCCAAAAGGGTAACTTCTAGCCCAAGTTTTGGCTAACGTAGGCGAAGCCATTATACCACTGGGCTACCATCATAGAAGCAGAAAGCATAGCAACAAACCTGTTCTTCGGAGACTGTTGGTGCGTGCCACAAAATGTAGATCTGGGAATGCGGTTGGCACCGCGGACACTTTTAGAGTTTTCCGTGTAGGTATTAGACTTCGAGAAGGACTTTGTGAAGTCGTCGGGACTGAAATGGTCACTGCAAAGCACCGGGGTAGCTTACGGAGCGTCTCCATCGGTGTGTTGATGTAGCAGCCCTGCAGCCAGGAGCCAGAGTTTGGTTCTTTCAACATCTTTCACTGGAAACCAATGGAAACTTGCCGATACCCATCTGTGGGCTTTATTATTGCAGTTGGTATATACACACTGATGTACCATGGTGCGATGTCGTTGGGTTTTAATCCACTATTCGATCCGAAAGCAGTTGTAGAACTAGCCTTGATTTGCAATGTCTCTTGCGGGTCCCTGCAGTGGGTGGGTTGGCTACATCACAACTGAAGAGAGCAAAGTAAAATTCCGCCGACTCCGAGAAAATAGTCTCTCAACATGGCAAAATCCACGCAGTGCAAGGTTGGTTTAATTTCAAACTTCATTCTACTAAGACAAACATTTACACTTGCAGTATGGCATAATAATGGTTTTGTTTTGAATGTTGTTTAAACGGGATAAGACTATTTTTGGGGGCAGGCTACCCCTTCCCGTTCACTTGCGCTAGCTTAGCAACATGGATATGAGAATTCACAAGGACTGCATGGAATGTGAAAAAAACGTTCTGGACACATTGTTTACACCCTGGCTGACTCGGAAATGAGGTCTGGTGTCCAAAATCCCGGAGGTACACTTTAAGCTTATTTCATTACTTTAAAATGAGAATCAATGTAGGTATGTATTCTTACAGTTCTTTTTCTGTTTGCTAAAACCCATTTTTTTGTGGCTTTGGCTGTTTTTGCTGAACTCTCCTCACAAATGCACAAATATTACACCAATGTAAAAGAGCTAAAAGCCTTGTCTCTAATATTATCAAACACACCTTGCAAAATATACTAATGAAATCCATCCCACAACACTTTCTGCATACTGTAAACACAACTCACTGCGTTTCACTCAATTTCTAAATTAATCACACACTCCTAGAAAAAACTATACATATTCATGGTTGGTTGACCATGTCATACTCAACAATGCAGTATAGGCCTACTTACAACACTTGACTACTTGTAGGCGTACATAGAAATATTTTGTACATGTAAGAAATTATAGAACACTTACTGCAATATCTGAAATACATTACATTATTACATTACATTATATTGCATTTGGCAGACGCTTTATAACCAAAGCGACTTTCAAAAGAGAACATATTCAAGCCAACATCACAAGCAAATACAATGTGCACAGGAGATATACAGAACAACAAGTGCAGTTGCAGAGGGGTTAGTTTTTTTTTTTTTTAATTAAAGAGTAAATAACGAGTACACAAACTAAACATCATGTCAGGAGTCTGCCCTGGGGCAAGTCCAGTTCAAGCATTAGTCTAGTAGAAATACAGTAATGCAGAAATGATTGCATTGCTAATTTACACTATAATTGCTAGAATTCCGAGCTGGGATCAGAAAATGACATTTCACACCTGAGCAGGAGACCCACATCCTGAATCTGGTGATAGCTACCAATACCATAAGGCAGCATGAAGTTCAGCAGCAAGAAATGGAAGATAACAGAACTTGTGCAAATATAAATCATGTGAGCATCTCTGCAATGTCACGCCTACTTGAAAGGTCTACAGAATGCCGTTTGAAAGGAATTCAGTATTTTTAAAAGTGTTGTGAATATGTGCAGGTAATCAACTTTTGGTGTTGAATATGGAAGCCATACTTATATTGACCTGGCAAGATGTCAGGTCTAGATACGCCATGCAAGATGATAAGTTACTGTCTCTGCTGTCTTGCACTTGAAGAGATATAATGCGATGTCAATAAAAATCTTGTTGCCAGATGCAGAAAGGCCCTTGGATGTTCCCTTTTGTTTTCATTAGACTTGAGTCACATGTCTTTTTACTTTGTTTTGGTGAATGTAAATAAACATATATGATTGAAATCTCATCCTCTGTGTGTTTATATCACAAGTATTTATGACAAGAAGTGTGAGAAAAAAATGATTTACAATGAGCAAAGAAAACAAAATTTAATTGTGTGTATCTTTTATATCACTTGTGTGTAGTTGCAGTGTGTGCGTGTTGATGGAAAGGATAGTTTGTGTGAATGATGTGACACTAAATTGAGATTTTTACAAAGGTGTATAACGTTTATCAACCTTAGTTTGATTTTGCAATGTAGCCTATCAGTGTGTGGTTGTGTGTAGAGTTCTGCAAAAGCAGCCAAAAAATGTAAACAATCAGAAAAAACTGTAATAATAGTCCCTGTATCGCATGTATTGTGTTTCATACATAATTATTCCCATCTGGAAGAAAGAAAACATGGCAAATATCACCTTCTCACTGATATGTACTTAGAATGAATTTCTTTGAATTGCAATTCATTTCAAATTCCATTTCCTGTAATTCCAATTCACAGTCAATTCCATATCCTCTGGGGTGTAGCCAATTCAAATTCAATTCAAATTGACTTCCTGAATGAATTTAATTCAGAAATTCTGAATTTCGTACAAGCCTGCTCTGAACATAGACGTCGCTTGTGTTCATGTGTTCCTTTCCCACAGTAGCTGCAAACTACACACCTGGTAGGCCTTTGTGGTGGGTATATGAAACAAGTGATGTACTCTGAATACACCCCACATTTTTCCAGGATATATCGCAGATTTTTCACATTATCAAAAAACACCGTTGTTCCAGTAATTATACCCACGGCCCTGTCCGATGAGCCACACCCCCTCTTGAAGAGAGAGACAGAGGGTCTTGCTTATCAAGCTACCTGCCAGAAGATTGTATGCCAGATGCCATCAAGAATTGAAGTTCCTTGAAAATACGAGCGGTCACCCTCGAGCTCCGTAGCGTAGCGCTGGTGCGCCCACTCTTTTCCTCAGAAACCGTCACTTAATGCAATGCATAAAACAGCCTAATCACCTGTACCAGCATGAAGTTTTGGACAGACAACTTGTGCGACAAAACAAGAAGAAGAAACTCATTGCGCTCATTTCATTGTTTTGTTTTCATTGCATTGTTTCTCCACGCTGTAAAACGTGTGCTGAGGGATTTTAGACAGGACTGTCTTTGCACGCGCGCTGTTGTGAAAAGCCGAGTAAAACGCACCGTCTCTGTCATCCCGTTGACTGTCAGAATTTGGCCTTTAGAAAATTTCCCGGATTTTGGGAGCTCAAAGTTGACAGGTATGACACACACACATACACATGTTTAAGCTTACATTACAGACACTACTTCGCAATCTAGAATAGGATGAACTGACGAAATCACCTTGTGAGAGAGGTTAGACAGCCCCTCCCTCCTCTTGGTATGTGGTTCGATGAAGGAGAGCCGGTTCGTAATCATCTGCTGTCTCTGTAGTACAGCAAATACCTCAAACAATCTTTCACTTGGTGATACAAGCATCAAATTTGGTTCAGAGGTGCTTCAGACCCTACTCTTTTAGAAAAGGTCGTTATCCAGGTGAAAAAACAAAATGGCGGCCATTTTCCAAGATGGCCGCCATGCAAGATATGAATTAGCAACTGAAACAACTGTTCAAATGGTGATACAAGCACTGGAATTCTTCATAGATACTCCTTAGACACACTTCTTTTGAAAAGGCATGCAGGCCACTTGAAATCCAAGATGGCCGTCCATTTTCCTAGATGGCCACAATACATATTATTGGAATCGGTTATGGGACAAAAAGGGCACTACTGTTACGGAGCTGACAAAAGCGTGAAACTTTGCACGATGCTTCCTTCGGACCCCCTCAATGATTTAAGCCTAGGAGCCCAAGTGAAATGCTCAATTTTCATATCAATCAAGTGAATAATACATGTACATATCATGTGTCAGCTTGGATTATCTACCTCTATAAGGTCATTACAAAATAAAATATATATTGATTTGTGTTCAGATATGTATATCTCAAGTCCTAAGTATACTGTGGAGGGGCCTTTATGCTTGGGAAATTATGAATAATCAATGTGCAATACACCATACAGTATATTGACAAATACTTTATGTATTGTATGTATTAGCAAAATGGTTTTCTGGTCTACTTTGTGCTTAAACTTAGATGACATGTTGGCTACCTAACCACTTAATGTATTGATTGCTTGTTATTTTTTATTTGTGCGTTAAAACATATCTGCCTGCCTTCCCTCTCTCACACACTCAAGTCTTTCAAAAACTTTAAACAACAGCATGTGGAAATGCCATTGGCTTTGGAGGGATACAGCTGTCAAAGTAGCCTACAAGTCATCAAGACTATACTGTACTGTACTGTGGCGTAGTGTACTCTGCTCTACTGTACTGTACTGTACTGTACTGTACTGTACTGTACTGTACTGTAATGTGATATACCACACTGTACTGTACTGTACTGCACCGTACTATATGCTACTGTACTTTTACTTTACTATACTGCACCGTAGGCTACTGTTGTATGCTACCATACTGTACTTTACCGTACTGTATGCTACTGTACTGTGCTGTACTGTAGTGTACTGTACTGTACTATACTCTACTGTACTGTAATGTACTTTACTATACTGTACTGTAATGTACTGTACTACACTCTACTGTACTGTATGCTACTGTACTTTACTGTATGTTACTGTACTGTGATGTACTGTACCGTACTGTATGCTACTGTACTGTACTGTAGTGTACTGTACTATACTCTACTGTACTGTAATGTACTTTACTATACTGCTCCGTACTGTATGCTACTGTACTGTACTGCAATGTACTGTACTACACTGTACTGTACTGTATGCTACTGTACTTTACTGTACTGCACCATACTGTATGTTACTGTACTGTGCTGTACTGTACCGTACTGTATGCTACCTAACTTTACTGTACTGCACCGTACTGTATGCTACTGTACTGTGCTGTAGTGTACTATACTCTACTGTATTATACTCTACTGTACTGTACTTTACTATACGGCACCATACTGTATGCTACTGTACTTTACTGTACTGTACAGAGCATTCTGAGGTCATGTACAATATGATGCAAAAATATGTAGTGGGAATGAGTTATGTTACTGTTAAAACTCAAAATCTTGAATTATAGTATATACCATATGAGAATTGTTTTTTAACATAGATATTTCTCTTAAGGGTGGCAAAGACCTACGGTAGGTAACATGTTGTCCATCAGCTGTCATTTTTGAAGTAGCAATTGAAATACTCAATGATTACTGAGTTTATTGTAATGCAACTTGTGACACAAGTACTAGGTGAGGACTTGTTTGCAAATTCAGGAGGAAAAAAAACAATTCGCACACCTCTGCCTACTTATTCAACACCTACTTAGAAATCATTCCCATTTGATTTGAACTGAAGATATAGCCTACATGTACTGTATATTGAGTGATCTGTAATGCCATTCATAAAGACTGAAATGCAGTCACTATAGACATAATGTTACTTGTGAAAATGTAGAATTAGGTGATCTTATGGGTTCTTCATACACATGGAGAGGCCTTGTCCTTTACCCTCTCTCATACAAATAAAAAAATATCTGTTATGGAAATTAGAGGATGGGGAACCTGCTACCTTGGACATCATCTTGCACTTCCCAATTCCGATGCAGCTGAGCGAGCATTAGCAGCAGTCTATTCTCACCATAGTTTTAGTGTGGGAAATGCTCATTTTAATTCAGACCAAGAATCTTCTCAACATTTTCACAATGTTACATTTGCTGTCAAACATGTAAGAACAGACTCACCCATACTTTCACACTATGAACATTTTTGTAGTTGCAGCAATCTGGTCAAGCAGGCTACCCCTGCCCTTGCTTCATCTCTGCTGAGTTCGGGACATCGTCAGCTAAGTAAAATGTCATGTAATAACAAGGTAATGCATGACATATTGTATATGACATGGTAGAATGTTTTTCTTTTTCCGAGGGCTCCGAGGCTAGAATTACAGCATATACCCTAAAGAAACATCATGCAAAGTTTGGTGCTTTTGTCACTTACGTAAAGGTATCTGTATTATATCTGTATTGCGGCCACCTTGAAAAATGGCCGCCATCTTGTTTTTCCACCTGGATAGCGACCTTTTCTGGGAAAGTAGCTCCTGAAGCACCTGTGAACCAAATTTGGTGCTTGTATCACCAAGTGAAAGATTCTTATGGAATATTGACTTAACATCCTCCACTACAGTGTTCTAGTTGTTGATCCAATTCCTGAAGCTGCTGGCTTTTTTGTAACGGTTGTACATGGTCCTTAAATTTTCCCACTTCATTCTTAACTGTTTTCCTGAAAGGTATAAAAGCACAGAACTATTCAATTATATGGCCCTTGGCTTGTCCGATGTACAGCTACTAGCAGGCTAGCGACAAACTGTAAACACGGGGGGCAATCGCTATTCCGACATACCGCTATTCCGACATACCGCTATTCCGACAGCCGACATACCGTAAGGTTAGGGTTAGGGTTAGGGTTAGGGTCAGGGTCAGGGTTAGGGTTAGGGTAACTGTATGCACTCTCCCTAAACTTAGTAAAAGCTGAGCAACGTAGCACAAACCAAAGAAATTGCATAACTCGCGCCGGTATTCCGACAATAGACATCAATGTCGGAATAGCGACATGTCGGAATAGTGCCACGTAACTGTAAACACAATCAGATAGCACTGCCAAACGGACTACTTTTCAAGTTGTATTTCCAGGCAATGCTTGCGACTGTTGAGTAGTTGATAAAGGCTTGTATATTTACCTGCTACATTTAGTTCAGCCTCGATTTCCCTCCACAGCCTATCTTTGGTGGTTCTGTTGGATTATGCCGGAGTTTTAATGTTCCACAGAGCTGGCCGGGTCTCCACCAGGGCAATAAAATTGTCCTCTTGTTCCTCAGACCACACCAAACTCGGCATGACAAAACGGGAAAGTAAAATGGTGTCGCAATAAAACTGTGCCAAGAAAAAATCTAAAGTTTTAAAAACGTAGACATGAACTCCTACACTGTAGGCCGCCATTTTTATTTACAGGACGTCACGTACGTTTCTGCAATTCCAATCCTCGTGCCCACAAGTTGCCAGTTGGCAATCACTACTCGGGCTTTGCGCAACGTCTTTATTAAAAACCTCATTTATAGTTCAAATGTCTAGTTGTGGAATATTTTCTCTTTTTTAAATATGTATATTCAGGGGCTTTTATGCCTTTATTTGACAGAACAGTCGAAGATGGTGGCAGGAAGCGAATGGTATCGAGAGACAGGGGAGGATCGGGAAATGACCCCGGACGGACTCGAACCGGGGTCCCTGTGGGCATGCAAGCCCATATGTGGGAGACTTAGCGAGTGGAATATTTTCCTAAAGTTGGAGAACGGTTTAGAGCCATCCACCCAATACAAATCATGCATACAATTGAATGCTGCATGCTCTGACTGATATGGGCTTTTTCTTGTCTAGCCTACTGTCTGATGAGATATCCTGTTGTGATCTTCAGCTGTTGTGGAGGACTTAAGTAGTGTAGGGTCATCCCAGGGGCACCGCCTAGCTGCTAAATGTGTGTGTGTGTGTGTGCGCGCGCGCTTGCTTGCACGTGTGTGTGTGTGTGCGCGCGTGCTTACATGTGTGTGTGTGTGTGTGATTTAATGTGTGTGTGTGCGTGATTGAATGTGCGTGTGCCCTTGCGTGTGTGTGTGTGTGTGTGTGTGATTTAATGTGTGTGTGTGTGTGTGATTGAATGTGTGTGTGCCCACGCGCGGTGCTTGTGTAGTAGAGGTTATTAACTTGGGCACAGAGTGGCATGTGAGTATTAATATGCCCAGCTGCTGAGGGGCATGAGGGCAGCAGTGTAACACGATGCCTCTGTAGCAGCCCTGTCCTCTTGCTCTTCCTATTAGTAATTGGCCAAGTATTAAGTAGAACAATACATCACACATACAGTAAATAAGAGGTAGCTCAGAGGGCTTTGGCCATCTTTTAAGTGGTGCGAAGGCGCTCTTTGGTTTATGCAGCAGGCCATTACAGGTTGAAACATGTTTTCAATTTTAATGTGGTTCTAAAATAAACTAGTTAAGTCTAATTAAAAACTTTCTTAATGAAGAAGAACAGTTCCTTGGATGTCTTTTAAATCTTCCTCCAATACTGCACATATCGTCACTGTCAGGCAGAAACCTTGTATCTCCAGTTTTCATTGTTTTTTACTTATTCATTTATAAATCACAATTTTCTAAATAAATAATCATTTCAACATTAAACTTGGTTATTAAATAATTGATCATACACATGTACTCATGGAGACTGACCAGTAGTAGTGATGTATATTTCAAAATGAATGAAGAACAAATACGAGATATGAGGTCTCTGCTGGACATTAACGATATGTAACAACAGGCCTACGTTATAACAGTAAGTGCCTATTTTTGCATCTAATAGTACTTTGTTACTGGTAACTCAGCTAAATTATTATTGTAGATGTATTGCTGCTGGGCTGGTTTTCCTACCGGCATACATAACGACTCCATGCCTAATGTAATCTAATCATACAAAGCATAACAATATCTACATATAATGAAGTGTCTGAAGTGCAGAACGCAAAACCTTAAAGCTACATTGTGTAGGATGCTGACCAGAGAAGGTATTGCAACTATGCTGCTCATTCAAACTGTGCTGCCTATTGCCAATTTTGATCTTTTCATGAATATTTACAAAATAACAACCTCATTTGCACTAGTATGATTAATTCTTGCAGTTAAAAATCTCTTTTTCTGGACATTCAAAAATGGAGTACCATGGAGAAGATACTCCGTTTCATGCTTGAAGAGTGCCATTTTCCCAGTCATAATGAATACTTACACTTTCATAGTGGTGGTAAGTATCCGTGGAAAATGTAACATTTGTGACTGGGCTGCATGAATTCTGGAAATAAACTACTAAAAATATTACACAGTGCACCCTTAAGGTAAGTGAGAAAATACAACTGTTCAGGGCTCGAAATTCACTTTTTAGATGCGTCCCAGCATCTCTATAAGAGGGTCTGTCCGTCCGCTGTCCGTCCTTCCGTCCGTCCGTCTGAAACGCATTCCTTGTCTGAAACGCTGTCTGAAACGCATTCCTTGTCTGAAACGCTGTCTGAAACGCATTCCTTCAATTGTTCCTTCCTGTGTCCACAAGGCGGAGGCAGAGAGGCATTTTGGCCTGGAGCGAATGCGTGTCAAAACGTATACGATATGTTACCAAACCGGCAAGGCTAAGCTGATTGCATTGTGAGACAACTGAGGGGTGCATTCAATTTTCGGCATTGTTTTGCGTTTGGACAGTGGTAGGCAACTTCTCCACAGCACACCAACACCACTGTGAGTGTCACTTAATGTTCACGGTCTTGTGATAGGCCTACACTTCGGCTGATAGTGTCGCGTTGTGCAGCTATTTTGGCTCATCAGAATGGAAATGAACGATTTAGAAGTCGGCAGGCAGTATTTCACACAGATGTTTGTGCTCGGATAGAGGGGCGTTTGCATTGCATAACGCTCCACGACATGGAACCGTAATAAGTTGACAGGCGACCAGCAGCGCTACAGCTCTTCCTCTAAACGTGAGTTTGCAAACATTCTGCCACTACGTTTCAGTGAGTAGTCAGTGTTCTCGAACTAGTAGACAGATGGGCCATTTGCATTTCACATATGCTGTGTTACTGATGTTCTCGGGCATATTGCAAGGGAGAGTCGTTTTCTGCTGGCGGGCGCGTGGACCCCACAGGTGCTTTCCCTTGCGCTCAGAGAGAGCACGGGACAGAACGCGTCTTTTGCTTCGTAATTGGTTTGCAGTCGTATGAATTTGGTAAACTCTGCCACTGAAGCTCACTGCTTTGTGCCTTGACGGTAAAAAGCTGGCATTGAAAATTAAGCACACAATGCATCCAAAGGGTGAACCCATAGCGCATGATTCACCCAAACGGTTTTATTTATTTATTAGGCTATTTGGCGATGTTTAGTTTCTTTCCCACATGCACATGACGCTGAAATGGCGTGATAGCCTACTAAAGGTTGATAAATAACCTAGTACTAATAATATCTGGTAATTTGTAATGTAGCCACTTGATCTATGTGAAATTTGAAATTAGATGCTTCTTTTCCAAATCCAAGCATGATGGCCTTATTATAGTCTAAACTGCAAAATATAAAGCTTTGTCTCGTCATTTCGCTGCCTGCCACATTATTTGGAGTTTCCATGGGCAATAGGCTATGACCAATAAACAAAAAGCACATCCTCAGAGGGGGGTGGGCGTTGACAGGTTAGGAGGAGGCCAGCGGGGCGTTTTGGGGGGAAAAAAGGTAGAGGGACGCATCTGTTGTCCGCCTGTCGGCCTTGTTTCATGACCGGCCAAAATGGCTTGTAGATCTTAATTTTACTATCCAAACACATGGGTCAAAGTGGCTAGCAAGTGTTCTTTTCTACCAGCCTAACTGAATTCTGACCAGCATTTGACCTGTTGGCTGACGTTACTGTATAATACGAAAGTAATACGAAATGAAAATGACATACAATGCTTTGCTTTAGACTGCTTGGGTTGTCCTTGACAATGTTATTTTCTCCAGATATTCTCTTTCCTCTATTCATTGTATGGCAGGCAATATCAATGTCGGGAAAATAATTCTTCAGATGTATGCACATCCCTCATTATTTACTCATAATACGGTATGATTATAAACGTGACTATTTTGTTTTATTTGAATAATGACTTGGTCCTGGTTTGATATATGGGATATGTGACGATGAATGGCTGACTTGATGTGGTGTTTGGGGTGTCCTCTCTCATTTTCTGTGTGTGTGTGTGTGTGTGTGTGTGTGTGTGTGTGTGTGTGTGTGTGTGTGTGTGTGTGTGTGTTCCTGTGTTCCTGTGTGTGTGTGTGTGTGTGTGTGCGTCCATGTGTGCATGTGTGTGTGTGTGTGTGCGTGCATGCACGCGTGTGTTTTTGTTTGTGTGGGTGTGTGTGGGTGTATACGGTGTGTGTGTGTGACCGCCAAAGCCCCCAGCATGACTGTAGGAGGTCATTGAGTATTCTCCTTGACAGGCCACAGCTCTAACCTTGATATTTATTTAACCCTATACCACACACACACACACACACACACACACACACACACACACACACACACACACACACACACACACACACACTACACACTATCAGTTGGCTCTCAGGGACGGTGACGGATTATCAACATCAAAGTCAATAGAAATGTCAGTCCGGCTATCTTTGGAAATGCCAGGAGCTCTTTGCATATCCCTCCTGCACACCACACCACACCACACACACACACACACACACACACACACACACACACACACACACACACACACACACACACACAGGCATGAAAACACACACACACACACACACACACACACACACAGGCATGAAAACACACACACACACACTCAGGCATGAAAACACACACACAAACACACTCAGGCATGAAAACACACACATATTTACACACTCGCACACAAAAACAGTGCCTCTGACATTGTTGGCCTGGCCCGAGACAAAGTCATCTGAATGAACCCAGGACAATTGGCGCCGTACG
>NC_085861.1:21300751-21310751 GCF_034702125.1 Engraulis encrasicolus | reverse complement strand
GATGCAATAGTTGCTCTGAAGTCGTGCGCAAGCACAATATGACAATTGTTCATCCATACATATGTTAATATTGTTATTGGATATGATTGGCGTGAGGGCATCTTCCTCTTAGCCTCTATGCTAATCTAAATGGTTGACTGTTTACATTGCTATCTGTAGGCACACATGCAATATGATTGTTTCACTTTTGATTTATTGATTCTTTTATTTCTTTGATTTCTTTATAACCTCGCTGGGATTGTAACCTACGCACATGTCCAACGACAGAGATGTGTAAAAGTGTCTGCTTGCACTGTATTACAAACTATCACCATCATTAACAACAAGTCCTCTTCTCACAGATGCAGAAATGCAAAGCAGGGCCAAACATGCTGCATTCAATGGGTACGAAGACTGTGTGAGGAACAACATAACAGCTCTCTTCCTGGTGGCAGCCATGGAGCACCTAGGGGCTTCATTAAGTGTCAGGTACATCTGGAACAAAGATTTACATTACAACAAATGTATGGCCCCAGTTAAAGCTGGTGCCATGACAGTCTGTACATATTGGCTTTGTAAGATTACATCTAAGCTAACCATACTGCACATTTTGCATTATCTATCTTTTAAATGTGTCAACAGATATCCCTGACGGCTTCATACCTGACCACATAACCATGGGCTCTGAAGAGGGAAAAAAAAAGGAACAGGCTACATCCGGTAGTGGCCCGGGTGGTCAACAAATGCCATTTTCCACATGTAGTCCAGGAGGGAGACGTATAACTATACTGTAGATTTGATATTTTTACAAGGCCTTTAGCCACAGTGTGCCCACAGCGCACTGCTCGTAATTCTGCAGGTAAATTTCTCTCTTTCGCATCGCTTAGCCCACAGCACCTTAACAACTTGAAGTCATCAATCTGAAGTCATTTTTAGAACATAGTTGTCCCGATCTCACTGAAACAAACAGCAGATTGGACCAGCATGTCTATTGGACTCCTGCAGAAAATCATGGTGAACAGACAGACAAATGCACACTGGAGCACATTATGTTGCTAGTCACACAGAGGATATTTTCAGAGAGGCTGAGTTGTTTTCACCCCCCCATCTAGTCATGACATTCTGATAAATCGCAAAAGCAATAACCTGTGGCGCAGGATCAAAGCTAAATTGAAAGAGCGCCAAGACTAATATAAAATTGGTGGAGTAAATGCATGTACTGTAATAATGTATGTAAATAATTTAATTGTGTATGTAAGTAGTGTATATAAAATAACCCAGTGCAACTTTTTTTTTTCATAAGATTCTGTTGCCTTTCTGTGAATGCATATAAAAAAGGTTAAGGTATGTTGTGTCACTTGAAGTAAATTAAACAGTACGCTCAACACTAAACAGTCTACAATACTTCTTCCTTCTTTACATTTTTTTATTCATTGCTGCTCAAAGAAAAAAACATGGCAACAGTTTTCAAATGTGTAATTTTATTTACAGTTCTTCTATGCAAAAACAGTCATTCATACACATTTGTACAACAGCATGTACAAGGTTGCTGCAAAGCACTGCCAGCTACTACGCTGTGGTGTTTCACGGTCAAAATACTCATCCTTTTAATCAACATAACCTGGGATTCCCTGCACATGCAACACTTTGAAAACAGGAAGGTTGTTGGTTATGTACTACTATATGTTAGATCAAAGATATAGGGACTAATGCTCCACTGTTTCTTCAATAAGCTGTGATCCAACCTAGTGCAAACTGTCCTGTTGGGTGGGCTCACTGTTGAATGGCACTCTCTCCATATGTAGCAGCTCTCTGTGTCCCATCTTCTGTGACTACAGATGCCATTTAAGCCATGACAGGCATGTCTGAAAGACATGGTGCATGATGTTAACAGGTATACTAGACAACCACACTTTGCCTCCTAATGACAATCGGTGCAGGCCTACTTATTTACAAGAGCGACTCACCTTCTTTGCTGTGACGTTCTCCCAACTGAGCAGGAAGGCCTTTCATTCCTGGTGGTCAGAGAAGAGCTCAGTTTATACAATACAGCAGATATTGAACATGGGCAAATTTGTAACGTGTTATGAGTCTGTGTAACATAAGCAGCTCACACAAAGAGGTCAACCCATTCTACTGGGTAGCTTGTTTAGCATAGTGAAACCCTTTGGATGTCAGTTTCACACACCACGAAATACAATGAAAGACGGCAGCAAACGATATCAACCATTTCACACGTTTGCCGAGTCATCTTTCAAGACCAGAATGTCAACTCACAGTCACAAACAAACGCAAAGCAAATGTCTGTACACTACAGTATGCATCGGGCACAGTTGGAGGAGGGGAGAACCAACATTGATTTTACAAGGACAATGTAATATTTACACGGACAATGTGTACAGCAGAGTTAACGGAGTTTTTTGAACATCACAGGGGGAAAACATGACGAAACTAACAGAGACATAATACAATGTTATGACCAAGACTGTGACGATACATCTCCAAGTTAAGATTAGCCTACAAGTAAACTACGATAAACCTAGAAGGCCAGAATGTGAACTCACAACCACTAACGCAATGCACATGCCTGTGCTTCATAAATGGAAAAAATGCATCAGGTTCATCAACAGTAGATGCTTAAACTTACCATTTGTAGGTGACGTGAACCTCATCGACAACGATGCCCAGTAGATTCTTCTGGTAGAGGTCTGAGGATAGCATGGTCAGTTATTTGTCCTTCAGCCACGACTCGGGGCTACCGAAGACCAGCTGGCCTGGCAACGTCCCTGAAGGATGTCGTTGTCGTTTCTTCCTCCCAGTTCCATTGCCGTTAGACCCAGTTTTCCAGCCTCTCTGACTTGGTCCTCCATTAACGCAGCCAGGGGGAACACCACAATAAAGATGGGATCCTGCACTTTCCCCATTGCTTTAGCACGTGAAATATAATCGGGTGGGATAGAACGTCTGGGAGTGATAGAACCACCTGGGGCTACACGTCCGGGAGTGATCTCAGTTGGGAGTGTCCATCTCACAGCGGCTTTAGCGACCAGTGGAGCCAGCTCAAACTTTTGCCAAATCCGGTCGGAAGAAACGCAAACACATCCTCGCCGCCAACAAACGCCTTAAGCGCCGTCATTTGTTCGTATTTCAATGCCTGAACATTTGGAATACAAGACAATACCGTGGAAATAGCCGAATCCATTTCAGCGCACTGAGTACTAGTACTACAGCGCGCTGCCATGTTTGTTGTGAAGTGAAGACTACACTGCTGTCGCTAATGCTTTACATCACATCCGCCCATAACTCCGCCCATCCATTCAAAATCCCACCCGCGATTCATGATTGGCTATACACATTTCCAAACTCCAGCGGTCTCACTGCTATTCAGATGGGGTAGTGAGGCATGGGAACGCCCCCGCGTGACGTAGCCGAACGCAGCCAGATGATGTAAATCAGGTTAGTACAGTTGGCCTGAGACGGATGAATAACGGGAGCGAGAGTAGAACGGTTTATTCTGTGCATTTGAAATAGGTTTTTTATCTCTCTCTCTAGTCTAGTATATCATTTCTATTTCGAAAGCACTGTCCATTTACATTAAAATACTGGAATACAACTTCATAAGGGGAAGGATTCAAAGATGCTGGAGTCCACATAAGCATTCTCATTCGCATTCGCATTCGCATTCGCATTCGCATTCGATGCTAATTTAACATCAAGACACAGTCAGAAAGAAGATACGCAATGCTGAGCTCTAGCTACTCATCCTGGTTGGACAACATCACTATGATGTACTCCTCCCTGATTCGCTGGGCTGGTATCTTTGATCATGTGACTTCTGAGTTCTGGGAAGATGAACAAACAGTCATGCTTCACGGCAGCGAGCACAGACGAATCGAATCACCCGATCCCCGTTTCTCTGTAAACAAAGTAGCTTTTTATTGAGAGGACAGAAACTTTGTTTTTAAACGTAAATAGTTTACAAGATGCCGTCATGATGATATGGTGAAATTAATTAACATAAACGCAGCCTCTCTCTCACTTCTCCCTCACACACACACACACACACACACACACACACACACACACACACACACACACACACACACACACACACACACACACACAGCGTCAAAATGTGGACTTCCCGTATCTTCATATTCACCCATACAACTAGCTGTTTCTCCTTCCTTGATTAATCAGACACCAAGACTTCCATCAGCACCAAACATCTCATCCAGGAAATAGACAAGACAATGTGTGTGTGTGTGTGTGTGTGTGCGCGTGTGTGTGGGTGTGCGTGCGTGCGTGCATGCATCCATGCGTTAGTAGAGTGGAGGCATGGTACTGTAGTGTAGCCCAATCCTCTGGCTGTGGTAGGAGAAGAGAAGGTAACAGTAGGTTATGCAAGTGTGCATGCCTTTATGTGTGTTATTAGTGGTGTGTGTGTGTGTGTGTGTGTGTGTGTGTGTGTGTGTGTGTGTGTGTGTGTGTGTGTGTGTGTGTGTGTGTGTGTGTTTGCGTTTGCGTGTGCGTGTGCGTGTATGCGTGCTTGCATATGTGTATGTGTGTGTGTGTGTGTGTGCATGTGTGCGTGCATGTCTGTGTGTTATTAGTGTGTGTGTGTGTGTGTGTGTGTGTGTGTGTGTGTGTGTGTGTGTGTGTGTGTGTGTGTGTGTGTGTGTGTGTGTGTGTGTGCGGTCTGTGCGTAGCAGGAAACTGTGCAGCTCTCTCTGGCAGAAGCCCTTCATTACTGGGACACCACTAATAACGCCTGGTGCCGAGAAACACACACACACACACACACACACACACACACACACACACACACACACACACACACACACACACACACACACACACACACACACACCACTTAATACGGTCTGGTGCCGGGCTTCTCCCTCTCTCCTTCTGTGTACCTTTCTTCCCCTCTCTTCTTTCCTTCCCTTTCTCTCTTTTCTTCTCCAGTCTTCTGTCCATCCTCCCTTCTCTTCTTTTCTCTTCTGCTCTGGCTGCTGTCTACCTGCTAATCTCTTTCTCTCTCTGTATTCCTCTACCTCTCCTCTCCCTCTGTCTGTCTCTATCTCTCTCTTTGTGTGCTTCTCTCTCTCTTCTCACATCCCTCTGTCTTTAAAGCTCTATACCTCTCTCTTTTCTTCCACAGTCACTCCCTCCATCTCCTCCTCCTCCTTCATCTCCTCCTCCTCCTCCTCTTCCTCCATCTCCCCTCCTCCACCTCCCCCTCCATCTCCTCCTCCTACACCTCCTCCTCCTACTCGTCCATCTCATCTTCCTCCTCCTCCACCTCCTCCTCCTCCTCCTCCATCTCCTCCTCCTTCACCTCCCCTGCTCCTCCCCCTGATCCTCCTTCTCCTTCTCCTTCTCCTTCTCCTCCTCCTCCTTCACCTCCACCTCCTCTTCCTCCTCCTCCAACTCCTCCACCTCCTCTTCCTCCTCCTCCAACTCCTCCACCTCCTCCTACTCCTCCTCCTCCTCCAGCTTCTCCTCCACCTCCTCCTCCTCCACCACGTCCTCTACCTTCATCTCCTCCATCTCCCCCTACTCCTCTTCCACCTCCTCCTCCTCCATCTCCTCCTCCTCCACCAACTCCTCCACCTTCATGTCCTCCTCCTCCATCTCCTCCTCCTCCTCCTCCTCCTCATCCTCCTTCTCCTCATCCTCCTTCTCCTCCACCTCCTCCTCCACCTCCTCCTCCCTCTGCTCCTCCTCCTCCTCCTCCTTCTCCTCCTCCTCCATATTCTCCTCCTCCTCCATCTCCTCCTCTTCCACCTCCATCTCCTCCTCCTCATCCTTGTCCTCCTCTTCATCCTTGTCCTCCTCCTCCTTCTCCTACATCTCCTCCTCCTCCTCCTCCCCATTCTCATCCTCCTCCTCCCCCTCCTCCATATCCTTCTCCTCCTCCAACTCCGCCTCCTCCTCCTCCACCTCCATTTCCTCCACCTCCCCCTCCTACATCTCCTCCTCCTCCATCTCCTGCTCCTCCTCTTCCTCCTACATCTCCTCCTCCTCCACCTCCTCCTCCTACATCTCCTCCACCTCCTCCTCCTCCTCCACCACCTCCTCAATCTCCGCCTCCTCCTGCATCTCCACCTCCTCCTCCTGCTCCACCTCTTCCTTCTCCTCCTTCATCTCCTCTTCCTCCTCCTTCTCCTCCTCCTCCCCCTTCTCCTCCTCCTCCTTCTCCTCCTCCTCCTCCTCCTCCTCCTTCTCCTCCTCCTCCTTCTCCTCCTCCTCCTCCTCTTCCTCCTCCTCCTTCTCCTCCACCTCCTCCTTCTCCTCCTTCTCCACGGTGAGAGTGTTTTCCAGGCCGCGTTCCCTGGCCCCGTTCCCCAGCAGCATTCCGCCAGCGCCGCCACTGCCAGGCTTCGCCGCCGACAACGAGGCGAAAACACACGCCGTGTAAAAACTGACATCCCATTCATTTTCCCCAGGAGAAATACAGGCAGCGTGAAGCGAAACAAAAAAATGAAAGAAAGTGGACGATAGCCCAGCCGTACAGCATGGAGAGAGAGAGAGAAGGAGGGAGGGAGAGGAAGGGAGGAAGAGAGAGACAGAAGGAGAGAGACAGAGATTTAATTTTAAAAGTGTGTGAGAGAGAGAGAGAGAGAGAGAGAGAGAGAGAGAAGGAGGGAAGGAGAGGAAGGGAGGGAGAAAGAGACAGAAGGAGAGAGAGAGGAGAGGAAAACTGAAGATGGAGAGATAGAGTAAAGGAGGGAAGAATGGAAGTGGGAAGGTCCAGCGGCTGTAGGCTTTGTGGTTAAGGCGTGTGTGTGGAGACCATGGCTGTGTGGTTTTGTGGTTTTGTGAATGTGTGTGTGTGTGCTTGGGTGTGTGCGTGTGTTTGGGGGTCAGTGACGCTTCAGCCCTAGCACACTTCAGGGCAGCGCAACGACAGCCAGTGCCACTATTGTATGGATGTTTGTTTGTTTGTTAGTGGACTCTCTAAGAAGCATGTTCATTGCAGCACATCAATCACCAATTAATAGTTAATTCATGGGCATTAGATGCCTGTGCCCAAAAAGAAACGTCTTTGACCCGTGTACATGTAGCCTACTGTGTATGTACTGTATGTCTGCGCTTGTATGTGGCTAGTTAGCAAGGCTCTAAATTAACTTGTTGATCACCAGCCAAAATGGCGGGTAGATGTTAATCTTAATTTAGAGCCCTGGTAGTCGGAGTACATAGAGAGGAGGGGCTGTTTGAAGAGTGAAGATTGGGTCTACTGGAGAGGGATGTAGCAGTTGAGAAAACAGAAAAAGACGGGCAGAAACTGGCCCGGGGTTAGGGGGAGGGGGGTGAGGTGGGGGGGTTGGGGGGATGGATGCACACCATGGCCTGGGGGCAGGGGAAGGGGGGGGGGTGCTTTGAAGTGACTCTTCTGAGCGATAGATTGTCCCCTCTGAGGCAGAGAAGAGAGTGGTCGGGGGATGGGGTGTTGGGGATGGTGCAGAAACATTTTCAGATTTACATTATGTCAGAGTGAAGACTGATAGGTTGAGGTTATGTACGTGGTAGAGAGAGAGAGGGAGAGAGAGAGAGAGAGAGAGAGAGAGAGAGAGAGAGAGATACAGAGATTCATAGAGATGCAGACACAGTGTCAATGTGAGATGATGTACTATGTCAGAGCAAAAGCTGAGGTTGTGTGAGAGAGAGAGAGAGAGAGAGAGAGAGAGAGAGAGAGAGAGAGAGAGAGAGAGAGAGAGAGAGAGAGAGAGAGAGAGAGAGAGAGAGAGAGAGAGAGTATACACCAGACCAATTATAGTGTGTGCACTGCCCTTGCGTTACGGCACTGCAAATCCCATCAACAAAGAGGAAGAGCTATGGCACCTAAGCACACACACACACACACACACACACACACACACACACACACACACACACACACACACACACACACACACACACACACACACACACACACACACACACACACACACACACACACACACACACACACACACACACACACACACAAAACCATGGAGGCTTGAGAGTGACGGGGGGATATGGAAACCAGTATGGCTAGCTAGGATGACACAAAAGCATCAACACACTTAGGCGGAGTGAAGGGCCCCACATAGGAGAAGAGACCCGCATGAGGAATGAAAGACACAGACAAACGCAAACTCTCACACACACACTCGCACATACGCACACGCACGCACGCACGCACGCACGCACGCACGCACACACGCACGCGCGCACGCACACACACACACACACACACACACACACACACACACACACACACACACACACACACACACACACACACACACACACACACACACACACACACACACACACACACACGCATCCCATCCAACTTACCAACCTCCCCTACATGCATATGGCATGGTTTTCATTACGCTCTCCTCCTCACCTCTCTTCGCTCCCCCCCCCCCCCCTCCCTCTCCTCCTCCAACTTCTCTGCCATAGCTTCCCTATATACATCACCCCTTTTCACTCGTACCCCGGCGAAATGTTGCCTGAATGTGTACTACTGTGATACTACAGTGAGCTCAGTGTTTAAATGCTTGTGGTGGAACAAATTTCCACTAACATAAAGTGTTAGTTTTCACATTGGTGTTGGTATTGGTTTTCGTATTGGTAATGATTTTGGTATTGGTATTGGTATTGGTATTGGTATTGGTATTGGTATTGGAATTGGTATTGGTATTGGAATTGGTATTGGAATTGGTATTGGAATTGGAATTGGTATTGGAATTGGTTTTGGTATTGGTATTGGAATTGGTATTGGTATTGGAATTGGTATTGGTATTGGTATTGGTATTGGAATTGGTATTGGAATTGGTATTGGAATTGGTATTCGTATCCGTACTATAGCAAAGCTCTGTATTCCTGCCAATGTCTTGAAGTAGTTTGCATTGAATGCTGTACGAACACCAAGCACCTCCTGTTGCTGCCCTAGCAACCAACAAATACCCATGCTGCTGTGTGGATGGGTGAAAACGTCTGTATTTGTATGTAGATATCCACCCTACTTTACTCTACTCTACTCTACTCTACTCTACTCTACTCTACTCTACTCTACTCTACTCTACTCTACTCTTCTATACTCTACTCCACTATACACTCTACTTTACTGTATTACTCTACTATCTACTCTATACTCTTCTATACTATTCTACTCTAATCCACTACACTACCATACTCGGCTCTACACTACTGTACTGTACTGTACTCTACTCTACTCTATACTCTTCTCCTCTCTACTCTACTCTACTCTACTCTATGCTCTTCTCTACCCCACTGTACCATACTCTTCTCTACTCTACTCTGTACTCCTCTCTACTGCACTCTACTATGTGCTATGCAACTGTACCCAACTCTACTCTACTCTACTCTACTCTACTCTACTCTACTCTACTCTACTCTACTCTACTCTACTCTACTCTACTCTACTCTACTCTACTCTAATCGATTATAGTCTGCTCTACTCTAGTCCACTCTGCTACTCTCCTCTTCTCTATTCTACTGCATTATACTCCACGCTACCCTATTCTACTGTGCTCTACACAAAGAGCTCCGTGCCCCCCCCCCCCTTCACCCTCAGCTCCCAACTTTCAGTCAGCCCCCCACCCCAACACACACACGCACACGCACACACACACATTCACACACACACTCACACACACGCACGCACGCACGCACACACACACACACACACACCCTTTGGCCCTACTGCTGCTGGCAGCCGCTCCTCATAACTAACTGCGGTGCCTGCCTGGATATTTATACTCCCTCTCTGCTATTCACATTAAGGGGAGCACGCTCTCCTCTCTGTACTGGCAACTTGTGATGCTGCTAGACGAGAGAGAGAGAGAGAGAGAGAGAGAGAGAGAGAGAGAGAGAAGGAGGGAGAGAAAAAGGGAGAGGGAGAGAGGCAGGGTGTGTATGACGCAGAGAGACAAAAAGGCTTGTGTGTGTGTGAGTCAAAAAGAGACGAGAGAAAAAGTGAGCGACAGAGAGGGTAAAA
>NC_085861.1:21290751-21295751 GCF_034702125.1 Engraulis encrasicolus | reverse complement strand
CTTTTCACAATAGGATTTACATTTTTTTTTTTCATTCCTGGAGGATATCGCAGTCGGGTGACAACAACGAAAATCGTGGCCACAAAACCAGGTAAGCAGAAACCAGTTAAATCAAATTCTGCGATTGGCTATTCCAAATTGTGTGTTGTTACTCTGTTGCATAGCCTATGCCTCCTTGTATTTGACGGCGACAGCGAAAGCATCATTAGGCCTATTTGTTTGTTTGGTATTGTCTTTGACTGTATTACATGTTGTGGTTTGCACATAGTCTAAGTTGGGAATGAGGGCTTTATCAGGTGTACAGTAATAGAGGAGTTTGGTGCTTCCCCGTGGGAGGATTGGGTTCGAAATAGCCCATCTAACTATGTAACAAGTAATTGCGGACATCAAGGTTTCCCCATCTGTTAAAAATCGAAGAGATCTGGGATCTGCGAATCTCAACTAGACAAGAACCTTGGAGGTTAGACAGAAGGTTGTTGAAATATCTGCCCTGAAAGAACGGTTGAATGTGAACGGAACTTTTTGCGGTCCAGATGGTCGTCAGTTGTGAATTTGGTCGAGTTGAGAGTGAGGGGCTTTTATCGGAAGTCAGAGGGTAGTTCGGTGTTTCCCCCTTGAAGATTAAATATCTGAAAGGTAAATTTGGTAATAGCGGTCATCGAGGCTTCCTCAATCCGGTAAAAACAGAAGGGGTCGAGTAATCTCAACTGGAGGAGAACCTGGGGTTCGTCAGGAAGTAAGTGAGATCTGGATCGGAGAGGTCTGGGACCTCTGGAGGGTCTGGGACCCTCCCAAAGTAGTTACTGATACGCATCAGGGAGATCCGCGCGCTGTTGAGCTTGGAGTTCAACGAATAGGCCTATTATTTTATTATTTTGATTTGTTTTCTTTTGGTTAGGTTTCACTCTGGTAATTATTGGTATCAGGACTGAGCTGTGAACCTTAGTGTGTGGACCGGGTACCCGTGTGTATGTGAGAGCGTGTTTGCGCGAGTGATTGAGGAGCGAGTGACGTACAAGCGAGTACGAAATGAGCGGTGATTCTGCTAAAGGCAGGATGAACGGAGAAAATGTATTGATTATGGAGTCAGGTATACGAGAGAAGAATAAAATAAGGTGGAACACTGTTTCTGAACAGTGGGAGGAGATATTGAGAGAATTGCTTAGTCATGCATTGGAGAAAGAACGAGCGGGAATGAAGAATGTGTGTGTCCAACTTTGGCGAGATTTAAAATCGGAAGAATTGGTACCCTGTAATGATGAGAGAAGTCCTTTATTGCCATACCTAGAAAAGGCTGCCGAAAATGCGAGACTTAAATTGGACTTACATATGAATAAGAAGCCATCCCTGTTAGGAAAGGGTCAATGGAAGAATAAGAAGCATGTACTAGAAGTGCGTAACAAATATTTGCATAATATGTCATTAACATGCGCAGCGATGGAATTGTCACAACAGGAATAGGCCTACTCCTTAGACCTATGGATATTTGGAGGTTTTTATTTATATTTTTTATTTTTTAATTATTAAGATTTTTTACGATTACCGTTCAGACATTAACTGCGCGGTGTACCTGGTTACACAATTGTTGTGGGTTCTTCTGAAACAACACGGCGTGTTATTTCAGAAGAAAGGGGGAGATAGGCATATTAGGCCTACATGTGCGACCGTGACACTGGACTCGACTTAAGACAGACGAGATTTGAGAAAAGACTGCAGTACACCACACATCACATACATAGGATATAACGACAGATAACAAAGGTTGTTTGAAAAACACATTGTTGAGTTTTGGAGGTTGGTAAAGATTGAAAGCGGTTTATGCGGCAATGAGGTAACAAGGCCATGGTTTTACAGGTGTTCACTATGGAAAAGGTAAAGAACGTTTGGCAGCAGTGCAAGCTTCTCGCAAGGACATCGGAAATCAAGGATTTTTTTCCCACAGCGAACGTGCAATATGGAAAGGATTTGGAGAGAGCACGAAAGGGCGTCTTCGGAAAAGACGTTGATGCGAGTGCCCATTTGGAAATAACTGATGGACTGGTTGGGAGCCGTACGGCCAAAAAACTGATGGTTGGTAGAGGACATGAATGGGAGACCGTTGTCTCCGGGCTGGTAAAATAACTTTGGCAGAAGGTCTGTGGTTTGAAAGAAAAAGAAAAAAAACACTGTTGCAATGAACTTGGACACATTGGTGGATTGTGGAACGCATACCCATAAGGATTTGGACCAAACGCCCAAGAGCAAATTGGTAAGGTTGGTATAGGCCTACATACAATTATGAGCTGGGTCAACACTCTGACTCATGGTGCTGAGGTCAGTAAGAAACTAGGCAAACAGTAAGCCCTGGACCAACGCTAGGTTCGAACATGAAGATTTCGCACGTTGCAATGTAAACCATATTACGATAAACTAATTACTTTGATGTCAGATTTCTCCACACAGGTTGCAGATGGAAGAGGAACCAACGAGACAGGAGACGAGGAATTGAAATTGGCTCCTTCCAAAAGCTATTGAGCGCAGTAGACCGAACCGAGTTGAGCGAATTACACACAATATTCACCTTTAGGGAAAGGCGCAAGGGAAACAAGCTTGCGGAAGCGCAAAGAATGGGGAAAAGCATAAGCCTGCAGCTTAATGCATGCGGGGCACTACTATCACTAACACCACTAATACTAACCCTACTAACGTTAACATGTTTCCTTTCACATTGTGGTATTTGATGATGCTTTATAATGAAACGGGATCCTACAGGAGACGCCACCATTCAACGTAACAATAAGAAACTGCCATATAACACCTCAAGGAACTGGTAGTGGTAAAGGGGGTCCCAATATTGCGGAAATTGGTGGTATTGAATGGAGAAATTTCAATTTTAGGTTTTGTTATAGCAGGAGGATCAGCAGTGGAGGATTTTTATAATTATTATTGTTATTATTAATTATTTAATTTGTCTTTTACATATTTGTTTTCATTTGTGTGTATTTCTAACCCTTTACATTTTTCCACAGCCTTCGGCAATGGAACTCACTGTGGTTTCCACATTAATATAATGTCTTGGTGCAATGACAAATTGGGTGATGAGCAGATGATGTGGTATTCTCTTTGCACTAGGTTTCTGAGGCGAGCAACTTAGGTTCCAGAAATGGACAAGAGAAGTTGACCAAGGAAAGCTATGTGGTCATGTTGGTTACAGAGACTGATGTTGCCTTCACCAGCTCGGGACCTCTCGAGACAGCTGACGACACTGCTCACATGACAATCGAGTTCTGGAGTTTGGCGCATGAACGCCACTGATCCCGGAACAATCGGGATTCATGCGTGTTTTGTTTTGGTTCTCTTTTCTTTTTTTCACCTCACCTTGAGCCTCCACACCCACGACATATAATTTTAGCTGAAGTAAGCTAAATTAAACAGCCAGAGACCAGCATTACTGACATATGTGCATCTGCAATTGAATGACATTGACTGGTGTTGTTGATAGTGATTACAAGATGATATTTTAGCATTTATGATACTGTTTACATGTCAGTTGCATGCATGGGCGCCATGTTGATGATGCGTGTGTCGTCACACAAAACACAAGCTCGGGAACTCGTTCTTCTATACTTCCGCCAGAGATCAACCTCGATAATTATCGATCTGACATTGCGTCACCAAATGTTCACTCCCACTTTCCCGAGGTTTTAGGTCGGCTTTCTGGGGATTCTCGATTTTTTGAACGAGCCATAACACTGAGGTCTAACAAATTTGATGAGGTCATATTATTTATGACCTCACGAAAGGGACTGTTGGAAAATAGGCTAGATTCTGAGGTCCTGAAATATAATGCATTGTCTTACAGCAAGTTGTTCGGGTATTCATTTGTGTTTGCAGGAAATTCTACAATATTTGGTTAAACATTAAAATAAATGTGTCTTGTTGGTGGGCACTCAAACCATTGAGTAGGCCCAATGACCCCATGTGACAATCATGAGATGATGATATTGAGTAATTGCCCATTCTTTTTAGGGGAGCCTACAGAGGTCATCAAACATTGTTGTAAGACAAGCTGAAAGCTGTCATGTGATGTTTGATTAACTGATTGCTTATTTTCTGAATAAGTCTGAAGTCCATACCAAACTCCTTGACGTATCATTCTTTCTACACAGGATACAGTGATGTCACTCAGAAGCGAAACTATTTGACTTAATCCTTTTTAGGAGGCCAGGAGTAGGTGACAATGGGCAAACGACTAACATTGGATTTCAATCTTTTCAGAGCCAAGGATCCTCAAATATGTCAAAAGAATGTGCTGTTGTATGTGTATTGCTTGATTAAAATTACAGAACTCAGGAAGTCCACAGATGAGGTCATGAAGACCTAGAGTGATGAAATCAAGGCCCACCCGGAAATGAAGACAGCATCTTACAATCGACACAGATTAGGCATATTCTGGGTTAACTAACAAATCACGTAATTGCTTACACATAACCACACCCATACACCCACAAACCATAAATACCAACAGATAGGGGATATTCAGTAGGTCCTAATTTTTGTTATCGGTCAGGGCGAGAGAAGGTTAGGATCTCCGGAACGTTCCGTAATGCTTTCGTTGTAACTGTCATTTTTATGTAGTAGACTCTGCAGTTCTGGAAAGCTGTAGTGTTTACTGTGTATGGGCCATTGCTGGTATTTTGGATATTACCAGTGGTGGTCATTTTGTTATTTGGTAATTTTAGAAAATAAATAGATTAATTTGGCTTTTGGAGTTTTTGATTCCTTTGACTCGGATTTTGAACATGCAAGAAGTAGAGACCAAGACGGTAAACTTCAACAACACACACACACACACACACACACACACACACACACACACACACACACACACACACACACACACACACACACACACACACACACACACACACACACACACACACACACACACTCTCTCTCTCTCTATCTCTCACACACACACGCACATACACACACACACAAACGCACACTCACACACGCGC
>NC_085861.1:21278251-21285751 GCF_034702125.1 Engraulis encrasicolus | reverse complement strand
ATATAGCATTACGCCCAAAAGGGAGAGGGAGATTCAGAGAGAGAGAGAGAGAGAGAGAGAGAGAGAGAGAGAGAGAGAGAGAGAGAGAGAGAGAGAGAGAGAGAGAGAGAGAGAAGATACCCTCTGAAGCCTTGTAAAGCTGGAGGTGAGTTAGGGGTCATTTGTGCAGTGGCGAGCTCTGAACAGAATCGCGCCAATCAAATGAGCCAATCAAACCAGCCCAAGGGATGCAGAGAGCTTGCGTTGGCATTGAGGAAAGATGGGAGTTGAAAAAAAAACCACTTTCAGCGTCAAATTTAGACAGCAGATTTAAAATTCTGTTAGAATACTCTCGCACGCCTTTTAATTATTAAACTCCCGCTCTTGGGTTTGTTCAAGCAATCATTCCCATGGTTTTTGATGGTTATTGGTAATGCACAACAGTGAAAACGAGCATATCGGAAAGTGTAAAAAACGGTGTCAACTAGCAGAAACACTAATGTTCAAAGAGCCATCTACATCAAATGCATTCTCTCTTTTGTTATCTGTGTGTTTGTGTTCTGACTGAGCACTGGTCTCCACTGAGACAACATTGAAAGCCAATTCTACAATGTACTTGAAACAAAAGTAAATTTATGGTTTAAAATTAAGTGCAACACTAGCACATGGTATTACATAGCTGTTACACCATTTAATCCATTGTACCTAATGATGTAGATAGGCTGTGTTACTGACAAACACAAAAATATAACAACAACCCACCACAAACTTGGCACCTATGATGTACATAGATAACAACGACAGTTGCGGGGATGGCTCAGACACTATAGAAAGTGTCAGAGGTGTCAAGAGTAAAAGACAAGTAGAAGTAACTTCATGGGGGCAAATGGCAATACAACACTAGCACATGATATTACATAGCTGTTACACCACGTATAACACCGTCCCTAATGAGCTAGATATACGTAGACTGTCTTGTTACTGAAAAAAGCCCACGATGAAAACCCATACATTTGATCCAACCAGGTGCACTGGTCCACAGTAACTGTAGTGTTGCCATTTGCTTTACAGTGATGTGCCTGATTCACCTTTCTCACTGCTTCAGGTGCCGTTTCAGATCTCCTCCATCTCCTCCATCGCGACCATCACCATCATCACTTTTGTGCAGTATATCTGCTTGGGAAATGAACAGTTCAGTTCCTGCTACACTTCAACGACGGACCCTACTAGTTCTGCTAACGCAGAACAATTTGTTAACTCTCTGTTAATATTAAATTGTTTACTCTTTGGTTGCCTTTGGTGTGTGTGTGTTTTGGTGCAGAGTTTCACAGTTGACACTGATTAACCCACCTGTCACACAGCGTTCTTTCGGTATGGGCACCTGTGTATATCACAAGCCAGTCTTAAAGGTGCAGTGTGTAATATTTTTTGTAGTTCATGCTGCCCATTCACAACTGTTACCTTTTTCGTGAATACTTACCACCAAATTCTAAGTATTCATTAAGACTTTGCACTTTTCATACATGGATAGGGGGATCTTCTCCATGGTCCGCCATTTTGAATGTCCAGAAATACAATTTTTAGCGGCAAAACTTACTATACTTTGGTCATACTAGTAAATATGAGTTCATTATTAAGTAAATATTCATGAAAAGATCAAATGTGGCAGTAGACAGTGAGCAACATCGTTGCAATACCCACTCTAGCCACAATCTTACACTGTGCATCTTTAAGTAGAGTTACCAGAGAGGTGCATGTGGTGAGCTCATGGGTGCCTTAGGTTAAGGCTGAAACAAGCAGCGCAAACCTGACAAGACAAGATGAAGTCTCTTGAATACAGGAAGTCGACAAGGAAGGTCAAGTTGTTTACTCCTCTCCATGTTGATGTGTTTCCTTCAGTCTTCAGCTTCTCAACGATGTACTGCATACAAATGTGCGCTGGGTGTTTGGATGTTAAGCTTGAGAAAAGTCGCTTGACAAACTGCCGTCTACATGCTATCATGAAGTTACATTGCATTTCATTCAGCTGATGCTTTGATTCAAAGCCACTTAGTTGTTTTCAGGACAGGGTATTAGTTACAGTCCCCGGAGCAGTGTGGGATTAGGTGTCTTGCTCAAGAGCACTCCAGCCATGGAATGAGATTGGAGGGATGGGAAGGGTAGTCTTCGAACCAGCAACCTTCTGATCTAAAGCCCATCTCCTTAACCACTAAGCCACGGTGCCTCATATGAAAATATATCAGGAGAGGGCAACAGAACAGCAGGATCTTTTCAATACCATATTTGCAGCCATCATGTGATCTGATCATTTTGTTGCATTTTTTGCTTCTTCTGACCTGGCAAGTGATGTGGAACATTTCACAAAAACAGTTGGAAAGTAGGTTAGGGCTTACTGAACAAAGTCAGTGGATACTCCAAAACAGAACATTTTGAAATATATTATTTGAAGTAACACTTAACCCCTTAGCACAGAGCCTATGCTATAACCTTACTGTCACCAAAATTGTAATGGCTATATCTTACAGTACTCAAGGCTCTCGATAATGTCATAGCAATGTTGTTATGATGTAGTTGAGTATTTTCAGCAAATAGTGAATAGGCCCACTGGCGACCCCATCTGCACTAAGAGGCTATGGAAAATCCCTCATCAGATAGCCCTCATCATGCAGAAGTTGTTGGCATACTCACTGACAAATATGAACACACTTCGCACATACAGTATGCATACAGCAGTGTAAGTCAGTAAACCCAGCATACCAGAAACATATCGCCATAGTGGAAGGCATCCACACACATTGCGTTGAATTTTAAGGAACTTTCTCAAATTACTTAATTTGCCCGTAACTCAATAACGCGTTGCCAGACCTAAAAGGGGACATTGCCTGGCCTTCTTCCTTTGTTGACGTCAGCGTCTGAATGGAAGGATCTCAGTGAAAGGAGAGCTCCTGTAACAGGCAACGTAATTCAATATCCACATTTGGGCAATTTCCATTCAGAAGAGAAGAGTGTGACTGTTGCCCATTTGTCCCTGCAGAAAGAAAGAAAGAAAGAAAGAAAGAAAGAAAGAAAGAAAGAAAGAAAGAAAGAAAGAAAGAAAGAAAGAAAGAAAGAAAGAAAGAAAGAAAGAAAGAGCATACTGCAGAATAAGATGGTGGTAGCTCAGGAGACTGTGATATCACAAATGCACGCACGCACGCACGCACACACACACACACACACAGGAACACAGTCCGTAGGCTTAGTCCATAAAGGGGGGTGTTGGCAGGCTTAAGGGCGGGTTATACTTCCTTTCAGTGCCACGGAGTGAGCTTGTCCCAGCCATGATGCAGTTAATTTTGATTTATGCCCTGTTTAGAAGCGCGGTCTGCGCGATGTCATTTCACGCTCAAACTGCCTTCAATACAAAGAGTAACCTCGGTTGTTTTTTAGCTTCACAGACTCGACGACAATGAAAATGAAACATTAAATCTTTATGTCACGTGCATTTTTGATCGCACTGGCAGCCAGCGCGTAGTTTGGAACAAAGAAGTGGCTCATTTGTCGAGGATAGGTCGCACGAAGTGGAATGTTTCCTCGACCTCGGAACCACTGTTCAACTGTCCAAATAACTTCAGCGTCGTAACTTGCAAGCGCACGTGTTGTCTTTGGTTCGTGTAAATAAATCAAACAACAAAGCACGGGCAACTTATTTAATGAAGAGCTCACAGTCCGTAGACCGACGAAGGTTAGAACAAGGAAGTAGCTTGTTCTCGACTCGAGGACAGAGCAGGCTGGTCGAGAGGACCAATCAGAGACCTATTTTCGCCCTTCACGCCGTCGCTGTCTGCATCACTCCCTGCGTCGAGACACAATTTTGGGGAGGTGCCCCAGAGTACCTGCGTGATGGGGGGGGCTTCACTTCGTTAACTGCGCGGCTCACTGCATCACGACGCAGGCATAAACCACCCTTTACCGTGCGGACACACCGCAGGCGTTGAACGCGTGGAAAGATGCGGAAGTAATTGACTTTGTATGGGAGAGCAGGCGGCGAACGAGGCAAACGCATCGGGAGCATTTGTAGCGGCGAGGGTGTCGAAAGCGTCAAAAGCCGAGGGCGGCAGAAGTTGAACTTCATCTAAAAATATGTAATGAGCTCGGCGGCAGCATTGCGTCAGCCAATGGAATGTTCACATTTTTCTAAACAGGAGCTTCGGTTGGTCGAGATTCCTTCCTCGTTCAACGCCCCTGACCAGTGCTCTCCAGGCAGGAGTCAGCAGCGTTGTTGCTCTTTCAACGCCGGCGGTGTGATCGCGGCATTATGATGAGGTCTAAGGGGGCGTTGGGAGGCTTATGATGAGTTCCAGGTGGGCATTTATTCAAAAAGGTTGAGAACCAGTGAGCTAGAGGAAGAGGGAGTGAGCACTCGGCAGAGAAAGGGAGCTAGCATGACATGAGAGGGAGGAGGAAGGGGGCTGAGGAGCAAGGTTTAGGGGAGGGGTGGGGCTCTGTTCAGTTCAGGGAGAAGGATCATACTGTGAAAAGGATGGATATGAAATGACTCTCTCTCTATCTATCTATCTATCTATCTATCTATCTATCTATCTATCTATCTCTCTCTCTCTCTCTCTCTCTCTCTCTCTCTCTCTCTCTCTCTCTCTCTATCTATCTATCTATCTATCTATCTATCTATCTATCTATCAAACACACACACACACACACACACACACACACACACACACACACACACACACACACACACACACACACACACACACACACACACACACACACACACACACACGATCTCCTCTGTCCCGTACAGCACATATGCTCTTCTCTCCCTTCCCCTCAGATACCTACACACACTTTGCTCTGTACTTTTCCTTCTTCACACACACACACACACACACACACACACACACACACACACACACACACACACACACACACACACACACACACACACACACACACACACACACACACACACACACACAGAGAGAGTACCGAGGGAAGGCCCATAATGTTGTGCTTCATTTAGCAGGATTCTCGTGACTGCTGGAGTTTCCTCCCTCCTCCTCCTCTCCCTTGTTTTCTCTCCTTTTCTCTCTCTCCCTCTCTGTCTCCCCCTTTCTCTCTCCCTCTCTGTCTGTATTTCCCCTTCTCTCTTGCTCTCTCTCTCTCCCCCTCTCTCCAGACCTCTCTTACTCTCCCTATCTCTCCCTCTCTCCTTCTCTCTCGTTCTTTCTCTCTCTCTCTCTCTCTCTCTCTCTCTCTCTCTCTCTCTCCTCTCTCTCACTCTCTCTGCTCCCTCTCTATGCTCATAACATTCCATTGCAGATTTACAGGAATGCACAGTTCAGACAAACCTTTATGCCAAACACACGCACGCCCGCATGTACGCGCGCACACACACACACACACACACACACACACACACACACACACACACACACACACACACACACACACACACACACACACACACACACACACACACACACACACACACACACGCGCGCAACACCTGCGCTTTTTGTGCAATAAACCCCAAAAGGCTGACGGCTGGCTGTGGCGAGTCGAGCTGTGGCTAGTCCTGCAGACATGGAGGCCCCAGTGTGTGCCATATAGGCTAGTGAGCTGAGCGCCCTGGGGCCTGTTTACAGACAGACAAGAGTAGCGGGCAAAACTAACTCTACAGTACACAAACTGTACACATCAAGCAATCACATGACTGAAGATATCTGATGATATAACAATCATATGACGGCGGCCGTCCTGGGTTATCCTCATCCTAAAGCCCTTTCATAAACTCCAATGGGACTGGATATAAAAAACCCACAACAGGGACAGAAGCCACCATCTCTTGGGATTGGAACACAGCATATGACACAATGAATTACAGCTGAAGCCCAAGGTCCTGGTGTGTCATATTAAAGTTAAAAGTTACGGATATTATGCGCCTGCACATTATATGTAGTACATGCAATAGAAGTCTGAATATATATGGTTCTGAATCTTGTGAAAAGCACAAACATCCAGGTAATTAAACACAAACCAACCAATGCGGTTCCTTCGCACAACTTCTCAACACTAAAGTAGTAGGCTAATTATCCCATTGTGCATTGCATTTAGCAGATGCTTTTATCTACAGCAACTTGACGTTGAAATGTAGTCTATTTGTTACAGTACATGAAACAATGTGCACAGGAGAAAATCAGTGCGCATTAAACACTAAAACAGTACTCTGGGCCGAAATGACCAAATTCTAGAGGATGTGACATCCCTTCTCAGTATTGAATAAACACTGTTTTTTTTCAGGTTGAGGATAGTTGCATAGATTGAGAGCACTTCAGCTGTGGAGAGAAGAGTATAGGAGGCTCACGTTCTTCCTATAAGTTGCACAGTAGGTATTTAAACTTTCAACCTTCTGATCTCGACGCCAGCACCCTAACCATTAGGCCATGGCTGCGCTCCATGGCTGAGTCATAAAACCACAAGACACCATAAACCGTCTGCAACAGTTTACAACGGCATATACATCAGTGGCATATACTATATACCATAGCGCCGCCTGAACAATAGCCAGCTAAAGATGGCCTCTTTGCCCATTTTGCCCTTAAGCAGTCCAAGTAACCCAACTCTTAAAACACACACACACACACGCGTGCGCACGCACGCTCGCTCACTCGCTCACTCACTCACTCGCTCGCTCGCTCGCTCGCTCACTCACTCACTCACTCACTCACTCACTCACTCACTCACTCACTCACACTCACTTATAGAGAGAGAGAGAGAGAGAGAGAGAGAGAGAGAGAGAGAGAGAGAGAGAGAGAGAGAGAGATCACTGAAACAGAATACTCCAAAGCCATGGAAAAAGCTGCTATGAAAATGAAAGCAATTTCTGAAGGGATTTCGTATTAAAGTGGACATTTTTTTTTTTTTGCCTTATTTGACTATACATAAGGATGCAAAATTGGCAAGTTAAAAAAAATATATCAGGCAAAGCTGTTCAAGATTAGAGTGGCATGGAAATGCACAATACAGAAAAAGAACAATAGAACAGTTTTGCTTAGCAAGGCAGAAGGCTCCTTCTTAAGTCAATTTCACAATGAATGAAAATGTAGGCCTATTAGTATACCCACAAGCAACTTACAAGAATCTGGAATAATCCTACACATTTTTAATAAATAATTCAGTACTGCACAAAACAGCAGCAGAAGCAAGACTGTGATAGTTCCTGAATTCATGTTAACTTTTGAGGGAGGAAAAGCACAACACTGCCAGACCAAACTATTTGACATGTCTGTCAGTTTTGAAAATAAATAGGCCTTGTTTGTTTTGGTTGTAATGGTAACAGTGTTGTGCTTTTCCACTTTGTGTGATGTTTCAGCAATGCTGTTACCATGTAGGCCTAGTTGAGTTTTAAGAGATAGAGAGTTGCTTGGGATGGTTCATTAAATAAAATTTCAAATGCCATGCCATGTCCATATGCTGGAGATCTCTCCCCTATACCTGTGTACAGTGCACATACAAACGCTG